>NC_142871.1:73156500-73484500 GCF_051225735.1 Oryctolagus cuniculus | reverse complement strand
ATCCAGTTAAGAAATGGCTGAAGGAACTCAATGGAGACTTCTCAAAAGAAGAAACAAACAAAAAAAGAAGAAGAAATACAAATATCCAATAGATATGTGAAAAAATGCTCAACATCACCAGCCATCAAGGAAATTTAAATCAAAACAACATTGAGATATCACCTAACCTCTGTCAGAATATCTAAATCTGAAACAGAGTAACAAATACTGGCAAAGATGTGGAGAAAGTGGAAAACTTATACACTGCTGGTGGGAATGTAACTGAGTGCAACCACCGTGGAAAACAGTGTAGAATTTCTTTCAAAACTAGAAATAGACTAGCCCCAATTCCAGTACTGGACATATCCAAAAGACATGACCACATAGGATCAAAGAGATACCTGCAGCACCATGCTTATAGAAACACTATTCACAATGGCTAAAATGTAAGATAAACCATGGTGTCCATCAATATGTGAATGGATAAAGCAAACATGGCATATATGCACAATGGAATATTATTCAGGTATAAAAAAGGATGAAATCAACCATTTGCATCAAAATGAAAGCAATTGGAGGACATCAAGTTGAATGAAATAAGCTGGATGCAAAAAGAAAAATACCGTATGTTCTCCCTTGTATGTGGGAGCTAAAATTTATAAAGAAGAAAAATCAAAAAACAAAAAAGGAATTCCTGTATGTATCAGTATTGCTGCAAATACAGTTTTGTTAAACTCTGTTTTATATCTTGTCAAACCAATGGTTAAGAATGTTAAACTACTATAGTTCCAATGATCTGAGATTACTTTAAAATTTGCTGTATATGGGTTAAATGGTCATCTTTCCATATGACTGGTTTATAGTCCTTGTCTATATTACCAGTCAACTAAGATCTTTTTGCTTTTTACTTGTTAAACTTTTTATCTGGTTGGAAAAATAAGCTCTTGACTGTACTATAAATTAAAAATAATTTCAAAAACTAAAAGAAAGAAAAAGCAAGCAAGCAAGCAAGAAAGAAGGTGGGATGGAGGGAGAGAGGAAGAAAGGAGGGAAGAAAGAAGGAGTGAAAGAGAAAGAAAGGGAAAGTAAAGGTGGAAGGGAGGGAGGGAGGGAGGGAAAATCATATTCTTATAATTGTGTATCTATGAACTATATTGTGCCTGTTTAAAACTAAAGATAAATAAATTAATTAATTAATTAAGCAGTCTAAGCTTGTAGAGATTTTTATAATAATAGTATTAAAAAGGTATGTCAAGACAGAGACCAGGAAGAACATGAACCAATGAAAGCCTAGAAAACATCTTCATGCAAACCATGTTATATCGCCATAAGACCATGAAAAATTTCTCCAAGTAAAAACCACATATTGAAAGGAAATCAGGCCGGCGCCGCGGCTCACTAGGCTAATACTCTGCCTTGCGGTCCCAGCACACTGGGTTCTAGTCCCGGTCAGGGCGCTGGATTCTGTCCCGGTTGCCCCTCTTCCAGGCCAGCTCTCTGCTGTGGCCAGGGAATGCAGTGGAGGATGGTCCAAGTACTTGGGCCTTGCACCCCATGGGAGACCAGGATAAGTACTTGGCTCCTGCCATGCATGGATCAGTGCAGTGCACAGGCCGTAGCGCGCCAGCTGCGGCAGCCATTGGAGGGTGAACCAGCGGCAAAGGAAGACCTTTCTCTCTGTCTCTCTCTCTCTCTCTCACTGTCCACTCTGCCTGTCAAAAAATAAAAAAAATAAATAAAAATAAAAAGAAAGGGAATCACTGAAATGACATAGACCCTCTCCCTGATCAAACATTAGTCAGAGACCTCCGAGCCCCCATTCAACCAGGCCTCTACTTTGGACCTCCGTTCCTACCTCTGATGTTCTCCTTGCTCAGCCAGGTCTTAACAATCTTAATAAATCAGTTATGGATAATCTCTCATTCTTAATATCTGATAAGGATTTTCATCCTCAACATTTGATATCTAAGCTTTTATTTTAAAATACTTATTCACTTATTTGAAAGGCAGAATTAGAGAGAGAGAGGCGGGGTGGGGGGAGAAAGGGAGAAGAGACAATGAGAGAAAGAGAGAGAGAGAAAGAGATAGAGAGAGAGAGAGAGATCTTCCATCTGCTTGTTCATTTCCCAAAGGTGTACAACATCTAGGGCTGGGCCTCTCTGTAGCCAGAATGAAGGAGCTACATTCAGATCGCCCATGTGGGTGCAGGGTCCCAAGCTGGACTAGAAGTGAAGCAGTCATAACTCGAACCAGCACCCATCTAGGATACCAGCGTCACAGGTTGCAGCTTAACCTGTTATGCCACAATGCTGGCCCTAATATCTAAATTCTTTAACAGCCCCCTTTAACAGGAATACCTCTATACTTGATGTCTCCTCTTCTGAATTTTTTCCCCACTGGCCTTTTTACCCTGTTCCCTTGCCATAAATCCTGAGTTATCTTTGCTATATTAAGAACAGAACCTCAATCTTCTATTGTCATATTCTTTTTGTAATCTTTCTGAATGAAGTCTTCCTTGCTGGGTTATCAAGTTTGAATAATTTTTTCAACAATAATTATCATTTCTATTTGCTGTATGCCTGGCACTGTCTATATGCCTTATACTACTTCATTTAAGAATCATAGGGGCCAGCATTGTGGCATAGTGGATAAAGCCACTGACTGAAATTTGGTACCCTATATGGGCACTATTTGAGCCCCGGCTGCTATATTTCCATTACAGTTCTCTATTTATTTGCCTGTGAAGGCAGTGGAAGACGGCCCAAATGCTTGGGCCCCTGTACCCATGTGAGAAAGCTTGAAGTCACTGGTTCCTGGCTTCGGACTGGCCCAGCCCTAGGCATTGCACCATTTGTGGAGTGAACCAGCGGATGGATGGAAGATCTTTCTCTCTCTCTCTCTCTGCCTCTCTCTTTCTCTATGTAACACTGACTTTCAAATAAATAAAATAAATCTTAATAAAAACAAAAAATTTAAAAAGAATTATAATAACTTTTTGAAATGGAAATTATTATGCTTTTTTTACATTTTTGAAACTGAGGCTAAGCATTTGAATATTAATATACACAGAATGACATACACTCGCCTAATTCTCAAGTTTTGACCCCTGGGCCAAAAGGTACAAAACTGAATATTCAGAAGATCTATTATTTTGTGTGTGTGCATGTGTGTGTACATGTGTGTATACCAGTGTAAAAGTGAAATTCAATTATACCTATTGGATCTCCATTCTGTTTCTTTATGTCTGAGCACTGTGGCTAGACGGCCAGACAAAATCACATTTTTTAGTCATCCTACAAAGTCAGTAAACCAGTGATCTGCTGCCTAGAAATTCTGCTTTATATAGGACTTTTCTTCAGAGACTGTGGGGCATGAGAACTTTCACTGATAGTTTTTATAAGATTACTTGTTTCAACATCTGTAATTTTCTTAACTTGAGATTTCCTGCTCCTACCCTCAATACAGCAATAGATTCAGCACAACCACCAACAATCTTTCCTAGAAATAATGTCAGATGAAACCCAGCAAGGCTGATTGGTATCACTATTTGTCAAATTTCAGATTAATCAAGTTTTGCCATTTTAAATATGAGAACTAAGTTTATTTGTAATTTCAGACACAATTTCTTACTCTTCTATGACTTTGACCATGCCCCTGAGTTTATAGTTTCAAGGCTTGACCTTAGAGCTGGTCCTATTCTATTACATGCCAGATACCTTTGTCTTGATTCCAGAATGGAACTCAATGGATGCCTCAGCACTAACCTCCACGGAAAAATTTAATTCTGAGAGTGTGTAACAAAACTATGTTCAAGTAGGATCTCCTTTGTTTAAATGAGTTTTCAGATTGTATTCATTGGCATAATATTGGCATATGTTAATAATTTCTGCAGAGCTGTTTTAGGAATATTGGTTAAGATAAGATCATCCTCAGAGTTGGTTGTCTTGTACTGTTTCTTACGTGACCAAATGGAGGTGATTCTAGGAATCCATCTCTAATATCTGCCTTTTGTTGTCCTGAAATTATTCAAACAACACACAACCGAAATAGCCTTCCTAAAGAAATCTTCAAATCTGCTAAGGCTCATACCTTTGGTAATGAATACTATTGTAGAAAAGAATTTACTTATTCTAAACTCCCATCGTGTGCTTTCATTTTCCTTATCTCCCTCCTTCCCTATTTTCCTCCTTACCAATCATGGTTAGCTGAGGTATATATATATATATCAAACTTCTCAGAGTTTTAAAGTTTTATTCTTTAATCTCAAAAATATGTATAGTTACTTTATTTACCAATTTAATGTATTTTATATTGTTTCATCACCTTTATTCCATTTAGTTGTTTTTCCAGTGGAAGAGGGGAGTCAAATGGACTTCCATTATACTATATTTGCTATAAACACTCTTGCCAATCCTGTGTGGAACTCATTGCATGGTGTAATGAGTCTAAATTGTCTAAATAATTGCTCTCACCTTGTTTTTCATTCTTGAAACTTTAGAAGAGTTCATGGTAATAAATCAACACTCAATACATTTGTTACTTATTTATATTAAAAATATTTTTCAAAAATAGACAAAAGTAACTTTATAAAAGCACACAAAATCTATCATCAGAGCAATGGCTAACTAGATAAGAATTACCTTCCTGTAATTATGAAGAGAATGGAAAATATCTGGGTATGTTATTAAAAGGCAAAATAAATTACAGAACTTCAGTAGAATTTTGTTTGGTTTAAAACACTCGTATACATGGATATACACAGTTGCACAGTTGCATACATCTCTATTTAGTAGTTATTTACAAGGGTTTATTTGCAAGAAAACTATGTGTGGAATTATGCTGGATGATGGTATATTTCTTTCCTTCTTTTTGAACATTTAATTCCTATTTTCATCTAAGTTATATATTAATTTATTTTAAACGAGAAATTTATAAGCCTTATCAATAACAGTTCTCCATACCCCTCTTCTGCTTAGATTTCAGCTTTCAAAGACAATCTTATTTTTTGTTATTTTTTGCAGCTAAAGGCTTATTTTTTGTCACCACATTATATTTCTTCTTTAAGACTGATTTATTTCTTTGAAAGTCAGTGTTACACAGAGGGAAGAGACAGACGGCGGCGGGGGTGGGGGGAGGGGAGAGGGACAATCTTCTATCCATTGGTTCACTCCCCAAAAGGCTGCAATAGCTGGAGCTGGGCAGATCCAAAGCCAGGTGTCAGGAACTTCTTCCCAATCTCCCATGTGAGTGCAGGGGCCCAAGCATCTTCTGCTGCTTTCCCAGATGCATTAGCAGGGAGCTGAATTGGGGGAAGTTGAACAGCGGGCATTACAACTGTTGCACATACAGGACACTGGCATTGCAGATAGCGGCTTTACCCACTACACGACAATGTCAGCCCCAACAAATTATATTTCTTGAAATTTTTTAAATATTCATCTTGTTTATATGAAAGACAGAGATACAGAGAGAGGTAGAGACAGAGAGAGAGGTCTTCCATCCACTGGTTGTTTCCCCAGTTGGCCGCAAGGGCTGGAGTTATGATGATCTGAAGCCAGGAGCTTTCTCTGGGTCCCCCATGGGGGTACAGGGACCCAAGTACATGGGCCATCTTCTACTGCTTTCCCAGGCAATAGCAGAGAGCTGAATCAGAAGAGGAGCGGCTAGGTCTAGAAACAGCGCCCATACGGCATGCCAGCACTACAGGTGGCGACTACCTGCTACGCCACAGCACCGGCCCATATATTTCTCAATTTTAATCACTTGTTAGCATTATGATTTCTTGTCTTTTCAGTTTAGTATCATCTCTTCATTTTTTCATATGGGACTTTCTGAGAAACCTCCATCCCTCACATCCAGCTCATTAAAATTGCATTATTATGTATATATCAAACATTATATGTCATGACAATTATATCATAATCATTGTTTTCATTATTATATTCTTGAGGTGGACATTTGCAGGAGGAGACCATGTACTCCATCAAAGAGGACACTCATTTCCTGCTCCAATATTGATGCTAATAAAAAAGGTAATATTTACATCTAGCATTCTCTTTTTTTCCCTTCTAGTCTAGCCTGTACCTCTGAGTGCCAGTATTTCCCAATATCCCCTGCTCCCAGGTAGTCCCTCAGAGCATCTTTTCAGCCTACATAGGAAATTCAGGACAGAGTAAGCTCCAGTGCATAAAAGGGCTCCCGAATTCCAAGATTTTTTAACATTTCTGCCCATTCCTTCCTTTTTCTTTCTTCACTTCTTTTCTTCCCTCTGCCCTACCTCCATTTCCCTACCATTCTTTTTCCCTCATCCCCCCCCCCTCTTTCTCCCATGGCTCTTCATTTTCTTCCTCCTTCTTTACTGATTCAAGTATAACTACAAAGACTTCAATGAAGTTTCTGAAGCTAGATGTTTGAAAGATGCTGATGGAACAAGGCCATAAGGCTCAGTCATTCTCCCTCATTGCCCAAAAAAGATAAACTTTGGAATGTATTCCTTGCCCTTGAAGCCCAATTGGGTCTCACACCCTATTGCCTTCATACCCCACCCTGCATTCTTTTCCGGGTTCCCAAGGCTTTGCCCAGTTCCAGGAATTCCCCTCTGGCTGCTGCCCCTTACCCTCATCCCTACCCCAGCCCTCTTAAAAAAGATATGGCCCCTTGGCCCGTGCTGTGGCTCACTAGGCTAATCCTCCGCCTGTGGCGCCAGCACCCCAGGTTCTAGTCAGATTCTGTCCTGGTTGCTGCTCTTCCAGTCCAGCTCTCTGCTGTGGCCCAGGAATGCAGTGGAGGATGGCCAAGGTGCTCAGGCCCTGCACCCACATGGGAGACCCTGGCTTTGGATTGGCTCTGCGAATCTTTTCCTAACATTTTAGTGCCCCATGTAAGGAGGCACCAATCTGCAACTCTTTTCCTAACAGATGCAACTTTTAATAAAGATTTTTTTTGCAAAGTTCAGCTAAATATTCCTTAATAGTAGAAGGTACACTTGCTTTTTGTAACAGTGATTCCTGTTAAATCCTGAAGACTTCTCTTTTTGGGTAACATATCAGTAAAGCCTAATTTAGGAGGTATTAAGGTATCCTAGGACAGAGAAATATATTAGATAAGATTCTCTCAGTTGCACATGAAGAAACAAAGTAGCTTAAGGACACTATATAAAAATTCAGCAATTCATGAAATTTAGTGGGATCTGGTACTCAAGATAATCAAGAAACTATCACTTTGCATACAAATCGAAAACCACAATTGAGATATCATCTCACATCCATGAAGATCACTACTACAAAGAAATAAAATTTAAATAAAAGAAGTACATCTAATAGATCAGCTGGGCATCTAAAGAGAGAACTGGGAGCTCAGTCTGCATTCAGACTATAGTTTTTTATGGATTTGGATATTGGCCTTCTGTTTTCTTCTCCCTCCTCCCTGTCTGGAATGTCTCCCTGGCTGGAGTGCTTCCTGGACACAGAATTCTTGAAACTCCTCCCAGAACTTCATAATGGACCTAATAGTCCCATCAGTGTAGGGAAGGTCAGATTCCTCTAAGCTGTCCCTAGGGAGAAGGTCTATGACCCCACCCAACCAGCTTACTGAATGATGACAAAACTTTGGATATCTAATGCCAGTTTGCTTCTGTGTTTCTTTCCTCATTCAACCACAGAAAAGACCCTCCCCAAAAGGCTATCTAACTAGGATAAGACTTTTGGTAGATAAATGTTGATGTGCTCCCAAAGCATGCTTCTACATTTCTTTCCTCATTCAACTGCACAAACATTTCTACAAAAAAAAAAAAAAAATCCCATTTTCTTCTGCCCTCACACACACATAGGCTAATATTACCTTAACAATCCCTACTCAAGAGAAGTATCCCATAATCTTATGGGGTAACAAGGATCAAGGTTCATCTTCCGTATTTTCTATGCTTATGGGCATAGAGCTGGAGATGGGTATTCTCTTGCTGTCTGTTCTATGGTGTTTGAAGTTGGCCTTGGAAAGGCTTGCGTTATTTGGTGTAGAGGGCTGGTCACATCACCCAACCGGATTAGGCTCAACTGCAATAAACTATCATCTGGAGCTGGACTCACCCTAAGCAATTCTCTCTATAGAGATTGTTGGCTTTTGGAGTGGGGCTGAGTGAAAGGCTTCCTCAGATTCGGGTAACAGGGTCTGGAGTTTTGACAGTCCTGCAAGAGTAGAAGTTTCACCTAATTCGATCAATCTCTGCAAGGTGTCCGGCGCATAACAAATTTTCCCAGGCAGACGAATCAATTCATTCACAGGCTTTTATTGGGGTTCCGCTCCCGGGCGAGGCTCACCGGTCCCTACGGAGCCATAGAGCAGGGGCCGGGGAACTCGTGCGTCAGAGATTGGGAGGGCTCCTTTCATAGATTCAGGGCGTGGGGGTTAAAGGTTGAGGCGGGTCTGATCCTCATTGGTTGACCTTTAGGCACCCGCGGGGACCTTGACTCTTCTTCCCAAGAAGTACAGGTAGGAACTTTCCATTCCCAGAAGTATAGGCCTTCCTTCCATGCAGATCCCAAAGCCACCACTCTCGTCTGCTCTCCTCTCCTCCTCTTGTCTCTCTTCTCTCTGCTCTATCTTCTCTCCTCACTAGCTCCTCTCCTCTGTCTGTCTCTCTCTTATACTCTCTTTCTCTCTCTTATCCTTCTTCGTCCCTCCCCTCCAGTCTGCTGGGTTTCCCCCAATAAACCCTTTCCTTTACTCCAGTGTTCGGTGTATTTCATGATGGTATTACACACTTCCCCAAATTATTTAGATCTATGACTTTTTTTTTTAATGTGGTATTGTAATTTGAAGTTTTCAATCACAGTCTTGAGTATCCTTTGTTTAATTTTTCCCAAGTATTACATTTCTTGATTGTTATTAATGTGGCATTTTGCTTCAAGTTCCAGTTGTCTGATGCCAGTCCATTGAAATGTGAATGACTTTTGTACACAAATCTTTAACCATCCACCTTCAAAATTCACTTTTCATTCTAGTATTTTTCTTGTTGTAAATTAAATAGGATTTTCTACATAAGTGGTTATGCCTTATACAAAGAAAAATAGCTGTACTTCTGTCTCATCTTTATTTTATTCATTTTACTTTACTTAGCTTTATTTTGCCATCTTGGAACTCCACTCAAGTTATATGGTTAAAGGAGAATCACTAAAGAAATGAGAAAATATTATTTTAAGTGCTTTACAATTAGCAGTGGCGAGAGTGAACATTCTTGTTTTGATCTTTTTCTTCTTTTTTTTTTTTTTTTTTTTTTGACAGGCAGAGTGGACAGTGAGAGAGAGAGACAGAGAGAAAGGTCTTCCTTTGCCGTTGGTTCACCCTCCAATGGCCGCCACGGCCAGCGCGCTGCGGCCGGCGCACCGCGCTGATCCGATGGCAGGAGCCAGGAGCCAGGTGCTTTTCCTGGTCTCCCATGGGGTGCAGGGCCCAAGCACCTGGGCCATCCTCCACTGCACTCCCTGGCCACAGCAGAGGGCTGGCCTGGAAGAGGGGCAACCGGGACAGAATCCGGAGCCCCGACCGGGACTAGAACCCGGTGTGCCGGCGCCGCAAGGCGGAGGATTAGCCTAGTGAGCTGCGGCGCCGGCCTCTTGTTTTGATCTTATTCTTACAGAGAAAGACTTTAATTTTTCATCATTAAGTTTATTATTGGCAGTATATTTTCAAAAATGTTTTGTCAATTTCAATAAACATTTGTAATCCTGGTTTGCTAAGAATTTTTCTACTAATGGCTACTGCATTATTTTTTGTAAAGATTTATTTATTTTATCTGAAAGGCAGAGTTACAGAGATAGAAAAGGAGGAAGAGACAGAGAAAGAGATCTTACATGCACTGGTTCACTTCCCAAAGAGCTGCAATGGCCAGGAGCTAGGAGCCAGCAGCTTCTTCTGGGTCTCCCACATTGGGGGCAGGGGCCCAGTACTTGAGCCATGTTCCACTGATTTCCCAGGTGCATTAGCAGGAGCTGGATCAGAAGTGGAACCCACAGGACACAAACCAGTGCCCATATGGGATGCTGATGCCGCAGGTGGGGGCTTTACCTGCCATGCCACAGCGTCAGTCCCTCAAAGTATCCCATTTATTAGCCACTTAATACGTGACTGAACTCTAGTAATATCTCCTCCTGCATTCCTGAGATAGGCAGTTTGTTTTCTCTTTGTTTCTACTGATTAGTTTCACTGGATTTATGAATTTTATTCATTTTTTCAAATAACTGGATTTTGAAATTTTCTCTATTTTATTTTGTTTTCTGTTGAATGATTTCCATTCTTGTCTTTATTATATCCATCATTCTGCTTACTTGGGTTCAGTTTTCTCATTTCATTTTTAAAACCTGCTTTTATTAATTAGTTGTAATTAATACAAGTATTCCAAAAATATAAACAGACGCTTAATGGAGTCCTACATTTCAAGTGTTTGAATACAACACATTTATCAACTCATGAAGCAAGGTGGTCAGAATCCCGCAGCCCAGGCACAGTGGGAAGCAGATTCCCGACCCTCCAATGGCATCGCGAAGTGGGGATGGCGAGGGACCAGGTGGACCGTGTGGGGTCATTACAAGCTCAGAGGCCCACAGTGGGCCACTGTGGGACAGGCCCTGTGACAGCCAAAGAATAGGGCGGCAGGGCAGATGGCTGACCCCCGCTGCCCTGGGTGAACGCTGACACTTACTTGCATATAAAAGGAAGAACACAGACAAAACAAAACCCCACTTTATCGAGAGAGGCGGCTTGAGTGGGCAGACAACCAACTGAAGACTCGAAGGGGTAACGGGTCGCCTGTCCTCCTCCAGTGGCCTGGCTGGGACTCGGGACTTGGGTCAGCCTTCCATGGGGACTGCCCGTGTGCACAACGCCTCGGGAACACGTAGCGGCAGCGGGATACGTGGGACCACCTCCCAGGCAACGACAGCTGCTGCAGACTCCCCGTGTTTAGCACAAGGGAGTCCCTGCACCACTGTAGCAGAGGGGAATTCATCCATTTTATAAAACGGTCAAAAGCTTTGGGAAGCAGGAGGGAGCGAGGCCGGAGGCCCCGGGATAAACGGAGGCAAATTCACTCTGCCTCTCTGGAGGAAGGGACCTGTGGGCCTCCGGAGGGTCCCCTCTGCAATGTGCAGAGTGGCCACCCTTACCTGACCCTTTTACAAACTGGTCCTGTGCCCAGAGCTCCCCCATGAGAGGGACACGAACATCAGGCTTTTGATTCAGAAGCCCGACCCGCAAGTGCATCTTTCCTGATAGTTTATGACAAAGCTCAAAGAGAGGTATTCATTGGAAAGCCCTGAGATACATGGACCGAGAGCAAATACAATCATAGGAGCAAGTGTAATTTTACTAGAACCACAGGTAGCACCATTATCATTGGTGGGGATTGTGGATTCCCAGAGGACATAAATCTGCTACTGAAGCCTGTTTTCAGGGACCCATTCCATTCTAGCAAGAGCTTTGACCAAAGTCTTGAATCTTCTAAGCTGTGATTACTTTTGCTATTCATGGCTTTTTGTTAAATTCTTCCTTTCAAAGGTTTCAGAATTGTTAATGGTTTCTAGTTCTACTCTATTTTCAAAACGGTGTATGAATTTATTCAACAAAACACTTCATATGTTTATTTGTGTAAGACGTTGTGCTGACAGCTAAGAATTAGGGCTTTTGTGTTAAAAGTCATAGCTCTGAGAAGTATATTTTATTGCAGTTTAAAAGTAAGTAAACTAATAGCTGTATTAAACATCATTACATGCTTTGGTTGAAATGGGAACTGAGAATTAGGAGAGAACATAGGAGGGATGGCTCACCTAGAGGGTGAATGAGGACCTTGACTGTGACTGGGGAAGATAACTGAGAAAAGGCTACTTAAACTGAGTCGCAAGGAAAAAGTAAAATTTAGGTAAGAAGTTTCAGTCATAAAGATGTAGTGGGGGGGAGGGGTGCTAAATGAAATGTTTCAAGTATTGTGTACAAGGCACAGAGAATTGAGAGAGAAACTCATATTCAAGCATCTTCAAGCAGTTTAATGACATTAAAGATGTAAAGAATGAGAAATCAAACCAAAGAGATAGGACTCAGGTCTACAAGGCTTTTACTTCAAGAAAATCAGAATCAATTTATTCCTGAAAGTTAAAAAGTTACTGAAGGCAAAAAAAAAAAAAAAATTAGGAAACACCAAATTATAGACGGTGAATTTAGGATTTTCGGAGAACTCCATGATCAGTTTTCCTTTGCAGAATAATTCATCTGCAGTTCTACAGATAAAGCTTTAATATTTTGCAACTTCAAAGATTGCTTTTGATTTTTTCAGTTCTTTCTCCAGAGTTTCCAGAAAACTATAGGCTTATCCTGGTGTTTAAACTCAATGAATAACCACTCCCCACCTTATTTTACAGTGTCCAAATTCCTAGCAACTCTCCAGAAGGTAAAAACTCTCTCATAATTCTACTGAATCTCCTTGACTACTGCAAAATTGATGTAAATAACAATGGAAGCCAAAGTTCAACATCAGAGTGTGACACTCTGTCATGCTGAGACAGGTTCTAGAACATACAATACATATGAGACCATGGACATCAATACTTAAACATAAAGGCTTTAAAAATGCTAAAGCATAGGCCGGCGCCGTGGCTCATTAGGCTAATCCTCCCCCTTGCAGCACCAGCACACTGGGTTCTAGTCCCGGTCGGGGCGCTGGATTCTGTCCCGGTTGCCCGTCTTCCAGGCCAGCTCTCTGCTGTGGCCCGGGAGTGCAGTGGAGGATGGCCCAGGTGCTTGGGCCCTGCACCCCATGGGAGACCAGGATAAGTACCTGGCTCCTGCCATTGGATCAGCGCGGTACGCCGGCCACGGCAGCCATTGGAGGGTGAACCAATGGCAAAGGAAGACCTTTCTCTCTGTCTCTCTCTCTCTCACTGTCCACTCTGCCTGTCAAAGAAAAAATAGAAGAAAAAAAATGCTAAAGCATTTGTTATTTGGTATCCTTCAAAATATTTTCCCATTTTGGATGTTTTCTCCATGTTTTATGCTTTGATTTACATAAGAACACATTTCATAGTACAATTTCAAGAATTTATTACTCAAACTCCTTTACTTTTCCATTGATATCAGCTTCCCCTTGTTACCTTCCTGAGAATATATGTATTAGGATGTACTTAAATCTTGAAATGAAAATCAGGTGGAAATTTTTCAGTAACATTAAATTTCAATAACTCAATATGCTATGTTTAAGAGATGGAGCCCTACTGAAACTTGAAGTATTATTCCATTGATCCATAGACAGATCATGAAATTCTAAACTTCTGGTGAAAAGATTAATTTAATGTTCGTTATTTGCTCTTCTAGGAGATTTCGATCATTTACTATGTAGTAGGATTTATATATGAATTTATAAGCTATTGGTTTTCTTTTTAAATATTTTATTTTAAAGAGTTACAGAGGAGCTGGCGCTGTGGCATAGTGGGTAAAGCTGCAGCCTTCAGGGCTGGCTTCCCATATGGATGCCGGTTCAAGTCCTGGCTGCTCCACTTCTGATCCAGCTCTTTGCTATGACTTGGGAAAGCAGTAGAAAATGGACCAAGTCCTTAGGGCCCTGCACCCATATGGGAGACCTGGAAGAAGTTCCTGGCTCCTAACTTCAGATTGGTACAGCTCTGGCCATTGCAGTCATCTGGGAAGTAAACCAGCGGATGGAAAATCTCTCTCTGTAACTCCGCCTTTCAACATAAAAAAAAAAAAATTAAAAAAAGAAGACTATAATTTCCAAAAAAAGAACAGTTACAGAGAGAGACAGAGAGAGAGAGAGAGAGAGAGAGAGAGAAATCTTCCACTCACTGGTTCACTCCTCAAAGGCTGCAATGACCAGCGCAGGGCTAGGCTAGAGCCAGGAGCTTCTTCCAGGTCCCCTGTATAGGTGCAGGGTCACAAACACTTGGACCATCCTCCGCTGCTTTCCCAGCACATTAGCAGGGAGCTGGCTCAGAAGTGGAGCAGACAGGACTTGCATTGGCATCCATATGGGATGCTGGTGTTGAACACAGCAGTTTAAACTGCTATGTCAGAATAGTGGTCCTCAACTTACTGATTTTCAAACATTAGATACATTATTCCTTGAGCATCATAGATATAATGTGCTTTTCACCAATGCAGAATTTTATCATTTACTTTAGAATCAGCAAAGCAAGCAAATATTCTTATAATAGTTTGTGTAGTCAACATTGGCCTTCCAAACTGCTCAGAGATCGAATATATCACACTACTTAGCACTAAGTAAAATGTACATAAACAAAAGCTCCAAATTAAATATCTGTTGTAGAATTTCCATTTTTGCAGGTTATTTGAATTTGCTTAAACAATTTTTATTCACATGTAATAATGTTGCATATTTCTGGGTTACAATGTGATATTTGATCCATGTAACTGGTGTATCTATCACCTCAAAAATTTATCATTAACTGTGGTCAGAACATTCAAAGTCTCTTGTCACAATTTTGAAATAAGCAATACATTATTATTGGCCATAGTCACCCTGCCATTCAATAGAATACCAGAACTTGTTCTTCCTATCTAATGGTAACAGTGTACCTATTTACCAACCTTTAAATATCCCTGTACTCCCACGTGCTCCTCAGACACTGGTAGTTATTATTTTATCCTCAACTCCTGAAAAGATTAACTTTTCCACATTGCAATTGCTAAAGTTACATATTCAACTGTATTTAATCTGTTATAACTATAATAAAAGCCATAATATTTACCAAAGATTGATGGAGCATTCCAGTAGGTAAGAATTTGAATTTGAACTTGAAATTTTAAAGTGGAAGATTCTATTAAAAATTCAGATCTTAGCCGGCACCATGGCTCAATAGGCTAATCCCACACCTAGCGGCGCCGGCACACCGGGTTCTAGTCCCGGTCGGGGTGCTGGATTCTGTCCCGGTTGCCCCTCTTCCAGGCCAGCTCTCTGCTATGGCCCAGGAGTGCAGTGGAGGATGGCCCAAGTGCTTGGGCCCTGCACCCCATGGGAGACCAGGAGAAGCACCTGGCTCCTGCCTTCGGATCACTGTGGTGTGCCGGCCACAGCGCGCCGGCCACGGCAGCCATTGGAGGGTGAACCAATGGCAAAGGAAGACCTTTCTCTCTGTCTCTCTCTCTCTCTCTCTCACTTTCCACTCTGCCTGTAAAAAAAAAAAAAAGAATAAAAATTCAGATCTTAAAATACATATTTTAAATAAATTTAATTCAAAAATAACTAGTAAAATAATAAATAAATTTATTTAATATCAATTTAAATTTAAAAATAATTTAAATTTAAAATACATATTTTAAATTGAAACAAATTATGAAGTAAGTTGTTTTACCACCGCTAATATTTTGGATTATTCTTAAAAATTTATTTTTATTCTAAGGTAAGAAATTTGGAGAGATTATTCAAAGCCTTTTAGTTGCTCTCCAAACAACCTAAAATTCACTCTCTATTTAAGTTTTTACAGTAGGAACATTGCTTTTTCTATCACAAGGAGATAAAGCATTTTCAAAAATGAGTATGCCTTTTATTTCACTTTTGTCATTCAGGAGCTTGTGTTGAAAATAGACTAAACTATATCTGAAAAACTACATGTCTGGCTATTTCAAGTTAAGATCTTCTACTTAAGGAAATCATTAATGTGTATAACTAATTATACAAGCATTCAGTGAGACAGGGATTCTATTAAAGGGTTAAGAAAAAGACATTTGTGAATTCTGGCTTCATGTTTTTTATCTTCACTTATATTGTGAATATAAGGAGGAAAAATAGGTCAAATAACTATGTTTTCTCATGTTAGTTACTCATTTTACTTTAATTCACCATGAATTTCACATACTGTGAGATGTCAAACGCAACCTCAAATTGTTTCATGCAGTAATGACACAGTTAAGCAGCTTCTTTAAATAAATATGTCAAGCTTCATTCATCTTAGATTCAATGATATGAGAAAACTTTGTATTTTCTTGGGGGATGATGGGTAGAAGAAAAATTGCTCATTCCAATTGCACTGATGGTAAACACAGATGAGAGTCAAACTCTTGGATTTTAGCTAAAATAGATTCCTATAGAGGAAGAAGAGAAATGGCCTTAAAAGCATTGATAAAAATATTAAAAATAAGAACTCAATAATCATCAATCATCCTAACAATAAATAATTATAAATTGTGTATATAAAACAAATAATATTGATAAATTCACCTATGTTAAATTTCAAACAACAAAAATAATACTCTTCAAAAAACCTCTTAATTTCTGTACCCAAAATGAGTAATCAGGAAACTGAACACCCCCATCCCACCCAGGGCCCGTGCTATGGCATAGTAGGGTAAGTCTCTGTTTGCAGCACTTGCATCCCATATGGGCACCAGTTTGTCTCCCAACTGCCCTTCTTCCAATCCAACTCTCTGCTAATAGCTCAGGAAAACAGTGGAAGATGGTCTAAGTGCTTGGGTCCTGCACCCACATGTGATACGTGGAAGAATCTCCTGGCTCCTTACTTCCTATTGGCCCATCTCTGGCCATTGGTTTATTTGGGGAGTAAACCAGTGGATGGTTCACTTTCTCCCTGTCTCTCCCTCTCTCTTTCTGTAACTCTGCATCTCAAATAATAAATACATCTTTAAAAAAGAAAAGTGAACCTCCAAATCTTAATTCATTCTTTATCTCCCATAAGTGAGATATTTTCATATTTTTTCTCTCTCTGAAGTTTGATCTATTAGCAGATAGAGACCTGAGACATCATTGTCTGCGATATAACAAATTTTCTTCCATCTGGGGACATGAAAGATAGTGGTTGACAAAACAGTAGTGTCCCGTTTTTAGGAAACCACTAATTCCTTAGTAATTCTAATGCTGTAATACTTTGATCGCATGTTTCACTGACCAAACCTATTGTCTTCTTGGCTGCTGCATCAGGGTCAGTTTAAGCAACGGATGAGAGAGCAATAGAATGATATGCTGCTATGATAGTTTTTAAGTTAGAAAAGTGAAAAGATGTGCCCTGAAACCATTGCCATATATATATATATTTACATAGAAGGAGCTATGATGGAGGTAACCTGGTATAGTAAAGATTGATTATACATTAACATCCCATTCAAAACAATCATCCAAGAATAAGTAGGAGCTCTTCTTGTAAGTACCTCCAGGACTATGTATACAATTATCAGTGTGAAATGTTCAAAGAGGTCTATATCCTTTTCCTATCCATACTCAGGAAGTAAGACAAGGTTGCAACTCTTTGAGCAAAGATAATAAGCCACACATCAGCTACCAATGAAGACATGACCAAGGAATCAGACCTAAAAGAGATAATTTCATTGGCTTAAAAGTTGTAATAGCGAGGATTCATTGTTTCTTTTTGGTGTAAGAGGTAGAAATGCTGGGTACTCGAAATTTGACAGTCATCATCAAGACCAATAGGATTGTTAAAAGACTTGATTTTTATGCTTTCAGAAATGTGTACACCTAACACTAAACATTTAAAATTTAAGTAAAACCTTTTAGAAACTACCACTTATGAAAAATTTTATGGAGTAATCACCATGGTGTGCTGAGTTCATACCAAGATATTTGTTAATTGTTAAGTTTTCAAGTATTTTTATTGTTTAACCAATGTTAAAAGTCAAATTGTATAAACTTGCAATTAGAAAAATATATTAAAATCAAAGGTGATCAAAGGTGCAGGTTTTTATTTCCAAATAACTTTACTACTTTTACTATGCTCTTGAGGTTGTTTACTACTATAGTATGGTAGGGCATAAATAGTATATAAGAGGACTTCAAAATATTTATGGATAAATAAAGACAGTTTATTTTGGAATAAAAAATTTTGAGATTCAAGCATAACTTTCTTAATGTACATTTTCAATTAATTTTTAAATGATATATTTATTTAATTGAAAGAGTTACGCAAAGAGAGAAGAAGAGGTAGAAAGAGAGACAGAGAGGGCTTCCATCTGCTGGATCACTTCCCAATTGGCTGCTGATCGGAAGCGAGGAGCCAGGAGCTTCTTCTGGATCTCCCATGTGGGTACAGGGGCCCAAGGACATGGGCCATCTTCTACTGCTTTCCCAGGCCACCTCAGAGAGCTGGATTGGAAGAGGATCATCCAGGATTTGAACTGGTGCCCATATGGAATGCTGGCACTGCAGGCAACAGTTTTATCCACTAAGCCACAGTGGCAGCCCCAAATTTTCCATGAATTTTTAGAAAGTTCTTCATATGGATGTTTTAAAAATTTGTGCCCAAATAAACTTTTTTCTATGAAATTTTTTTAAAAGATTTATTTATTTATGTGAAAGGCAGAGAGAGGGAGAGACTACAGAGAGAAATCTTCTATCTGTTGGTTCACTTTCCAAATGGCCACAACAGCCAGGACTGGGCCAGCCAAAGTCAGGAGCTTCATCTGGGTCTCTCATGTGGGTGCAGGGGCTCAGGTACTTGGGCCATTTTCTGCTCCTCTCCCAGGTGCTTTAGCAGGGAGCTGGCTCAGAAGTGGAGCAGCCAGATCCAGAACTGTTGCTTTACAGGATGTCAGTCTCCCAAGCTGTGGCTTACCCTCCACACCAGAACTCTGGCCCTCTGTGAGCTTTTTTGAAGTATTCTCACATCATGGAGTGCTACCATGAGTCTCTTCAAAATTCATTTGATGACATAACATTGTGGGATGGAAATTGGTCATGGTAGGACTGTGCATATCACAGAAATAAGCCAACACTATAAATAAGAAGTTTTAAAAAATTTCTACTGGCTGCTCCACTTCCGATCCAGCTCTCTGCTTTTCTATTTTCTGCTTGGGAAAGCAGTGGAAGATGGTTCAAATACTTGGGCCCCTGCACCCATGTGGGAGAACCTGAAGAAGCTCCAGGCTCCTGGCTTCAGATCAGCCCAGCTCTGGCTGTTGCCGCCATTTGGGGAGTAAACCAATGGATGGAAGACCTCTCTCTCTCTCTCTCTCTCTCTCTCTCTCTCTGCAACTCTGCCTTTAAAATAAAAAAATAAATCTTAAAAAAATTTCTTCTGGAGAGCATGTTATTAAGCAATTGCCAACAAATCACTGAACATAAATCCTATAACTAAATTATAAGAGCTCTGTGCAGAAAGGCGCTTAGGTCAAAAGATTACCAAACAATAACAGAGGTAGTAGTCTGAGCTGCTGTGGCAGTCTTTGAAACTTAAGAAACTAGTCACATGTGTGTGTATTTCACTCCCTGTGTGTGTGTCTGTGTGCGGTGTGATTTTTTAAATTTAAATTCCATAGTTTTTATTCATTATCACAGTAGAAATGAAGACTGGAAATAGGAGAAGCAAAAATCCATGCCACTGGTTTCTAAGTATTTTCTTAATTTTAAATTATTATAATTTTGATTTATTTTAATTTTTCAAAATATTATTCTGTTGGAGATACTGGATGTTCTCTAAACCTATCTAAAATCTGTTTATGACTGTAGTAATACTGGTTTTTCTTTTCCCCAGGGCAGCTGCATTTGGTCTTATGTGATCTTTTATGTACAATGAGTTATGTAACAGACTCAGATGTAAAACAAAATCAGAAATATGAGGCTGTGGAGAGGTTTATGATTATAAAAATAAAAAGTTGTCTTTGAAAGCTCACAATGAGCCATGTCCTTAAAATACTCAATGATACTATTTAATGCAATTCATCATGTGGCTTTGATCCATCATATATTACTTATATATTCCTTTACTGGAATGCTACTATTTGAATAAGTTTTGGTTTAAAATAATCTAGAGATTGGATATGGCAAACTGAAAGACAAAATATGAATAAGAGTACTCAGAGAAAAAAATCTATTTTTATTTATTCATGACATTGTAGCATAACTCATTTATTTTATATGATAAGGTAAATTTTACTAAGGAATATAGATAGTTTTATGGGCTGAAATTGTTGTGAAGTGATTTAGACACAGTATAGATAATGAAAACATTTATAATGACTTTATTAGTATTCCTTCAAACAATAAAAACATATATGTTTATATATAAAAATACACATAAAAGCTTATGTATTCGATTATATACATGTATAGTTGCAAATTATAAATGGACTTTTTATTTTTTTTATAGGTGCTGGGAACAATCACGCTTTCTAAGGCAGAATTATACATTTCACTTAAGAATTGTATCTTGAAAGATAGTGGTTGTATTAGAATGTTCTCTAGGAGAATATATATGTCAAATACCTGTCCTGTCTGTAAAAATCAACAGTCTGGCTATTTAATTTTAAGCTTTTCTACTCAAACAGAATGGCATGTTTCACATAAAAAAGAAATATTTTTATATGGCTAAACATTCTTATTTGTAATTTTAAAAAATCCAATTTAGTATGGCAAAGACAAGTTTCAAGTGTTAGCATTGTGGCACAGAGGGTTAAGTAGCTGCTTGCAGTGCCAGCATCGCATATCTAAGTGCTGGACCTGGCTGTTGCAATTCACATCTAACTTCCTGCGAATGCGTCTTTAGCCTGCACCAGTCCCAGCCTTTGTGACCATTTGGTGAGTGAACCAATGGACAGAGTTTGATCTCTTTTCCTCTGCCTGTCCCTCACTCCATACTACTCTGTTTTTCAAGTAAATAAAATAAATCCTTAAAAATAATAAAAATTCTAAAAATAAAGTTATTTCACACTTATAATTGTGCTCACAATATCAAAACAAAATATCATTCTTTTAAGCTATGGATCTTATTTGTACAGAAATAATACAAATTTTCAATCATGAGTTTGTGTAACTTGTTTATGCAAAAAAGAGTTAAATTTTCTTTTGTTACTGCTTTCTACTTAAAAATAGATATGGAATAACTCATGTGACTGCTTCATAAATATGTTATTTGTATTTTTAAGTGAGAAAATAAAAGTCATGCTATTTTATTTTTATGAATTGTCTTTGTGTATAGACATATGCATAATTCAGTAAGGACAAAAGAATCAACTTTATGACCCATAAGTCACTTTGTCTTGATAAAGCAGTATATAATAATACTGAGTATTCAAGTACTTCCGGGTGACTTTAAAATTGCTTATAAAATATTTTATATATTGAACAAACTTCTGACTTTAAGCTGCACAATAGTGATAATGAGATGGTACTATGCGTATGCCAAAGAATATAACTTTCTGATGATAAATAAGAGGACAGAATGGAGGAACTAAAGGAAAGCAATTGAGATTATAATAGAATAAAAGAAAATCATCTCAACACAGTCATATATTAGTATAAAATTGCTTTCTCTTTTTTAACTCAGAATAAAGTTGTATTTGTATTTACTATACATATTATTTTGACATTAAATATTAGTCTATTAGTATTAGTAACATTGGTAACACACAGAATGGTTTGCTATTGCTTCCAAACAGGACAATATGCACATCTCTCTGGGAAAGAAAAAAGGTAAAGGAATTTTAATTGTAGATTACAAAACTTACTGTAAACTACCTTTGTTGAATCTTTTAGATGTTACTGGTTGCTAATATTTATAGTAAATCACAACATGACAATGTATGAGTTACCTTAAAACTACAACAGACTTGTAAAAGGATAATACATTTTTATTTAACAATCTGATAATTTTCATTTAAAAGTGCATGGGAGGTAGAGAAAGTTAGGGATGGAAGGAGAAAGAGATTATCATTATATTATTAGAATTGTGTCTATAAACTATGTTGAATCTGTTAAAAACTAACTAAAATTTTTAAAAAATTAATAAAATGTCTGAAAAAATTCTGTGGAGATCATCAAAATTCCATTGTACTTAAATATATTTCTATTCAGACATACTTGTATCTATTGTTGACAATAATTTTTTTTTCTTTATTAATGAGTTGGAATTCAGACTCAATATTTTGTTACCAATAGGTAAATCAGGCACAGGAACAGAATTCTATTCATCAATACATCTACAGTTAATGTGAAATTATTAGAAAAGAAGTAGAGAAAAACACATGAAAGTCCTATACAGAAATATTGTTGTCATGAAATACATTTACTTTGTTACCTAAAATGTGACAGTAGTCCTTTAATCTATAGGAATAATCTCCTCTGCCATAGCGACAAGTAAAAAGAGGATGCATATTGTGAATTCTTTGAGTATCAGCATATCATTCTACTGTAATATATCATGCTTCATTGTGACATATCCCCCCATTTGTCACTTTCTGTCATGTTACTATGTCTCAAAAGACACAACTTTGCCCAACTTTTTTTTTAAGTAAAGTGAATGGGAATCAAATATTGAAAACAGAACTATTTTAAAAACAAGGTCTTAGCCAAAAGCTATTTAAATGTATATTTCAAGCACTGGCTGCCAGAGAAAGTGGCTATTTAAATGTGCATTTTACAGGTTGAATATCTAGTAGAAACAAGAACCTCCCTGTGCTTGTATTTCATTCTTAAATGGATGTAACTGTTTACTTCCTATTTGACTTTATTCTAAGGAAGGAGTACATTCTATTTTTGTGTCCTGAAAAGTAGGCTTAATTTTTCTCAGTATAAAAATACTGAAATACTGAAATAACCAAACTGCCTTTATCAGTTTTTATATTATGCATCTTAAGTTTGTAGTCATTCATTCAAAAAATACAAAAATATGTCAAGTACTTAGGACTCTGTTACAATTCAGTCAATAAAAACCAGTAGAAATGTCAAGGCTTCAGCCAACTTGCTGATAGTGTCACTGAGGGCTGGTGCTATCAGAACCTGACAGCTTCAGCCAGGATTCCAGATAGAACCAGAAAGATTAAAACAGAAATAGAAAGGTATGATTGTTATTCACCCACATTTTAAACAAGTCTTGTCTCTTGACTGTTTTTCTGCAGACTGAGAGGATTCTCTAGCATCAGCGTTATCTCAAACTAATCTGAAAAATATTTTGATTTTAACTGTATGATTTATTCTGTAGATTTGGGAAACTACTTGAATCAGACCAATGAGAGCTCTGAGACCCTGTTGTCCCACACCCTGCACTTAAAATGGTGACAGTTGACATTTAGCCCTTCTATTGTAACAGATCCTATGTCTAGGGCTTTACATATGTTATTTTATTATTTAAACACTATAGTATTATTGTGAGTTATCTTCCATTATATTTTGTATATGGCTAGTTAGGATTAGAGTTTATCAAAGACGCTTGTGTAGCTTCTATTTTAAGGTATGTTAACCCCTGAGAATCACCTTTTTCAATTAGCATATTACTTTAGTTAAGTAACATGACATTTATTTTAAATATACTAACATATTTATGTTATGTCATTATAATAAACAATTATGTGAAATTGGGAAGTATTAACCTTTCAATAGTACAACTTATATAAATTTGCGTGGTTAATATCTAATACATATATAAATGGGATTTTCATAAAGAAAATTGCATTTTGAATGTGAATATTAATATTTTCTAGTGTTCAACCCTGTTAAAATCATTCCTCTATTTGAAGGCCTTTAATCCTTTCCCATAAACTAGGTTTCAAACACTGGCAGGATTTGGGCCAAACTACCTTCTTTGTTAAATCTCCGACTCATATCTTTCATATCCAACCCTGGCTTTTTGCCCTTCAATCATGATAAACTTCTTGAGGTCTTTCTTATTTTTTTTATTCCCCCTTAAAACCTACCATGGGGCTAACATTGTGGTGCAGTGGGTTAAGCCTCCACTTGCCAGCATTTCATATTGGAGTGCCAGTTCACCTAGCTCCTCTGCTTCTGATCCAGCTTCCAACAAATGTCCCTGGGAAGGCACCAGTGGGTGGCTCAAGTGAGAGAACAGGATGGAGTTTTTGGCTCCTGGCTTCAGTTCGGGTTAGCTTTGGTTGTGGCAATTTGGGCAGTGAACAAGCTGATGAAAGACCACTCTCTCTCTCTCTCTGTATCCCTCTCTCTGTGTCATTCTGCTTTTCAAATAAAAAAATTAAAAACCTAGCATAATTCCTCACATGGAATTAAATGGCACCAGGTATTCAAATCCAACACAGGTTTTGTTTTGTAGCACTTCTTGGTTTCTTTCTTTCTTTCTTTCTTTCTTTCTTTCTTTCTTTCTTTCTTTCTTTCTTTTATCTTTTTTTTTACAGGCAGAGTGGACAGTGAGAGAGACAGAGAGAAAGGTCTTCCTTTTTCCGTTGGTTCACCCCTCAATGGCTGCTGTGGCCGTCGCACTGCGCTGATCCAAAGCCAGGAGCCAGGTGCTTCCTCCTGGTCTCCCACGCCGTTGCAGGGCCCAAGGACCTGGGCCATCCTCCACTGCACTCCCGGGCCACAGCAGAGAGCTGGCCTGGAAGAGGAGCAACTGGGGCAGAATCCGGCGCCCCGGCAGGGACTAGAACCCTGGGGTGCCGGCGCCGCCATGTGGATTTGTTTTTTATTTATATGTTCTTTGTAGAATGTTCATTTAACTTTCAGGTAGACTGAAAAACACCCAACTCTGTCAATCTGATAATGTAAATGTTAACTAAGTTACCAAAAGGCATGTAACATATACAATGTGGATCAATGGACAAACAAATGATCATGTCCAATGGAGAGTAGAGCAGAATACCACAAATTATCATCACAATATTTATAATGAATTGTTTATTTCTGGAATTCTTTTTAGTATTTTGGATGACAGTTGTAACTGGAAAAGAAATCATGCCTAAAGGGAAGCTACTACATATGTTTATCTGAATTTTTACTCACTTATTCTCAATTTGCTGCTTTTTAAGCTTTCCATTAACCTATTCCTTTTTTTCATAAAAATTTTTTATTTAAGGTATACACATTTCAGGCATTTCATCAATACACCTTTAGGAACATAGAGCTGCTTCCCACTCTACCTGCACTCCCACCCTTCTTCCTTCTCTCTCTCCTATTACCATTCTTATTTTTAATTAAGATGTATTTTCAATTAACTTTATACATATGTGAATAATCTATACTAAGTAAAGATTTCAACAAATAGTATAAAAAAACTGATCCTCAAAAGTTGATACAAAAAAAAAAAAGTTGATAAAAGTTGAGATACAAGTCATTGCATCTCAAAATGTCAATGTTACTTCTATAGATTGCCTATTATGTACTCTATTAGTTATCACAGATCAGGGAGAACATATGGTATTTGTCCTATTGAGACTGGTTTATTTCACTAAGTATAATGTTTCTAGTTGCATTCATTTTGTTCTAACTGACAGGATTTTAGTTTTTTACCACTGTGTAGTATTCCATGGTGTACATATCCCATCATTTTTATATCTAGTCTTCAGTTGAAGTACATTTAGGTTGATTCCATATCTTACCTATAGTGAACTGAGCTGTAATGACTATCAGGGGTACCGATCACTCCTTCATATGCTGATTTATTTTTCTTTAGGTAAATTCACAGGAGTAGGATGGTCGGGTCATATGGTAGGACTATATTAAAATTTCTGAGGTGTCTCCAGACTGTACAGTGGCTGCACTATTTTACATTCCCGCCAGTAGTGTATTAGGGTACATTTTCCCCACATCCTTGCCAGTATTAATTTTTTGTTGATTTCTATATGAAAGCCATTCTAACAGGGGTGAAATGAAACTTCATTGTGGTTTTGATTTGCATTTCCCTGATGGCTAGTGATCTTAAGCATTTTTTCATGTGTCTATGGCTATTTGGATTCCCTCTTTTGAAAAAAAAAAAAACGGTTTAAGTCCTTTGCCCATTTCTTAAATGAATTGCTTGTTTTGTTGTTGAGTTTCTTGAGCTCTTATATATTCTGGATACTAATACTTTATCAGTTGCGTAGTTTGCAAATAATTTCACCTGTTCTGTCTGTTGCCTCTTCACTTTGCTGAGTGTTTCTTTTGCAGTACAGAAGCATCTCAATTTGATGTAATCCTACTTGTCAATTTTGGCTTTGATTGCCTCTTCGTCTGGGGTCTTTTCCAAAAACCCTTTGCCCATGCTATTGTCTTGCAAGGTTTCCCCAATATTTTCTAATAATGTGATGGTGTCTGGTCATAGATTTGTCTTTGATCCATTTTGAGTGGATTTTTGTGTAAGCTATAAGGTAGAGGTCTTGATTCATAATTCTGAAATGGAGATCCAGCACTATTTGTGGAAGAGGCTGTCCTTGCTCCAGGGGTTGATTTTAGCTCCTTTGTCAAAGATAAATTGGTTGCAGATGCATGGGTTGATTTCTGGTGTTTCTAGTGTGTTTCATTAGTCTATCCACCTGTTTTTATACCAGTCAGGATGTTTTGAATAAAACTGTCCTGTTATATGTCTTGAAATCTGGTATTGTCACACTTTCAGCTTTGTTTTTGTTGTATAAGATTACTTTAGGTATCTGGGGTCTCTCGTGTTTCCATATGAATTTCAACATCATTTTTTCTATATCTGAGAAGAATGTCATTGGTATTTTGATTGGTATTGCATTAGATATGCAAATTGCTTTTGGTAGTATGAATGTTTTGATGATATTGATTTTCCAATCCATGAACATGGAAGGATTTTGCATTTTTTGTGTCTTTTTCTATTTCTTTCTTTAAAGTTTTGTAATTCTCATCATAGAGATCTTTGATGTCCTTGGTTAAATTTATGCCAAGGTATTTATGTATATTTTTGCAGCTATTGCAGTTGGGATTCATCTTAGGTATTCTTTCTCAGCCATGGCATTGTCAGTGTATTCAAAGGCTATTAATTTTTGCATGTTGATTTTATATCTTGCCACTTTACCTAACTCTTTTATGAGTTTCAGTAGCCTCTTAGTGGAGTCTTTTGAATCCCCTAGATATAGAATCATGTCATCTTCAAATAAGGATAATTTGACTTCTTCCTTCGCAATTTGTATCCTTTTGATTTCTTTTTCTTGTCTAATGGCTCTGGCTAAAATTGAATAGCAATGGTGAATATGGGCATCCTTGTCTGGTTCTGGATCTAAGTGGGGATTCTTACAACTTTTCCCCATTCAATAGGATTTTGGCTGTACATTGATCATAAATTATATTGATTGTGTTAAGGAATATTCCTTTTTAAAAAAAAAAAGATTTTATTTATTTATTTGAGAAATGGAATTACAGACAGTGAGAGACAGAGGCAGAGAGGAAGGCCTTCCGTAAGTTGGTTCACTGCTCAAATGGCTGCAATGGCTGGAGCTGAGCCCATCAATTCTCCCAGCCAGATTCAGATGTCTGCTCTCAGCTTGTGTGAGTCACTGCTGTGGGATCCATGCTCACACTGGATTGCACCAATCCTGTGTGTGGCCCTTGTGGCAGTGTGGATGATTATCCCACCCACTAGGGCTAGTGCCCAGGCATTGTTTTCCATGGAGAAAAGGTGGTGAGGGTGAAACTATGCTAACAGAGTTTATACAATGCATCCTAGCACACAAGGCTCCCATAGTCATGAACACTCAGCTGCCCCTCAATTCTCCCAGCCAGATTCAGGTGTCTCCTCTCAGCTTGTTGGGCATGCAGACACAAGCTGGCACAGCTGTTACGTATGTCCAAAATGGCGCCTGCCCTCTCTCATCTAGTTACAGGATGCTGTTTTCAGGTATTCGGGGAGAGAAAACATACTCTCCTCCCTTTTTTACCCTCTTGATTGGCAGATACACTGTCCCCCACTGGGCTCCAAGCAGACTCACACTAGACTCTTCTCACAGCTTTATTGCCAGTGGCTTGGGCTGTTGCAGTCTTGTTCAACTTACTCTCCAAAGCTGATTCTGAGGCTCTTGGCTGCTGGGATCCTAGTTGTGGATGTCCACACTCTCCATATAGATCCACAATGTCCCTCTAATTTGCATGGAGTTTCCTCTGCCATTTTTCCCTTAACTCTTCCCTGAAATAGCACTATCTTCATTTATTTAAACTATCTTTCCCTAGACTAGAACAGTAAACTTCTTCCTTATTCCTCCATCTTGGAATGAGCTCTACCTACTACATTTTAATTGTGGATGGTATTTATGTATTTTGGGTATGCAGTCTTTGTTATATGCATTAAAACATTTTCTCTGTTGCTTATTTTTAATGATATGAATATCATCATTGGTTTCTGTAATAACTGAGTTTCTCATGGAATCCTAACTATGCATTTTGCCTCAGAATGCCTTCCCTTTCCCAAGAATTTAAGCTTATGATATTGTATTTCATTGTATTATAATGTATCATACCAACATATTATTGTATATAAAGTATTATAAAATACTACATTATTATTATTACCTTTTATGTAGCTCTTTAAACTATATAAAATATTTGTGTGTATGGATGAAAAGACACAACTTCTTTCTTGAAGTCCTTACTTGTCTTTCAAAAAATTAAACCAAGTGACTAAATTATATCTATTAAAATAAACAAACCAAGTTATTAAAAGTGACAACATCTTTTAGAGGAAACCTGCACTTATAGGCTAATAAAATATAATTATCCCTTGTGTATTACTTGCTATTGTTATGCTGATAGACTTAACTTCAAACCTTTCTTTCCCAGGAGATATTTCATTGTCTTGCGTCTCCTGGGAGGTCATCTGTATAAGTCTGTAGCAAAATCAGTTCTTGAGGGAGACGAGGCCACTGTCATGCTCAAGCATCAGACTGGTGTAGAAACAGGAGGTGAGCCTAGGATTATCACCTTCTGCAGACTGTTAAGATAGAATTTCCTCTGTTTTAGGTGATTATGGCAGGTGTTGGTAGACAAGAGTAGCTTAGTGGATGAGCTTCTATCTCAAGGATAAGGAGGGTGGGATATAAAGTGTCAGAGAAGTAGAAGTAGGCAGGATAGGGACACACTTGACTCCAGGCAGATATCTGAAACACCTGAGAATTTCATTACAGCCCTCTTCTTTCTCTAATCCTTAGGCATGGGAAAGATGAACAGATTGAATATGTCTAAATATATTTGTCTTGGGGAAATATGCATATAAGGGATATCACAAAGACAATATATTTTTATATTATTCTAATCAATTTTCATATTTTGTACATTTTTAAAAATTTTGACTATAACTATTTCAGGTCATTGCTATTATTCTCATTTTAGAGGGAGGAGAATGGATTCAGAATGGTCGTAAAGCAACAGTCAGGATTTTAGCTTGGGTACTTCTAGTGATATAGACTGGAATATTTTTGTTATGCTGCCCCACCAACTATAGAAGGCAAGTAGATGTGGCCTGCTTCCATTGTCCACCAGCTCCACCGTGATTGTTGTGGGGAGCAAACCGGACTAGACTGAGTTACTGGAATTAAGACTTATTCTATGCATCTGCTCTCCCACAATATGGGGCTGGGAGAGAAGTAAACAGCTTCCGCACAGCTGCCTCCAGTTCAACCAATAAACTGTAGGACTTGCTCCTGATTGGAGGAGAGCAGCGTACTCGGCGTGTGGGCAGCCGAGTTAGGATTGGCGGAGGAGGACTATAAAGGAGGAGAGAGACGGCATGCACCAGGAACATCTATGGGGAACATCTATGGGGAACATCTAAGGAAGCCTGTGCAGCCCCCAGAAAGCCGGCCGGCGGTGTGCCGCTCCCCTGCGGAAGTGGGGAATGTGGCCAGGGGGAACTGCCCTTCCACGGAGGTGGAAGGGATAGTAGCCAACCCGGGAAGAACCAGCAGCAAACCCGGGGAGGGCCGAGCAGACGAAAGAACAGCGCAGGGTCCTGTGTTGCTTCTCCACGAAGAGGGGGAGCGACAATTGTCTTCTGGATGCGCTTTCATAACTGACAGCAATCTAAATGACTCATTTTGCTGATTTCACATTCAGCCCTTTCTAAAAAATATTGCTCAGTAAGCAGTGTAACCCTCAGCTCAGATTTTGCATTGGGTATTACACTGATTCACACACTGGAGCTCTCTTGTAGAGGCCTCTCAAAACAAAACCAACTTGTCCTAGGAAGATGAGTTTGTTTCATCTCAAATGCCAGTGTCAAAATTACTTAGCAGATGGGAAAAGTAGGGCAAAATTAAAATGACTTTTCTAGCACCAATGAAATTAGAATTCAGAATTCTTCACCTCCCAATAAAAAACAATATCCTGAAGCCATTTACCTGCAGAGGCATCACATATACTTACAGCAGTTTGTTTTCCATGGATATGCAATAGAAAAGCAAAATTTTTCAGGTTCTTGAAAAACTCCATATAATGTGTTTTATGGAAGCAAAATGTCAGTACCCTTTAGCTCAAGCAATAAAATTCACTCTCAGATAGAAACTGGTGGCGTTTTTAAGCATTATTCATCATCATAAAGCATTGAAAATCACTTGGTTCATTTTCTTCAGGCACAGGACAGGTTATTTTTGTTTCTTTGTGTTTTTCCTAGCATTTACTCATCAAACTTTCATAGGATCACAAACTGTTTAATTTATATTCAGAGGATTTTTTCTAGGTATTCATATGTTGCAAATAAAATCTAATACAAGTACATTTGGAAAGATGAGCTTCAAGATACACCTGGTTAAATTTTAGAGAAAGAAAAACATGTCAGTTTTTTTCTATACATTCACTCATGTATTTCACTTGTTAGGGCTTCAGGTGCAAAGGGTGAATTTAATTGCACCTGTGGGTCCTTTTTTGATGTTGGTTCATTTACAGCTTTCTTTCTTCATTCACTCCCTCACTCCTTTTTGCACATTTCCCATTGCCATTCCTTACCATGAGAAAATGTTTAAATGCGTTTTCAGTTCTGTGTGTTTGTTTTATTTACCTACTTTTAAAGATAGATATTTTTTTAAAATTTTGTTCAGATGCCGTGTCTTATTTTGAGCTGCTAAAGTGGAATACCAAAGACTAGGCGACTTGAACACCATACATTAATTTCTTACAATTCTGGAGGACAGGAAATGCGAGATCCGGGTATCAGCAGATGTGATGCCTAGTGAGGGCCATTTCCTGGTTTATAGAGAACTATCTTCTCATTGTGTCCTTAAGGGCAGAGAGCAGGAAGTGCAAGCTCATTGGTGTCTCTTTGTATAAGGTCACAAACCTAATCATGAAAGTTCTACCCTCCTGGGTTAACTACTGCCTAATGTCTCCACCTCCACATACCATCACATCAGGGTACCAATGTATGCATTTGGGAGAACATAAATACTCGATCCAGAGTGTGGTGGTATCTTTGAAACATAAATTCTGACTTACTGTCTCCTACTAATTAAAAAAAAAAAACACATTTATTTATTTGTAAGCTCGAGTTACAGAGAGAAAGTGAGAGATCTTCCATCCGCTGGTTCATTCAGTCCACGGATGCCCCCAATGCCCAAGGCTGAGCCAGACTGAAGCCAGGAACCAGAAGCTCCATTCAGGTCTACCATGTGGGTGGCAGGGGTCTGAGTACTTAAGACATCTTCTGCTGCTAAATCAGAAATGGAGCAGCTGGGACTAGAACTGGCATCAGTACAGGATGCCAATGTCACAGGCAGAATGTTTACACACTGCACCGCTCACTTGCTCCTACTAATTTCTTACGTGCACCAATATCTACTTGTCCTCCCAAATAAGATATTTTTTAGGCATGATTTGCTGTCCAATTAGTATTTCTTTCTTTTTCTTTCTTTCTTTTTTTTTTTTTTTTTTTTTGACAGGCAGAGTGGACAGTGAGGGAGAGAGAGACAGAGAGAAAGGTCTTCCTTTGCCGTTGGTTCACCCTCCAATTGCCGCTGTGGCCAGCGCACCGCGCTGATCCTATGGCAGGAGCAGGTACTTATCCTGGTCTCCCATGGGGTTGGGCCATCCTCCACTGCACTCCCTGGCCACAGCAGAGAGCTGGCCTGGAAGAGGGGCAACCAGGACAGAATCCAGCGCCCCAACCGGGACTAGAACCCGGTGTGCCGGCACCGCATGGCGGAGGATTAGCCTAGTGAGCCGTGGCGTATTTCTTTATCACTATATTCACACAGATGCTAACAGTTTTTCAATTATTGATCCTGAATTGTGGAGTATTTTATTTTTCTTATGTTCAGTTTTTAAACAAAAATATTGATACTGATGCATTGTCATAAAGTATCTAATTATCCTTGCATTTCATATCTCTGGACCTACCCTCCTGTTTTTCTTTTTCTTTTTTTGAGTCTTACCAAATTGTTATTATCAATGTTAGCATTTGCATTTAAGGATAAAAGTGATTTTTTTATTTAGGCAAAATCTTTTTTTAAAAAGATTTATTTATTTTACTTGAAAGAGTTATACAGAGAGAGGAGAGGCAGAGAGAGAGAGAGAGAGGTCTTCCATCTGATGGTTCACTCCCCAATTGGCCGCAATGGCCGGAGCTGCGCTCTTCCGAAGCCAGGAGCCAGGAGCTTCCTCCGGGTCTCCCACATGGGTACAGGGGCCCAAGGACTTGGGCCATCTTCTATCGCTTCCCCAGGTCACAGCAGAGAGCTGGACAAGAAGTGGAGCAGCTGGGTCTTGAACCAGCTCCCATATGGGATGCCAGCGCTTCAGGCCAGGGATTAACCCACTGTGCCACAGCACCGGCTAGACAAAATCTTTATTGAACATTTGGCTATATATATAAAATTATAACGTCAGCATTTATTTTCCATTAATAATTCAAAACATGATGTCTTACTCTTTTTGTATTCAGTTTTGCTTTAATCAGTTTGATGTCAATATTGTTCATCTCTGCAAGGCTTTAATTTTTTTTTTTTTATTTTGGTCTGATGTTCTTAAATTTGTTAAAATATTTCTAAATATAGATATTCCTCCAACCTCTCCTATTTAGCAGTCTATGAACTCATCGTATTCAAGGTCATTCTTTCAATTTATTGTGCAAAAAATATATTTTTTTAAAGTTTTCAGATATATCCTTTGATAATTCTACTGTTTTTCTCATCTTTTTTCCATCTGGACCCCTATTCATTGTTTTTTCTTAAAGAGTTCTTAAATCTGGTCTTACAACTCACAGATTTATTCTACATCAAATAGATGTTCTGTATCTTTATTATACCTAATATCCTTTTCATTTATTCTTTTTGTAATGTCTTGATTTTATTCGTATGCATATGTTTTCTAATCCTCTTAGGCATATTTTTGATGCTTGTTTTACATTTTAATTTATTTATATAGAGAGAACAGATTTCATGTATTTCATATATGCAATTTTAAGCATTTAAAGATACTTCTCAACCTCCCTCCTTCTTCCTTTGGCATTGAGGTAGCTTTTCAAAATAAAGTGCTGTAGTAAGAACATTTGATATGAGATTTACCTCTTAATAGTTTAAATGTCTATAGTTCATAAATATCTATTGGTATACTGCTGTAGAACAGATATTTAGAGCTTATTCATCTCGCATAACTGAAATGTTACACTGTTTGATTACTTGCTATCCATTTCCTTCTCCTCCCAGTCTCTGGAAAACATTATTCTATTCTTTGCTTCTGGGAATCTAGTTTAGATAGTACAAGTGTGAGTGGAATCATGTAGTATTTATTCTTCTGTGTTGGGCTTATTTCACCAAGCTAGTGTCCTCAAGGTTCATCCATGTTATCACACTGAAGGATTTCCTACTTTTTAAAAGCTGAACGATATTTCATTATATATTTATACCATATTTTGCTGATGCAGTCATCCACCAAAGAGCATTTGGTTATTTGTACCTCTTGGCTAGTGTGAGTAATGTTACTATGAATATAGATGTGCAACTATCTATTCAATATTTCTTTCAATGCTTTTATTTGAATACCCCAAAGCAGAATTTCTGTTAATAACCAACTCTTTGAAAAGTAAGAAAAAATTTCATTTACAATAACTCCAAAAAGAATAAAATACTTATAAATAAGTGTAACTATGGAAGATGGAAGTAAAAATCTTATTCATGGTAAACTACAAATCATTGATTAAAGAAATTAAAGACAGTAAAAATGGAATGATATTCCATGTTTATGAATGAGAAGATCTAATATTGATAAAATACTCCTTTACACAAAATTATATACAGATTCCTCATAATCCACGCTGAGACCCCAACAGTCCATATGGAACAGCTGAAAAGTGAATAACCAAAACAATCTTGAAAGAGAAGAACAGATATGGGAATTACAAGTTCTGATTTTCAGCCGGCGCCGTGGCTCAATAGGCTAATCCTCCACCTTGCGGCGCCGGCACACCGGGTTCTAGTCCCGGTTGGGGCGCCGGATTCTGTCCCGGTTGCCCCTCTTCCAGGCCAGCTCTCTGCTATGGCCAGGGAGTGCAGTGGAGGATGGCCCAGGTGCTTGGGCCCTGCACCCCATGGGAGACCAGGAAAAGCACCTGGCTCCTGGCTCCTGCCAGGATCAGCGCGGTGCGCCGGCTGCAGCGGCGGCCATTGGAGGGTGAACCAGCGGCAAAGGAAGACCTTTCTCTCTCTGTCTCTCTCTCACTGTCCACTCTGCCTGTCAAAAAAAAAAAAAAAAAAAAAACAAGTTCTGATTTTCAAATATATTATAAATCCATGATAATTATAACAGTGCAGTATTGACAAAGGATATTCATACAGACCAATGGAATGGAATAGAATAGAATAGAATAGAATAGAAGGAATAAATCCACACCTAGGCAATGAACTGATCTTCTATACAGACATCAAGATTACACAATGAGGAAAGAGCAGAATCTGTAACAAATGATGTTGAGAAAACTGAATATGCATATGTAAAGGAAAGCAACTTGATTCTTACCTTATGTTTCACACAAAAACCAAACCAAAATGGATCAACGACTTCAATGTAACACCTGAAATTCAAAAGTTCCCAGAAGAAAGCATAAGGCAAATATTCATGATATTAATTGTATGTTGATTTCATCAGTGTTTCATTAAAAGTACAGACAACAAAAGCAAAAATGGACAAGTGGATGAACACAAAATTGAAAAATTTGTACCATGAAGGAAACAGTTAATAGAATGAAAGACAACCTATAGAATAGGAGAAAATATTTACTACAATTCAATAGGTAAAAAATTTAACCCAACTAAAAAGTTGAGTAAGTCCTTGAATACACATTTCTCTAAAGAAAATATATGAATGTCAACAGGTATAAGAAAAATGCTCTACATCACTGCTCCTCAGGGAAATGAATACCCAAACAACAGTAAGATATCACCTTATACATTTTAGAATCTCTATAATTTAAAATAAATAATAACAAATGTTGACAAGTATAAGACTGTTGGTAGGAATGCAAAATGGATCAGCACCTAAGGAAAACAATATGGAGTTTCCTCAAAAAATTAAAGATGCTTCTTTTGTATTACTTATCTACCTGTTTAAATAGTTCTGCTTCTGAGGCCTTTTTGCCACCCTGTTTAATTTCTGAGATACTTGAACTTATTAAATATTAAGTTCACAAGCTTTTTTTAAAAACTTTTATTTAGTAAATATAAATTTCCAAAGTACAGTTTATGGATTACAATGGCTTTCCACCCCCCTTATTTCCCTCCCACTCGCACCCCTCCCATCTCCCGCTCCCTCTTCCATTCCATTCACATCAAGATTCATTTTCAATTCTCTTTATATACAGAAGATCAATTCAATATATATTAAGTAAAGATTTCATCAGTTTGTACCCACACAGAAATACAAAGTGTAAAATACTGTTTCAGTACTAGTTATAGCATTACTTCACATTGGACAACACACTAAGGACAGATCCCACATGAGAAGTAAGTACACAGTGACTCCTGTTGTTGACTTAACAATTTGACACTCTTGTTTATGGCGTCAGTAATTTCCCTAGGCTCTTGTCATGAGTTGCCAAGGCTATGGAAGCCTTTTGAGTTCGCCGACTTCGATCTTATTCTGACAGAGTCATAGTCAAAGTGGAAGTTCTCTCCTCCCTTCAGAGAAAGGTACCTCCTTCTTTGATGGCCCCGTTCTTTCCACTGGGATCTCACTCGCAGACATCTTTCATTTAGGTGTTCTTCTTCTTCTTTTTTTTTTTTTTCCCAGTGTTTTGGCTTTCCATGCCTAAAATACTCTCATGGGCTCTTCAGCCATATCCGAACACCTTAGTGTTGATTCTGAGGCCAGAGTGCTGTTTAGGACATCTGCCATTCCATGAGTCTGCTGAGTATCCTGCTTCCCATGTTGGATTGTTCTCTCCCTTTTTGATTCTATCAGTTAGTATTAGCAGACACTAGTCTTGTTTGTGTGATCCCTTTGACTCTTAGTCCTTTCATTATGATCAATTGTGAACTGAAATTGATCACTTTGACTAGTGAGATGGCATTGGAACATGCAACCTTGATGGGCTTGTATTGGAAACCCCTGGCACGTTTCTAACTCCACCATTTGGGGCAAGTCTGATTGAGGATGTCCCAAATTGTACATCTCCTCCCTCTCTTATTCCCACTCTTATATTTAACAGGGATCACTTTTCAGTTAAAATTAAACACCTAACAATAATTGTATGTTAATTACAGAGTTCAACCAATAGTACTAGAACCAAAAAAATACTAAAAGGGATAAAGTATTACATTGTACATCAACAGTCAGGACAAGGGCTAATCAAGTCACTGTTTCTCATAGTGTCCATTTCATTTCAACAAGTTTCCCCTTTGGTGCTCAGTTAGTTGTCGCCAATCAGGGAGAACATATGATATTTGTCCCTTTGGGACTGGCTTAATTCACTCAGCATGATGTTTTCCAGATTCCTCCATCTTGTTGCAAATGACTGGATTTCGTTGTTTCTTACTGCGGTATAGTATTCTATAGAGTACATGTCCCATCATTTCTTTATCCAGTCTAGTGTTGATGGGCATTTGGGTTTATTCCAGGTCTTAGCTATTGTGAATTGAGCTGCAATAAACATTAATGTGCAGACAGCTTGTTTGTTTTCCAATTTAATTTCCTTTGGGTAAATTCCAAGGAGTGGGATGGCTGGGTTGTATGGTAGGGTTATCTTCAGGTTTCTGAGGAATCTCCAGACTGACTTCCATAGTGGCTTAACCAGTTTGCATTCTCACCAATAGTGGGTTAGTGTCCCTTTTTCCCCTCATCCTCTCCAGCATCTGTTGTTGGTAGATTTCTGAATGTGAGCCATTCTACCCGGGGTGAGGTGAAACCTCATTGTGGTTTTGATTTGCATTTCCCTGATTGCTAGTCATCTTAAACATTTTTTCATGTTTCTGTTGGCCAATTGGATTTCCTCTTTTGAAAAATATCTATTGAGCTCCTTGGTTAAGTTCACAGCTTTTAGCTTCTAACTCTTGTTCCTGATACTGCTTTGAGAAGAAGCTAAAGGTCTACTCAGGATCCCACAACAATTAAAAATTAGAGATGAGCCCAGCTAGGAGAAACCGCAGGAAACCACAATTCTATAAGGTGCCAAATAGTAAATATACTTACTTTGTGGGTCCTATGGTTTACTGCTGATCAGTTCTGTGGTTGTAGGGTAAAATTATCCATAGATTATGTGTAATGCATATAGCTATCTTTCAATAAAACGTTACTTAGAAAAATAGCCCATAGGCTATATTTGGCCTGTAGACCACAGTTTGCTTATGTTTGATCTAGAGATTTATTTATGTGTTAAAACACATTGCTGAGTGAGGAAAACAACTTGGATAAACATAAAATTGCTCATATTGAATATCTGCAATTTAATTCCTTGAGAAGAGAGGGAGATGTTCTATAAACATATTATGTGATATTTGATGTGTTTAAATATTAGAATGTTCAATGTAATATGCGCCAAAGTCATGCAGTGAAAAATGTCCATACATCCATCTTCAGATGTTGTATAGCAGACCAATATTAGCCTAAGAACTAGCAAAATAAAACCTATTGTGCACTATTCCAATCCCATCCAACATTCCCCTATAGAATTGGATGATTTTTATCAGAATTTTCATGTGCTTTCTGTGTATTTAATGATGAATTTTCCCTGTCACAAATTAGTGTCTCTGAAAACAAAAAGATACTTTATTTATCTAAAAGAGTAATATATTTCCACAACTACTTACCTTGGACACAGCAGGGTCTAGTCCATTATGTGTACAGCATTTCATTATACTTGCAAAATTGTAAGCATAGTAAGGCAATGTGATATTATTTTTATTATTGTTGATATTAATAGAATTGTTTATAATGCAGTCATTATTAATGATGCAATGTTATAAAAAGAATCCTTAATTATTAATGGCATTGATATGACATTATTAATTTTGATACTAAAATGAACATTTCATTATTCCAGATGCAATTATATTGTTAGACACAAGTTATTGCTAATAGATTATACTTTCTGCAGCCTTGTTTTGGCACAGAGTAATTAGCTGTAAGTTTATGTAGCTGAATAAAAGCATGGCATGGCGTTTTATTTCAGGGTAGTAGAGGATCAGACATTAACCCCATGGAATAGGGCCAGGTACGAAGAATCTTGGCCAGCTGTTTTCAGCACACGTCTGTCCTGCTCAGGATGACTTCTCAGTCATATACTCTCAAGGAAAGCATAACTGACAGTGCTAGTATGTAAAGATTTGGCTGGTGAAGGGTCTTCTGTCATGTCACATTTTCTACACAGTATATCAACACAGAAGTCTCTCTTCTGTTCTGCATTGATTATTAAGATGTGATATTATCCTGTGATTTATACCATGTTGTCACAATGTATTTCATTTTGCTTTGTTTCAATAACACAATGAATTCTTTCATAATTGCTTTCAATTTGCCTCAGGAGTTGTTATATACTCCAGGTTTTTATTTCTTTATACTCTGTTCAGTCTTATTAATATAAGTGAAGAAAGTATATCCCTCCATAATTACTTATAGCCTGTAAAGTGCAATACAGCATATTAACTCATTTTAGATAATTCTTTTGTAGTGGCATGATACTCTAGCACTTAAAAGCTCTGTGTAGAAGCAAATAGCTTTGCAAATTACTTTATAATCTTGGTCAACTTCAACTGGTTATTCCTACAGAACACTTTAGTCTTTGTCCTTTAACAGCTACCATGCACTTAAAAAAATCCTCAGGCACAACTTAAAGGGCAGCTGAGCAGAAAAACTAATAGAAGCAATGAAATATTCTCAAGCAAAGCCTTGAGCAGGATTTCTTGAGGCCTCTCTTGCTCTCTTCAAGCCTCCATCCCCTCTTGACCTCAGCACACTTAAACATAGTTATTTGATACTCTTGCACCTGTAATGCTGTGATGCGTGTTGTTAAAGAATTCAGATGCTGGTCTGGTTTTGAGACAATGAAGGTCAGCTGAATTTTAGTTTATATACTTGGAGAAAAGATCTTTTAAGTAGTCTTTGAAGACCTGTTGCTGTATTTACTCTGTTAGTAATCAGAAACTCATGATAAGAGGGGATTACAATGGGCAAGAAATTGTTTTAAAGCTCTGTGTTAGTAGACAGAAATTATTTGCAAATGCTTGTTCTCAAGATAAAACTACTACTAAGAAATTTGATGATTTAAAAATTCCTTAAAATTATACAAGAATAATGAAGGGAAATATTAATTCATCATCCTCATGAAATATTACTTGTAATACATTTTCAAATAGTTCAGCATAAGCGGTCTGAAATGATGCTTAAAATGTACTCTAGAGGCTCACAATTGTCGAATCAGGAAATCACATAAAACGTATCGTCACAAAGCATTTAATCTGTATGGAGACCTCTGTCCAAAAGTAGCTATAAAAATCACGTTAGATATCTTATCCTTTCCTCAAGACCAGAGGTTTTGCTAATTTTTGTAGGACTTTAAGGAGAAACAGGCTTTGATTGGTGATACTAGTGGCATGTAAATTAGTCATAAAGGATGTTATAAATAGCATTGATGAAATGCGTATTTTCAATACATTTGTACTTTGTGTGCACAGTGCACTTTTCTAGCTAAGAATAAATCAAAGACCTTGGGTCCTTGGTCTTGCTTTCAGGGGTGGCACCCTGGGCTTCTCCCTGAGCTTTCTTTTGTGCTACTGGGTCACAACACTCTTGATCTTCTGACTTGACAGAGGGTTAGCTAAATTCTCCACCTGAACACAATTGCATTTGCCTTACTTTTTTTTATGCAGAAGTATTTTTAGATACCACAGGACCTTGAACATAATTGTATGGATGTTTTATGATTTCTTATTAATAAATATCTCTCTGCTTAGCTATCCTTATAAATCTAACTGTAAACTGCAGGGGATAGTTGACTTATTTTAAACTCTTTGTGGCTTTCAAATTTACTAAATTAGCTTAGGTTAATTCACAACATCAAATTGACAGAATAAAATGCAAAATAGCCTGGAATTTATTATATCTAGGATACACAGTTCTATTTTTTGGATAAAGTTGATCATTTTAGTTCTCTGGTTTATAGATCCTTATTGACCCCTCCCTTTGACTGATACAATGGAGCTTTTCTTCAGTTTCAGTTAGTATTGTTTTACTTCCCTTTCTCTTTGGTTTGCTCTTGGGGCACAGCTACACATATAGATTCAATTGGTTGAAGGTCAGGATTGTTGAAAATTGTGTCCTCGTGAGGGAAAAAGAAATTCTGGCTTTATTGTAGCAAAAAGGTAGTGTTAACTAATAAATAGCATTGTGTTTGTGAAGCTGCAATTATGGTTATGGAATTATGCTATTTATGCCTGTGTTTCCTATATCAGATAATCAAAGTATGCATTCTTATTTTATATTCCTGTTGCACTGTATTACCCAAGTGATTTACATTCAAAAATTAGCTTCTGTATGTGAGAGTTTGATATGAAATGAGGGTACTGATAGGCTTCCTTCACTTCCATGGGGAGGCTATTTCAAAGGTTAAAAATAAAACACTGTTATAGCATTAGTTTTTACATGATTGATTCTTCACCTAGATTTCCATTTTCACAATTCCATTCATTGCTACCATAGACAAAATGACTTGAGAATTACATAACAACACTGCAACAACAAACAAGTAATTATAAAAATGAAATAATTATTTCATTATGAATCAATCTCTCAACATGTTAAATAATTTTATGTTCCTAATGACCACCACTACTGTTCCCGCAAGTGGAGAGGGTAATTTTCCCAAAGCCATTTTCAGTCCAAGAAAGGGTTACAAGATTCAGCACTTCCTAGAAAAAGCAAATCCAAAAGTGCAATAGAAAATGGGGAAAAGATATGATAGATAATTGAAAGGAAAATAAATGCAAATGGTCCTTTATACATATGAAAAGATACTCATGCTCACTATCATAGGAGAAATGTAAATTAAAACTACAGTAAGCTATCATTTCTTATCAGATTGACAAAAATAATAAAATTTTTATTCTATCAGTGAGACTATGACACACATTATTGGTGAGAAGATAAATAGCATAATACATATGGGAATTTTGGCAATTGAATATTTATGTATGTGTATATATAAGCATATGTATGCATGTATGTATATGTATGTAAATATTTATGTCTCTATAGTGATGTGGAATGATCTCCTGGAAAAAATTATCAACTGAAAATGCAAAACACAGAACATGTTATATTTATGCTATCTTTTATATGACAAAAGAGGAGACAGAAGAACATATCAGTACATGTTTGCCTATATCTTCCAAAAGAAGCAAGAGATTGATAAACCAAATACTGATAAAAATAATTACCTATAGAGGGATATACCAAAGAGGATGAAAGGCATGTAGATAGACACAAGACACCTGTTAATGTGCCTTATTACATTATTCTGAATTTAAAAACATGCAAATATTTGGTGCACTTTTTTAAAGAAAGCAAAAGGAGAAGGAGTTCCTAAAAATGGAAAACTAGCTGAAACAAATGAATTGAACTTTATATCACGTTGCTGTTCAAACTAAATGAAGAAGGGAATTACTGTAACTGACATTAAAATACTGTTTTGTCTTCACATTCTTTGTGAAGCCTCCTTTACTGCGATTCTAAGGAAAGAGTAGCAAAGATATGTTAAACTACATTTCCTCAACTTATTGTTAATGAAAATAATGGCTGCATTATATTTCAGTTATTAGAGGATAGAGAGATGGATGAACAGATGGGTAGATAGATACATAAACAGAGTGAGTGAGCAATTATGCTAATGGCATTAGGAACCAAGGTTTTTGAGTAATAGAAATGACTGAAATCTCCAGAATGAAAGAAGTTAGTGAAAAACTTGTGGCTTTTAACTTGAATCCAAAATATTTTTTTTTTTTTTTGACAGGCAGAGTGGATAGTGAGAGAGAGAGGCAGAGAGAAAGGTCTTCCTTTGCCATTGGTTCACCCTCCAATGGCCGCCGCGGCTGGCGTGCTGTGGCCGGCGCACCGCGCTGATCCAATGGCAGGAGCCAGGTGCTTTTCCTGGTCTCCCATGGGGTGCAGGGCCCAAGCACCTGGGCCATCCTCCACTGCACTCCCTGGCCACAGCAGAGGGCTGGCCTGGAAGAGGGGCAACCGGGACAGAATCCGGCGCCCCGACCGGGACTAGAACCCGGTGTGCCGGCGCCACAAGGCAGAGGATTAGCCTAGTGAGCTGCGGCGCCGGCCCTGAATACAAAATATTAACATAAGGGGCCGGCACCATGGCTCACTTGGTTAATCCTCCACCTGTGGCGCTGGCATCCCATATGGACTCCAAGTTCTAGTCCCAGTTGCTTCTCTTCCAGTCTAGCTCTGCTGTGACCTGGGAGGGCAGTGGATATGGCCCAAGTGATTGGGCCCCTGCACCTGCACGGGAGAATGGGAGGAAGCTCTTGGATCCTGGCTTCGGATCTGCACAGCACCAGCCGTAGCAGCCATTAGGGGAGTGAACCAATGGAAGGAAGACCTTTCTCTCTGTCTCTCTCTCTCTCTGTATATAACTCTACCTGTCCAAAAAAAAAAAAAAAAAATTCACAGGAAGTCCAAATTTGTTTACATCTATTGAAAGATATCTATTTTGTAGCTCTGCTCAAGAAGTCATAGAAAAAATGAAAAGCTTATGTAAAGTACACAGGGTGACCAGAAAACAGTTTTCAAATAATATTCCTGGGAAAAGTAACCAAAATCCTTGAGAAATCTAATTGTAAATCTTGAACAGAAAAGTGTATGAACTGTGTTTGGGCCGACTTGTTCCAAATAACAAATGTACTCAAAGACTCAGGGTATCATGTCAGAGGCACCCAAAAGCCTTTTGAAGAGGTTTCTGTTGGCCTAGAGGTGAGACAGAACAAATGTCAAAAAGAAAGAGGACTTCTTTTCTTTAAGAAGAAAAACTGAAACACATAAAGTACATTAAAGTTCAAGAATTCTCTTGATAATTATAAGTAAAAACAGTCAACAATTTGATCTATCTTTCTTCCAACCACTGAATTTCAGGGCAGCCAAGTAGACAACATGGGAAAGATATTTATGGGACAGTAGCAACTAATAATTTCAGAAGGAACGTTAGGAGTGGAAGTTGTTATTTTTTCCATTCTTATTGAAATAATGAAGTCAGAATATTAATGATTGCTAAACGCAATAGCTAAAAAATTAATATAGCATTTGATAATACCCCAAATCTCCTGAAAATGCTCAATCTTGTCATCACTAAAAAATGGGAAATCTGAATGCTATCTGATTCGTAACAGGACATAATACAGGACATAATATCACTTATGTTTCTTTTGCCTCCAAATTAAATCTAAATTATAGTTAAGTTTCTAAATCTCACTACTATATTATTTTATTTGAATTAGGAGTTAAAGAATGTTTCTCAGTCTTCTCATTTTACCCCTACTAAAGAGCTTTCTTAGTTTCTTTCCTATTTGTTTCCTTGAATAAAATTTTAATACACATTGAAAACTCTCCACTCCCAACATTCTTTTCTCCTCTGAGATATACTTATAAGAGGGATCTTCAAAAGATTCATAGAAAAGATATATTATGAAAAATATATGCATATATTTCAATTTTTTTTCACCAAAATAAAACATATCTGTAAAATTGATATTTTCATGAACTTTCTCAAGTACCCCCATACATTGGCCTTTGTACTATTGTCCTTTGGGTTTTAACCCTTTTGAATGTATCTCACCCCTCACTGAGAGCATATGAGTTAAGGAACAAGTTAACTGGCATCACAAGGAAGTAATCAACCAAATATGTAATCTGAAACTTGGTTCATTTCAAAGTAAAGTGAAAACCCAATAGAGAAGAGCACTGATAAAAAATACAATTGACTCCAGACATAAACACCTAAATACAATATGTGATTTTATTGAAGTATTTTGATCGAATCAACAACTATAAAAAGATATGTTTGTGACAATTAGGGGGACATGAATATAGGCCATTCACTGATATTTAGAAATCATTATCATTTTTGTGGAGTGTGATAATAACATTAGAGAAAAATGCCCCTATGCATATGGTTGTATCATGATGCTTTTTTTTAAAAAACAAAATGGCATGAAATTTGCTTCAATAAATTTCTGAAAAAGAAGTAGCTGAAACGAAATTGAAAAAATACTGATAATATTGTGAGGCTGGGTGTTGGGTAAATGTAGGTTTATTAAAATTATCTATTTTATTTGAATTTTTCCTCAATATTTTTAGATACATAAGGTATAACAATCTTATAATTTATTATATAATCCAGTGAATAGTGACACATTTAAGCTATAGGAGAATTAAACTAGCTTGGAAACTTTAGACCACCTGTCTTAAAAACAAAAAAAATGGTGGGACTGACATTGGACACACTGGTTAAGAAGCTGTTTGGGGTGCCCGCATCCCATAACCTAATGCCTAGGTTTGAGTTCCAGCTCTGCTTTTGATTTCAGTTTTCTGCTAATGCCCTCAGAGGCAGCAGGTGATGTCTCAAATACTTGAGTCCCTGATGGCCAACTGGGAGACCAGGCTTGAATTCCTGGCTCCTGATTCAAACTGGCCCTGCTCTGGCTGCTATGTCATTTGAAAAATGAACCAAAGTATGGGAGATTCTCTCTCCCTCTCTCTCTCTCTCTCTCTCTCGGGCTCTCTCTCCATTTAAAGTAAATACAACTTAAATATAAATAGCAATTTAATAAAAATAAAACACACAACGGTATTTGCACTTGATGAAGGATAAAATTTTAAAAGTCACTCATCTTTGCAACCTGGTTCACAGTACTAGAAATAGTAGAATACTATAGACAAAAATATATTTGTTTTTTATTCCTGGTCATAGGTAAAGCCTAGACCACTATGTTGGGTTTCCTGCAAAATGTGGTATTATAAATATGACACTTTCCTCTGCCTCAGTCTTCTCTTTCTTTTAAATATGTTTTTGATCAAGGAGGATAATTAATCTGAAAAACTAGGAATTGTGATATATCCATTTTGACTGAAAAACGCTATGGTCTCATGTCAAACAGGTAGCCAAATGATGTTTTACCATCACTAGTGATAAAGCTGACTGGCAGTGAAGACATTTTACTCATTTTAAACATATTGGTCTGTATATAGGGTGCCAAAAATGAATTTGAGTGTTCTTATGCTAAAATCAAATATTGGTGGTATTAATATGTGGTGTAGGACTAAGTTGTTGCTTCAATAAAGATACTGAAAAGACATGTTTGGTAAAATATAATTTCTCACTAAAACTAATATTTGGCATGAGTCAGTTTGGTTAAATACCCGGTCATTTTTTCAAAGCTAAAATAAGAACAACATTTTTTCCTTTTGCAGTCAATAACATTTAGCTTTCATCATTTTTTTCTTTCAGAAGTACAAGAAACATCATAAAAAAGTGAATGCATTGCTTATTTATTGTTTTTGATGGCGGATGTTGTCATTTTACAATTTCTAAATATCCCTCAAATATTTGTAATGAAGTCAGAAAATATTAGTGACAATTTTCAATGGTGAAAGTGAAGAATACATCTCAAGTGAGGAGTTGGTTTGACATATTTCAAGATCTGATATTAACCCATGATCGATTTAATAACCTGCAGATGAGTAACAAATCAATAATAATTACTTGACCAATTGAAAAGCAAAATGTCAAATTCTGTCAAGTTTTATCAATAATTTACAGGTTGATATTTTCCTTAACATTTACAATACAGATAAGTTCTATGTAGTAAGGACACAGCTGTAAATAGTTATTAAGTTGGCACTTTGTCAAAATTACTTCTTAGCATTTTATGAAAAATTTTCATTTCTATTATTCCCATTACTATAATAAGTCAGTTTTGGCAAAAAAAAAAGAATTCCCATGAAGATGAAAAGCAAAATCTTTTCTGCTTGTCAAACCAAATTGCAAGCAAAATAACGTATGTTTAAGCAAAGATATTTATGATGATTTGTTTAGAGTTTCTAATAATAAAAAAAACCCTCAAGATAGTTAATCCGTACTCACTCAACAAAAATACATTTCCTTTTTCAACTGCATTATATGTCCTCAGTTGTGGAGCCAATTTATAAATAATAGTAAAATGTATGTTTTTAATAGAAAGGTAAATTTATAGATAAAGAATTCCACATATTTCAACATTCAGCCCTTGTCACTAAGACTTGTCTTAGATGAAATTTTGATGTCCTGATAAAAGAGTTTCTGGGGATGGTGAGCATGGAGAGAGTTATAAGCTGTCCTGAATGTGTGATGTGAAAATTTCTCCCACTAATTAAAACGTACAAATCCCAGAAATATTTTAATTTATGGAATTTTTATTAGGTGAATTATCCTTAATGTATTTGGAAACAACTGTTCAATATTGAAGTTAAGAATTGGGAAGCTGTCATTTCTAATTCACTATTGGACACATTCAATACAGGAATTATTTAACCCCATATATATTCAAGATTGTGTTGTTTGATGGAAAGTAAGCAACGTGTATCATATAAATATTTACGATCCATCTTATTTCATGAAGTTGACCAAAGATAGTCTATGTTAATTGCTTATCAGATATGTAATTTATAAAAACATTTTCACATTATGTGGGAGGATGCCTTCTTATTCTATTGAATTTTTTTATTGAGTAAATGCTAAAATTTTCATGAAGTCTAATTTGTTTATTTTTCCTCTTGTTGCCTATCCCTTTGATTTTGTTTCCAAGAAATCATTGACTGACCCAATGTCATGAAACTTTTGTTCCATATTTTCTTCTATAACTTTTATAGTTTTAGGTTTAAAATTCAGGTCTTTGATTCTAAAACATATGGAAAACTCCTAAAACTCAAGAAAGCAAAACATCCCAATTGAAAATTGGGCACAGAACTTCAATAGACATTTCTCCAAGGTTGTTGGTCAATAAGTATATGAAAAGATGCTCAACATTACTAATCACTAGGGAAATTTGAATCAAAATGATAATGACATACCATTTCAAATCTATTACATGAGTACTGTCAAAAAACAAAACAACAAATATTGGAGGATATATGGAAAAATAGAAAACATTGTACTCTGTTGGTGGACAGGCAAAATGGTACAGCTACTGTGGAAAACAGTACAGCAGTTCCTTCACAAATTAAAAATATAATTATCATATGACTCTACTTCTGGTATGCACCCACAAGAATCTCAAAGAAATACTTGTATACTCATGTTTATAGTAGCATGATCCATGAAAGCTAAGATGTGGAGATAATCCAAATTTCCATCGACAGACACAAAATTGACATAAACAAAATGTAGAGCACACACACACAAACACATATGTGTGTGTAATGAATTACTTGCTATATAAAGAAAGGACATTCTACAATAAATGACATACGGATGAACGGCAAGGACATTATGCTGTGATATATAAGCCAGTTACGAAAAGACAAGTACTTTTTGACTCTTCCCATGTGAGATACTTCAGAGTAGTCACAATTATCTCGCTAAAAAATACAACGATGGCAGCCAGAACCTGGGGGAAGGGAGGAATGAGAAGTAATTATTTAACAGGTATAGGGTTTTAGTTTTACAAGATGAAAGGAACTAAAGAAATGGATGGTAGTGATGACTGTATAACACTACAAATACCATTAATATCTCTGAACTGTACCTAAAAATGGTTAGGATGGTGAATTTTATGTTATGTATACTTTAGGGTAAAAAAAAAAAAAAGAAATTTGGTGGAGTGAAGAAGAGAGCATATGGAGGTTATCAGCCAGAACTGGAACTGGAGATTGAAAAAAGACTGAAGAAAAGAAATGTCTTTTCATTTGGGCTTTCTTGGAGGAGTAAGCCATTGACAATATTGCCGGGGGCATGAGTTTATTTGCTCTGAAACAACAAACCCATGATAGTGTACAGAGATGTGTAAGTAAATGTGTTTGGCTTGTTCAGAGAACAGTGAAAAATTCTGAGTATCTGGAAAATTGGATTTATTAGGAACTATCGTTAGAAATCTTGCTTATGGAAAAAATATGAAACATTAAGATTTTTTTAAACTTTAAGAAATGGAAAGTCATTGAATGAAAGAATGAGGTGATTAAATTTGCAATTTAATGAAGAATATTTAGGAGGCAATGACAGGGGAATGTTGGAGAAGTAATAAGTGTAAGGCAGGTTGTCACTCAAAAGACTCACTGTAGGGAATGGTTTGGCACAATAGTTAAGGCAGCTCTTGGAATACCCACAACCCATGTCAGAGTGACTAGATCCAAATCCAGGCTCCACTTCCAATTCAAGGTTCCTGCTGATGTGTACCTTGATGATATGAGATGATTATTGAAGTAACTGGACATCTGCCATCCACGTAGGAGATCTAAGTTGAGTTCTAGGCTCTTGCCTTTTGCCTGGCCTACCATTGGCTATTGCAGGCATTTAGGGAGTGAACCAGCAGGTAGAATAACTCTCTCTCTTTCTACACACATACACACACACACACACATACATATACTACACATATATATCATACTCACATACATATACTACACATATATATCATATATATATATACCACATATATGTGTGTGTGTGTGTGAATATCTACCTTTCAAATAAACAAATAGAAATTAACAACAACAAAAAGACTATTGCAATTGTGCCTGAATGGGTAAATAGCAGTGGACATGGAAAAGAGAAGACAGAAATGGGAAACATCAGAGAAATTGAATCGATGGCAGCTTTCAAATGATAAGTTAAGGAAAATGAATGAAAGGAAGAAATACAAAGTGAAGTGTCAAAGCTGTCAAATGGGATATAGAAGAAATACAGGAATTGTGAGGAACAATATATGACAAGATGAACTGGTAAGAGTTCCTTTGGGGGGCCGGCGCTGTGGCTCACTTGGTTAATCCTCCACCTGAGGCACCGGCATCCCATATGGGCGCCACTTCTTGTCCCGGTTGCTCCTCTTCCAGTCCAGCTCTCTGCTGTAGCCCGGGAAGGCAGTGGAGGATTGCCAAGGTGCTTGGGTCCCTGCACCCGCATGGGAGACCAGGAGGAAGCACCTGACTCCTGGCTTTGGACTGGCACAGCGCGCCGGCCTTAGTGGCCATTTGGGGGGTGAACCAACGGAAGGAAGACCTTTCTCTCTCTCTTTCTCTCTCTCTCTCTCACTAACTCTGCCTGTCAAATAAAAAAAAAAGTTAAAAAAAAGAGTTCCTTTGGAGGCCTGATGAACTTGGTATTTTTATATATTGACAGAACATGTATGTAACATTCTTTTCAAAGTAATTACAAGTGTTGATCTTAGGAGAGAGACAAGTACTAAGAATGTAGATGTGAGATTTAGCGGCCAGTGGCAGATGGTTGCGGCTAGGAAAATGGGAAAGAAATATGAGTACTTTGAAATCAGGGGAATTGATTTGTATACCTGGTGAGTTCTGGACAACTCATCTGCCCTCTGATCTCATCTTTACACATCTACAGAATGATCTTGTTTACATTTTAGGATTACAGTAGCAGTCATAAAGGTTGATGAATTTGAAAGTTCTATAAAATACAAAGCACAATGCAGACATCAGGAATCTCCCAGTATACAATATTTGCCAGCCACAAGATGACTTACCAATTTAAAATTTTCATTAATGATTGCATACAAATGAACATAGTTTTCTGCTTTGCTTTTGAGTTCCTTTTATATCCCTTGAACTTATTTATCTTTCTCTATACATATGATGTCTATATTGTGCTTTATAACATCCAGGAACAATAGAGATAAGGTAATGGAGAATCCAAACTAAACACACAGTGAGTCCTTTGCCTTTGAGAGGCTTTCAATTAAGCTGGAGTGTGAGCATACACACATAAAGCTTGCTAGAAGGAGACGGTGCAGAATTACGAAGAGGATGTATGTCCTGAGGGAATGCAAAGTAGCAAAACAGCTAGGTGGCTGTGAGTTTTAAGTTAAAGCATTTAGGCAATGAATTACGTTCAGTCCAAATTGTAAAAAGGGGTGTAAGGAATGGATTTCTAGAGAAGGAAAGAAGGTGCTCCAGGCATTTGTTACACTCTATTTATTCAGGTAATAGCCATGCTAATGAAGACACTGGTATTCATAATCACTACTATCTGCCAGCAGTTCTTGAAAAGAGTGTGTAAAGAAATTAGTTGAGGAGTTCAAACCCTTCACCAGGAGGCTGTAACTCAAGAGGCCTGGGACATATACTAGGCATATACGTTCTTTAATCCATCCAGGTGATTTTGACATTTACTGGCCCCCTGCTTAGACATCACTGTCAATGATTCCCAAAAGTACTTTGTACACTCTAAGTTACTTGGAGACGCAAGATTTCCAAGTCTCAGTGTATAATTCAGACCAACTAAATCATGATATCTGGAAGTGAGGAAAAAAGACACAGTCACAAATATTTTCTAAGCTCCCCTGGTAATTCCAATGTGAAGAGAAGTTTGGAAACAGCTGCAATTTTCTATCTCTTTCAATCTACTCCTTAGGAGAAAGAAAAATCTTATGTGCGTTAATGTGCTAAACAAAGGAGCAACTATTTGGAAAGAGGCAAATATTCCTTAATACTCATCTTCCTTATTGGCATTTCAATATCTTGGCTCTTTCTTTTTTTTTTCTTTTAAAATGTTTTATTGGCACTTTGATTCAATAGATGACAAAGTATGGTGTCTCAGCCACCCACGATCCCATCCTTCTCTAGTATCTCAATCCTCTTTGATAACTTTTTTTGATTTTCATTTTCTCTAAACACAAACCTAAAAATAAATAAATAAATGAATAAACTTTCAGAATATCTTTTTTTTGGCAGGCGCCATGACTCACTAGGCTAATCCTCTGCCTGTGGCACCAGCACCCCGGATTCTAGTCCTGGTTGGGGCACTGGATTCTGTCCCGGTGGCTCCTCTTCCAGTCCAGCTCTCTGCTGTGGCCTGGGAGGGCAGCGGAAGATGGCCCAAGCCCCTGGGCCCTGCACTCGCATGGGAGACCAGGAGGAAGCACCTGGCTTCTGGCTTCGGATTGGCACAGCACGCTGGCTGTAGCGGCCATTTTGGGGGTGAACCAATGGAAAAAGGAAGACCTTTCTCTCTGTCTCTCTCTCACCATCCAACTCCGCCTATCAAAAATAAAAAAAAGTCTTTTTTTAAAGATTTTTATTTATTTATCTGAAAGGCAGAGTTATAGACAGTGAGAGGGAGAGACAGAGAGAAAGGCCTTCTATCTGCTGGTTCACTCCTCAAATGGTCGCAACATCCAGGGCTGGGCCAGACTGAAGCCAGGAACCAGGAGCTTCTTTAGGGTCTCCCATGCTGGTGCAGGGGCCCAAGCACCCGGGCCATCCTCCACTTCCCTCCCAGGCCACAGCAGAGAGCTGGATCGGAGGAGCAGCTGGGACTAGAATCTGCACCCATATGGGATGTTGGCACTGCAGGCGGAGAATTAACCTACTGTGCCACAGTGCTGCCCCTCAGAATATCTTTTTCTTTCTTTCTTTTTAAATTTTTTATTTAGTAAAAATAAATTTTAAAAGTACAGTTAATGGATTGCAATGGCTCCCCCCCCCACATAATTTCCCTCCCACTCACACCCCTCCCATCTCCCGCTCCCTCTCCCATTACATTCACATCAAGATTCATTTTCAATTCTCTTTATATACAGAAGATCGATTCAGTATATATTAAGTAAAGATTTCATCAGTTTGCACCCACACAGAAACACAAAGTGTAAAATACTGGTTCAGTACTAGTTATAGCATTACTTCACATTGGACAGCACACTAAGGACAGATCCCACATGAGAAGTAAGTACACAGTGACTCCTGTTGTTGACTTAACAATTTGACACTCTTGTTTATGGCGTCAGTAATCTCCCTAGGCTCTAGTCATGAGTTGCCAAGGCTATGGAAGCCTTTAGAGTTTGCCGACTTCGATCTTATTCCGACAGGGTCATAGTCAAAGTGGAAGTTCTCTCCTCCCTTCAGAGAAAGGTACCTCCTTCTTTGATGGCCCCGTTCTTTCCACTGGGATCTCACTCGCAGAGATCTTTCATTTAGGCGTTTTTGTTTTTTTGTTTTTTTTCCCCAGGGTGTCTTGGCTTTCCATGCCTAAAATACTCTCATGGGCTCTTCAGCCATATATGAATGCCTTAAGGGCTGATTCTGAGGCCAGAGTGCTATTTAGGACATCTGCCATTCTATGAGTTTACTGTGTTGGACATGCTCAATCGGACTTGCCCCAAATGGTGGAGTTAGAATCATGCCAGGGTTCCCAATACAATCCCATCAAGGTGGCATGTACCAATGCCATCTCAGTAGTCCAAGGGATCAATTTCAGTTCACAATTGATCACACTGATAGGTCTAAGAGTCAAAGGGATCACAAAAACAAGTCTAGTGTCTGCTAACACTAGCTGATAGAGTCAAAAAGGGAGAGAACAATCCATCATGGGAAGCTGGATACACAGTAAACTCATACACAGTAAAATATCTTGGCTCTTTCAAATTCTTTTATAAAGATTCATTTTGTTCATTTGAAAGAGTAATAGGGAGAGAAGGTGAGACATAGAAAGAGATATTCCATCTGCTGGTTCACTTCAAAATGGCAAAAAGGCTGGAGCTGGACCAAGCTGAAGCCAGGAGCCTGGAACTCCACCTGGCTCCCCCAAGTGGATGGTAGGATCCAATTACTCGGTCCATCTTCTACTGCGTTCCAGGTGTAGTAGCAGGGAGCTGGATCAGAAACAGAAAAGACAGGACTTAAACTGGTGCACCAGGATTGGTTGCTGATGTTGCAGGCAGGTGGCAGATTAACCCACTGTGCCACAATGCTAGTCCTTTCTTCAACTCTTAATAATATATTTTGTATTGGTATCATTTTAATTTCCCTTCTAGCTAGTGCTACCAAAGTACCCTGAAGGGTTTGTCTCACAATTATCCTTCTTGTCTTTTCCATAGGAAATTAATCCTGAATAGAATGGAGAGCAAAGGAAAGGAGTTATGGATCATTCAAATATAAAGGCAGATTATTTTGCTTGTATAAGGGGGTCTTCAAGAAGTTCATGGTAATTGCATATTATGAAAAATTTATACATGGATTTCAAGGTTATTTTGCACCAAAGTAACCTCATGTTTTCAATTCCATTTTCATGAATTTTTTGATTATTCTCATATATGAAATTAATGCATTAGTTAATGCAGATAAATTTTCCAACAGAAAATAAAAGCCTTTGGCCAGATAGATGCTTGACGCCAGCTACCTTCAGATGAGACCAACTACTAAAATCTACGTAACAAAATGATGAGTTCAGGTCTTATTACATCATAAGTTTCCAGTATTTCTCATTCCTTTGAGAAATGGATAGCTTTCTTGGATCTGCTTCTTACAGAAAAATACCTTTAGGACATCACTGTGTTTTGCCATTAGTAGAAAATGATTTCCTTCGTGATTTCAGTATCCAATGAAGTGAAGAGTTAGCACCAAAATCAGGATCATAATGACTCAACCTAATTAATTCTGTATCTAAAGGGTGCTTGCATTCATAACACATGTGAAATCCCATTTCTTGAATTTGTTTTCTTCTCTGGTCTTATAATCCTAAGAATCTAGGGTCAGGGAAATACAGTATGAATGGATGAATGATGCCTGAACCTACCATGTGTTTCTAGTCCATCATCCTTTGAGATGTGAATATTCTTGGACTTGACAGACAATTCATCAAAAATGACTGCTACTCTAAGAATTAAGGTTACTCCCTAGAGTGGTTGCCTCATTCAAATAGTTCCATGCCTAGTTTGAAAAGCTTAGCTAAATGCAGGCACCATTGAAAAAACAAATGTTCTTCCATTAGGAGATGACAGGCGGGTAGACTGTTCTCAATCAGGTCTGAGATTCTATTTCTTCCACATGTGTCCCTGTATTCTGTGCTTGGTGGTTTGTGAGATACCTGGACTATCAGAAAAAGGGCACAGCAGTAAGCTGGTGAGACAGCGGAGTCTGTCACACCAAGTTAGTGACACAGTTGGGCAAGCTGACCTTATTCAGCTCTGAGGGATCAGAGGCAAGGTTTGGAGACTAAATCTCAAAGAGAGATATCTTTCTACATGTGAAGTTGTGTAGGATTTAGGAATCGACAGAAGAAACGATCAGAATTATAAGACACAAATGAGAGAAACAGTTCAATGCACACACAGAAGTACTGTGCTTTACTACTCAGCAACATTAAAGGCAAGTATAAGTATTTGAGGAAGAAGATTAAGTTTGGATAGTCCTGCATGTGAAGGCTCTTGCCACCGAGCTTCTTTAGAGTCTTAATGGAACTCAGCAATAAACTTTGCTTGAATGAGGTAGTCACAGCTTTGGCAGTGGCCCATTCCATTGGCAGGTTAAGCCAAACCTAATCTTCTTCCTTAACTACTTAAACTTGCATTTAACGTTGCTGAGTCCCATGAGCTCACAGGAGAATCATGTTATAGAATGCCAGGATCAAAAGGAATCTTAAAGACTATCTATTATATAGACTTTTGAGTGCAGACACAGATAGGTGATATCCTTAGTTCACTCATTCATTCAATCAATCATTCATTCAATAGTACAGTATTCATTCAATAAATATAGGATAAGGCCCTGAGCCCATTCTGTTTTTATAATTTGATTGGACCCTCCTACAGAGAATAGAAATTTAATTGGTGCCCTTGGCTGCCACCAAGCTAATTTGAGTCAATAGTCTCTATTTGATTACTTAGAGGATAACAAAGGTACATAAAAGACAAGTAGTCACTATTCATCATGGCATACCCAGAGGTACTTGGCTACCACTGGCGCTGGAAGGTTGCATTCATTGTGAATGAAAAAGATTAATATTAATGGATATTCAGGAAGTTGGGGCAGTTCAGGAAGCAGAGATTTGGAAATAATGACTACTATAAAAGAAAGACATTCAAATAGTTTTATTTATTGAGCAATCATCTGAGAGCAGTCCAATCATGGTGGAGATGATGGAACAAGAAGAGTCATTATAGAAGCAGCGATCTTTGGCAAAACAGGCCTAGAAAGCAGTTATCCTGCAACTGGAAAGTACTAATCCTTATGTTATGTGGAAGGTCAATAACTTCAAGGAAAAGGAATGAATTGATAAAACAACTAGACAGGCAAACAAGTTGCTTATAAGGGAAGAAACATTGAGCCTATACCACATAGCACAGCACACCAAAAGAAAATAGAGTAATATCTTTAGTGATTTAAGAAATAGCAAACTGCACAAATGATCCCTATCCAGCAAAGTTGTCACTCTTGTGTCAAAGCAATAAAAAGATATTGTTAGTGAAATAATGCACTATAATTTTGGATTATAAACAATTATGAGTAAACAGTACTATTAATAACACAAATATCAATTTAATAAATATATATCAACTTTTTGTCCCACAAAAAACACATTCGTGCATTCTCCTTAGATATCTTTCCAACTCCTTAACGTATATTGCTTGAATAGGGCCTAAATTCCTTAATTTGTTCCCCCTGTATCTCATCAGACAGGGGAAATCCCTATTTCTCTCATGTCCCTTTCAAAGAAGTAGCTGCCAAATTTGACATCAGCAACAAACTAACATATCGCCAGTAATACTACAATTTAAGTTAAGAACAAGTAAGTTTTTAGCTTTCCTATGTTCTATGCTATATTTGTAACGTACTTATACTAGAAAAATATGCATTGCTTATCTGTAATCTAAATTTAATTGAATGTATCTGGTCATCCTCTTTCAAGATCTTACTCTTTTTCTCTCTCTTTCTCTCTCTTTCTCTTCCATCCCTAGTATCTCTCCAGGATACCTAGCAGAATTGACTTAAGCTTTTGGAATGAAAAGTGAAATAGGAAAGAAATTGCTGACAAAGTCTACTTTCATCTCACCCTGAAGTATTAAGCACAGATCCTGTTTCATGGCTAATAGGAGGAGAAAGGAGAAAACCCAAGTGAAAATTTAAATTATTCTCAAAAAGGATACTTTCTCACATCCTTGATATTCTTACAGAATATGTTTATAAAAGAAATACAATATTGGTGGGAAAAATTTCTCCAAATTTTTTCCTTTATATACCAAGGATTTTAAATAATAAGTAATGGTGATACATAATTTGAATAAAATGTATTTCCCAACCATTAAGTAAATTATTCAGTCTCTGTTTAGTGCTGACTTAATCCATGTTTCTCACTTCTTAGCACCAGCTTTCAATGAGAAATAAACCAGATGCTCTTTTTAAAGCATATCCCTAAAAATCTATGATTTAAAAAAGGCAATTGATCATTTTTTTTTTTAGAATAGTGCTGGAAGAAAAAGAAGTTTATTTTTAAAGAGACAAACAAGTGAGAGAATTTCAAGTCGAGTTTCACTAATGACTTAGAGAGTGAGACCTTAGAGGAATTCCTCAACTAGGGCTTGAAATGTCACAGCCACAAAGCCCTCCAGGTCCCTGATCTCTGTCTTGTGCATACAGATGCTATTGGTGAGGGATTCTGCATATGTACCTGTCACCTTTGCATAAGAAATAATACAAAACACACATTCCCCTAACAGTGGGCGAGTAATGAATCTTTCATTTATAAGCATGAAACACTCATTATTTGACTCCCAAATTATTTATGTTACCAAGTTTCTCCAATAACATATGACCAAATTTGAGCCAGCGGTGACTTCAGGTGCTTGTATCATTTTATATTTATTATGTCAACAAAGAGTTGGAAAAACTTATCTTTCTCCAAAACCTGTTCTTTCTTCTAGACTTTCTCATTACTATGAAGGAAACCAGTCTGCAACAAGTAGCTGAAGTCATACAATCTGAGAGTTACTCTTGAACCTTCTCTTTGTCTCGCCCCTAATATGCAGTCCTCAAACAAGTCCTATCAATTTTTTACCCAGAACGTATATTTGATCATCTGAGCTGCCATCTGTTACATCAGGGCAAAAGCAATGATATCCCACATGGTCTCTCTGATCCCATTCTTGCTTGCTGTATTGTCCATTTTCCACCCAGTGATTGGAGTGAAGTTTTAGAAATGTGAATCTGATGATGTTACTTTCTGCATAAAACCTCTTTAGGACTTTCTTTGCTTTTAGTATGAAACTCACCTCCTACAAGATCTGTCTCATCATATGCCTTAGTGTCTCTACAGGTTGCCTCATGGCTTTGATCCCCTTGCACACTCCTCTATCACATTATCAAGTGTATTTTCCACATTAAAACTTTGACTCACTTTTATCTCTACCCAGAACATGTTTCTCCAGATTTTTCAAGGATCTCTTTTTCTTATTGTTAGGTGAAAACTCACCTCCCCAAACAGCCATCCCTTACCAACTCTCTTGAAGTCCATTCCCACCTTGTTCCCGTTTGGTACTCCCCTACTCACCATTCACCTATTTCCTTCACGCCCTTGGCAACAATCTGTACTTTACTTGTTTCTTTCAAATTGATTCGTCACTGTTTCTCAACTCAGTATAGTATGCATCACGAAATAGGTGCTGTGTAAAGTTTGTTGAATGTATACACTCCTTACTGCCTAGAATATTGTCCTACAAGCTATGAACCCATAGGGGTGATCACACTGCTGAGTGATGGAGCAGTATACATAAGGTCATCCAGGAGAATCAATGGTTTTCACTTGATTCCTACAGATGGGATATTATTAAATGTAAGATTTCCCAGATGACTCTAGAATTCACCATTATTTTTTTTTTCTTTGGGGCCATGGCTAAGCGACATTTTTGTTTTCTACCAGGAGAAAAAGTCAGCAGCTGTCAACATCTATTGTCAGCAGAACTGGATGGAGAAGTTCTCCAAAGACCTTACCTGTGACTGGAATTATAATTCTCATTTCGGGTTTAACAGCCTCTGAATTGTATTTCATAAACCTTTGAATTCCTAGAGGCATTTTATAAGGTGTTTGGCTGAAAACTTAAAGTTCTGAAATTTTGTAGATTTATGAGTAATAAGCTTTTAATTAGAATATGATTTTTAAATTTCAATAACTATTTTACATGCAGTAAAGCATCTTCATGAAGAATCAAAACTCAGATATCATCTAAACAAATTCAAGGAACATCATCATTTGAGATCATTTTTATGGCATTTACCATCCATTAGCCTACAAAATACAGCAGTTCACACTGGCTGTACCTAGAAATTAAAATAGATTGCAATCTACATGTAATTTTGGCTTCAGTTATAGCTATAGATTATTTTAAAAAATTCCACATATTGTATAAACAAAAATGATAAATTACATATGTACTTTCTATGGTTGTTTTTCTCATCCATTCATTCTGGAATTTGTTAAATTCTTACTGAGCCACTGTCATGTTTCAGGTCCCAGACAAGATGGGGGGTTTTGATGGTAAATTAGGTAGATAGTGTCTATGTCCTGGAGCTTACAGTCTAGCCAGGAAGGCATATAGTATTGTGTGGTTTTATGCAATTTGCTTCATCCGTGAAAGGGGAGGATACAGCATATTGTGCGAGGGAAAGGTATGGCTGTCAGTGAAATGTCCTTGAAGAAATGACAAATAGGCTAGTAAAAGATTCTGTGGGACTTATTGAGTCAGAGTATGAGATAAATGGTTCCAGGCAGATGGAAGGGCTTCATAGAGGCCCAGAGGCAAGAGAGAACATAGCAAGAGGATAAGAAGGAATGTATAGATATAGCATACAAAAGAGGATTTGCAAAGATGTATTCAAAGGCCAGATGATATAGTGTCTTATGAGTCTAGTTAATGAGTCTAGACTTATTAAAAAGAGAGTGTGATTCAATAGGGAATATTGTGATTAGGTTTATGCCTGAGAAGCTCTCTGGATACATTATGGCAAATGGATACAAAGCAGAGAAGACACTAGGTAAGGAAGTTGCCAAAAATAAAGCCAGTTTTAGTCAAAAATATAATGGGGTAAATTAAAATTAAATATAAATGCAATGACAACTCCAGACAGATGGTAAGGTTCACAGAGCCAAACTTGGATTAAAATGCATAAAAAACATAAAATGTGATCTAATCAAATGCAAGATGTATGCTAAATTCATGTTCTACTGAAATTTAAGACCCTTAAATAGGAAATAGAAAAGTAGAGCAAGTATAACCACATTAGCACAATTGCTAAATGCCCATCTCATGCAGACATATAAAGTGCATTTTTCCTTTAATGTGAAGTCCCAAATGGTCACTCCTCTTATCCGGAAGGGCAGTGGCATAGTGCCTGTCATGTTTCTCAACCAACGCTAGTACAGCTTTAACTCCGTATTCCACATGATGTATAAAGCTCATTATAATCCTATTGTTCTACGGAGAATACAGGGTACAGTTTTGCCACACAATTATTTAAGGGTATTATATAATGACATGCATTTTGTGGGTTTTTCTTTTCCTTTTTTTGTAATAGCATCACTAACAATGCAAATCTTCTCCTTGAACACAACTGACATGATGTTAGTACGTCCTGGCTTAAAACGTACATGATTTATTATTTCTTTAAAAATTTTACAACTGCATACCTTAAAATATTAAGAGACAACTATTTTGAGTTTTTCTTTTTACTTGTTTATTCAACTTTCTCTAAAGAGAAGAGAAATACTTCAAATGAACTTCCGAACCTGCACTGATAGGCAGGGCAAGCTTCTAACTGTGAATTGAAATAAATTGTTAAATGCATGTTCAGTTCCAGATTTGGAAGCAAAAATAACTTTGAACATTTTGGGGCAAGAATTAACAAATATTATAGAATTTCCTTCCCACATTTGAAATTTTAATTTCATAGTATTTTCAGTCCTCTGGGCTGAAACGAGGACCAGATAATATTTTAGCAAAAAAGGTGTTTTGTTTTCACGCTTTCATCATGCAAAAATAACTCAACTAATTTAGCCCTAACTTTCAAAAAATATTCAGTTTCATGCAAAAATCAACTGTAGTTCTTAGGCCAAAAGGAATATTTATCAGAAAACTCTGAAGCAAAGATTTTTTTATAAAAATATACTCTTCCATAAAGTTTTATTTTCAGTCCTCTTTGACATAATGTAAATGATTTCTGTATTATTGCCTACTGCTTATGTCTTTTACTTAATTCACCATAATTTTGTAAGATTTCTGGTATGACTTTCATCATTTTAGATTATAAACCCATGGGATAAAGCATAAGCATTGCAATTTTATAATAATAATGAAAATAATAGCAGTTAATATTTATGTGGTGTTCCCACAATGCTAGAGACCATGCTAAATGTTTTGAATACATCATTTCTTTTAACTGCATCTCAGTGTGGAGAAGGACAAATAATTGTTATCCCAAATTCTAGTTAAGGAAAATCACCTTGAGAAATTAAATAATTTATACTACATTATTGCATTAGCTCCAGGTTTCTCTATCTCATGCCTCTCAGATCCTACTCCCCTTGGAAGTGAGCATTTTACCAATAGACTCTGATGTAGTTCCAACCAATATAGTCTTTCTATTCTTTGGACACTTTTTCAAAGAAGATATACAAATAGCCAATAAGCTCATGAAAAAATATTCAATTAACATCATCCATCAGCAAAGAGATACAACTTAAAACCCCATGAGATATCACCTTATACCCATTAGGATGATGACTTAGCAAAAAAAGAAAAAAAAATCAACCAACTGGTGGTCATGAGAATGTGTGAAATTTAGAACTCTTGCACAGAATTAGTTAGAAAATCTAATTGTGTGGCTGTCATGGAAAACAGGATGGGGATTCCTCAAAAAATTATAAATAGAACCATCATGTAATCTAGGAATTCCCATTTTTTGGCTATTTTTCCCAAAGAATTGAAATCAGAATCTCAAAAAGATAAGAGCACTTCTGTGGGGAGCAACCCGGACTAGACTGTTACTGGAATTAAGACTTATTCTATGCATCTGCCCTCCCACAATATGGCGCTGAGAAGGGAGAAACAGCTTCTACACAGCTGCCTCCAATTCAACCAATAAACTGTAGGACCTGCTCCTGATTGGAGGAGAGCAGTGTACTCGGCGTGTGGGTAGCAGAGTTGGGATTGGTGGAAGAGGACTATAAAGGAGGAGAGAGAGACCATGCACAGGGAACATCTATCTGAAGGAACACCTGTGCAGCCCCCGAGAGAGCCGGCCGGCGGTGTGCCGCTCCCCCGCAGAAGTGGGGAATGTGGCAGGGGGAACCGCCCTTCCACGGAGGTGGAAGGGACGGTAGCCAACTCGGGAAGAACCAGCAGCAAACCCGGGAAGGGCCGAGCAGACGAAAGAACAGCGCAGGGTCCTGTGTTGTTCCTCCATGAAGAGGGGGAGCGACACACTTCCATATTCATAGTGATGCTGTTCATGACAGCCATGGTGTACAAACCATTCAAATGCACATTGGTAGAAGAATGGAAACGTAAAATATAGTATCTGCTCACACATACAATAGAATATTATTCAGGCTCAAAAAGGAAGGGAATTCTGTAATAAGTGACAACATAGATGAATTTTAAGTAAATTACATTAAGACATATTATGAAAGACAAATAAAGCATGATTCCACTTGTATGGGATATCTAAAATAGTCAAATTCATAGAACAAAAGGTGAAATTGTGGTTACCAGGGCCTAGAGGGAGGTTAAAATTGAGAGCTGCTATTCATTGGGTGTGAAATTTCAGTTTTGCAAATGGAGTAAACTCTAGTAACGAGCCATACAATCTTGTAGCTAGAGACAACAGTAATAATGTGTTATGTACTTAAAAGTTTGTGAAAGTGTTGCACTTCATGTTTAAGTGTTCTTATATGTTCTTATTGTTCTTAAAACAAAACAAATTGGGCAGAAATAAAAAAAAACAAGGGTAATAAAAATAATATATTAAAATATGTATAAGTGAAATGCTGAATGTTCCAACCCTCTGTTAAATTACATAACCATTAAAATGATCCAATGCTTTAAGTTCTCCAATGAATTAACAGACTTTTGAAGACCACATTATATTGTTTATGATACTTTAATATTGACAAAATATCAGTTTAACTACAGCTATATATCATCTTAGTTTTTAAGATAGTTTATTTAAAATGTTAGCCCAGTACTGGAAGTTCTTGCATCAGCACAGAACTGTGCTTTATTCAACTTCTCGTGCTTTTTATTTAAGCAGCTCTTCCAGCTATCTTTAATAGATTGCTAGTATTGGTTTAAGCACTGGAAAGCCAGAGATTTAGGTGAGTAGTATATCAATCCTGAGCTTAAGAATCTTCATCCTATACATAGAATTGGGTGAATAAAATGAATGAAATAACTACAAAAGTGTGGATTACTACTAACAAAATTACTTAGAAAGCTAATGAATGGGTTGTCAAAGAGAAAGCAACCAGCTATGAATCCTGGCTTAGAGAGCCTACATGACTTGCTCCTCAGCCACACCCTGACTTGCAATCGTTCCAACCTTCCTCTTGCTCATTGTGCTTCTACCAATTTGACTATGCATCTGTTTATTAAAACTCAGAAAAGAGGTACTTTGTATTTGCTATTTCCCCTGTCTGGCCATGCTGTACAGTAGTGTACATGGCCAACTCCCTCTTCTCTTTCAGTAATCAACTGTAATATCAATGGCTAAGAGAATCCTTCTGCGACTCTTCTTCCTAAAGTGCTTCTCCTTTTATCACCTTTTTTCATAGAACTTCATTTATTTATTTTATAACACTTAAATAGGCTGATAATATTATGCAACATTATTTTCATGTTGACCAATCTGAGTATAAGATAATAATGTGAAAGTTTAGGTGCCCATCATAGATACATGACTAGATTTAGAAGCATCAAAGACTTGATTATCAATGATCATATCTAGGTTAAATTTGGAAACTTAAAAATAATATCTAGGTTAAATTGGAAACTTCATCTACTGTTGAACGTGCCCTATGATTGAGTCCCAATTCTAGAATGACCTGAGAATTGGAAGGTAACTGAGAAGTCATTAATATCTGGTTCTTTCTCTTTAGATATGAGTTGAGTACAAGAACATGTTGTCCCTAAATTTCCCAAAGAGTATTCTGATGACCCGTCTAATTCTGAACATGACAAAATTCCTTGAGGATTATTATCTAATCACGGCCACAATATTTCTATTGATTAACAATTCAGTACTTCAAAAACACACATTGATTTTAGATACATATTCCTGATATTTTAGGTATTCTCAATGCTCTTTCAAAATATAACCAGAATTAGGCCTTCATAAGGTGTAGATTCTCAAGGGGAACCCCACAACTTGACACTCCTTTAACTTTTTCATTTCATATGATACCAACATATTTGAATGTAGCAATCACTTTTCCCATCATGTTTTTTAATCCACAAGTGAGGCATCCTTGCATATCTGTATTTTTGTTCCTTCTGAGCAGCAAATAATCCAGTAACTTCTATATGCTAGACACTGGATTAGGCATCAATCCAACATAGTTTTCATTTTATTCATAATCCTAAAATTTTTTTCTGTTTTGTTTCTGTCATCTGCCCTATGCACATTATCTGAAGACCACATTTTCCCTTAATGTGGATACTACACATATAATAATGGTCTGTTAGTTCATTAGCTTAAGAAGTCACATTACATTACCTTTGATACCGAAAAATCTTTATATAATGATATATTATGTTAGATAATGTTATAATGTAATTATATCATTAGCTTAGACAATCACCTTATCTTGTATTCCAACATTTCCTTAAGTTTTCTATCTCATATCTTCAAAACAATTTTTCCATATTTGGATACTACCTCTGTAGCCCTGATGATTTTATTTAAACTTTCTTTTATATTTAAATAGTGTTTCAAATGAAGCATTAATGTCATTGCTGTAAATAAAATACCCATATTGCTTTCTATACATAGAAGAAACTATAAAATAAATACAATGAAACTGTTACTATGGCTCAAAATACATTAAATCAATGTGTTGATAGATATAATTGGTATTTTACATGCCCACTAAAAAAATTCCTTGGGGATGGGTGTTTGGCCTAGCTAAGACAACTACATTCTATATCAGAGTATTGAATTCAAAATCTGACTCTAGTTCTTGACTCCAACTTCCTTCTAATCCAGACCCTAGGAGGCAGTGGTAATAGATCAAATGATTGGATTCCTGCCACTCAACCATTTTGGAGACCTACATAGCAACCCAAACTCCTAACTTCATCTCTACCTTAGCCCCATCCATTGTGGGCATTTGGAGAGTTAACCAGCAGGTGTGAATTCTCTCTCTCTCTCTCTCTCTCTCTCTATCTCCCTGTGTGTGTGTGTGTGTCCTTGAAATAAAAATAAAGGAAATAAAAATAAAGTTCCTTTTAAATAAAGGAACTATTTTTACTAGCCATGGATTTTATAAAGAAGACAGGTACTAAATCATCAAGGAAATAACATGTTTAAAGTTTTAATGCTAATTATCTCCTTTTTAAACTTATATATATTCCTAGACAAAAGTGTTATTAATATTACTTATAACTAAAATGACAATAGGCAGCTCTTTGATAAACAGCAAAGGAGTCAAACCAAAAAGCCTTATCATCTCTCTGGTCACTGAACTCAGTGTACACTCTTGCTTCTGGAAAGAAGAATGTGAGAAACCTGTGAAATGGAAATGGTTCCCAAGGATGGCAGATTGGCCACATGTATTATCCTTTACTGTCCCTGACCCCATACCCAAAACCCTTTAAGAAATCCCTGTTGTAATGACAGTAAAGGAGCAAGGGAGAGAGGAGCTCATAGAAAAAAAGGCAGCTGGAAAGTGACAATAGCAACGGAAGTAAATTTTCTGTGGGATAAGCCGAGGAGAACATTATACTGCAAAATTCTCAAAAGGCTAATAAATTGAGTGGTGTCACTTATGTCTGAAAGAACAGATGAAAATGAAGCTAAAATATTAAAGAATGGCTCAAAGTGGAAGCAATTAGAATCCCAAGATAGTTCACTTAACAACTGGCAGATGAGTGGAAGTTTTCACTCTGCAAAGAATGACAAAGTTTTCCTAACTGAGGGGTACTAAGCACATGGTTAAGGTCAGCAGTGTCACACCAAAATCAGAAGCACTGGTGAGAGTGTTCATCATGAATGCGGAATCTCCAGCTTGATTCTACACCCAGTCCCAAATATTAATAGCTGTGGTCATGCTGTCTAGGCAACACACTGGAAGGGATTTCTCTGAAGTCTCTGACCCTGACAAAATCATGAGAAGCAGCCTAAAGATGATAATTGGGTCCTCATGCACAGAAAGTTTTCAGCATGAAAATCCTCACCAATGCTTTTTATTTTCCCTCTTTGGTATCAATAGGCATTTGAGAAAAGTTTCTATTGTGAGTAGACCAAAGTAAACAAACAATAGAAATAATGCAACTGGTGCTATGAGTACCACACATTGGGAAATACTGAGGCAGTCCTTTTAAACACTCCAGTTTTCATTTAATATGCAATACAGTAATTGGGTGGCTACTGTTGGGTTTTGATGTCAGTTGTGATATGAATCAGATAGAAAATAATCATGATATGAGCTATATTTTACTGAAAAATGTAAGTTAGACAACTTGAATCAATGGCCTAGTTAAAGGGATTTGTTCACAGTGTAAGTGCCAAGTATCCACTCAGAAAACCTCCAGTCCAGACAATTTTTTGATCACCTCAAGGGAAATTTTCATCTGAAGAGCAGGTACCTCATTAAGTTTGGACAATTTTTCGAAAGTATTGACATATGTTCAAAATCTGAATGACATTATAGCTAAATTATCTACCAGTTTTTGAACTATCAATTTAATACTTTGTCCTTTCTACAACTGTTTCTAAATAAACACAAAATATACTATAGGCTATGGCTAAGGGTAGGACATTATTACTCAATGATAATAGTAATACATTAGTTGATTCCTTTGAACATAGCTATTTGACCAGTTATAGAATAACATATAGTCAGTCCGAATGTCTAATACCCAAGATAGGTCATCTTATAATCAGATAAATATTGATGGGTTTGATCAAAGAGTGTCCTAAAATTCATATACTCAGCGTCTACTGCTAATTTCTCATTTATGTTATTAAAAGAAAGGGCCGCTTTGATAACAACTGCCCTGTAGTATGTCCTGAAATCTGGTATTGTGATGCCTCCAGCTTTGTTTTTGTTGTACAAGATTGCTTTAGCTATTCAAGGTCTCCTGTGTCTCCATATGAATTTCAGCATCATTTTTTCCAGATCTGAGAAGAAGGTCTTCGGTATCTTGATTGGTATTGCATTGAATGTATAAATTGCTTTTGGGAGAATGGACATTTTGATGATATTGATTCTTCCAATCCATGAGCATGGAAGATTTTTCCATTTTTTGGTATTCTCTTCTATTTCTTTCTTTAAGGTTTTGTAATTTTCATCGTAGAGATCTTTAACGTCCTTGGTTAAGTTTATTCCCAGGTATTTGATTGTTTTTGTAGCTATTGTGAATGGGATTGATCTTAGAAGTTCTTCCTCAGCCATGCCATTGCCGGTGTATACAAAGGCTGTTGATTATTGTGCATTGATTTTATATCCTGCTACTTTGCCAAACTCTTCTATGAGTTCCAATAGTCTCTTAGTAGAGTTCTTTGGATCCCCTAAATAAAGAATCATATCATCCGCAAAAAGGGATAGTTGGAGTTCTTCCTTCCCAATTTGTATCCCTTTAGTTTATTTTTCTTGCCTAATAGCTCTGCCTAAAACTTTGAGAACTATCTTGAATAGCAGTGGTGAGAGTGGGCATCCCTGTCTGGTACCAGATCTCAGTGGAAATGCTTCCAACTTTTACCCATTCAATAGGATGTTGGCCATGGGTTTTTCTTTTTTTTTTAAACTTTTATTTAATGAATATAGATTTCCAAAGTACAGAATATGGATTACAATGACTTCGCCCCCCATAACGTCCCTCCCACCCGCAACCCTCCCCTTTCCCACTCCCTCTCACCTAGCATTCACATCAAGATTCATTTTCGTTTCTCTTTATATACAGAAGATCAGTTTAGCATACATTAAGTAAAGATTTCAACAGTTTGCTCCCACACAGAAACATAAAGTGAAAAATACTGTTTGAGTACTAGTTATAGCATTAAATCTCAATTTACAGCACACTAAGGACAAAGATCCTACATGAGGAGTAAGTGCACAGTGACACCTGTTGTTGACTTAACAAATTGACACTCTTGTTTATGGCATCAGTAATCACCCTAGGCTCTTGTCATGAGCTGCCAAGGCTATGGAAGCCCCCTGAGTTCACTGACTCTGATAATTTTTAGACAAGGCCATGGTCAAAGTGGAAGTTCTCTCCTCCCTTCAGAGAAAGGTACCTCCTTCTTTGATGACCTGTTCTTTCCACTGGGATCTCACTCGCGGAGATTTTTAATTAGTTTTTTTTTTTTTTTCCAGAGTGTCTTGGCTTTCCATGCCTGAAATACTCTCATGGGCTTTTCAACCAGATGCACATGCCTTAAGGGCTGATTCTGAGGCCAGAGTGCTGTTTAGGACATCTGCCATTCTATGGGTCTGCTGTGTATCTCACTTCCCATGTTGGATCATTCTCTCCCTTTTTTATTTTATCAGCTAGTATTTGCAGACACTAGTCTTGTTTATGTGATCCCTTTGGTTCTTAGTCCTATCATTATGATCAATTGTGAACAGAAATTGATCACTGGGACTAGTGAGATGGCATTGGTACATGCCACCTCGATGGGATTGAATTGGAATCCCCTGGTATGTTCCTAACTCTACCGTTTGAGGTAAGTCAGCTTGAGCATGTCCTGAATTGCACATCTCTTCCCTCTCTTATTCCCACTCTTATATATAACAGCGATCACTTTTCAGTTAAATTCCAGCACTTAAGAAGAATTGTGTATTGAATACAGTATTCAACCAAAAGTATTAAGTAGAACAAACAAAAAAATACTAAGAGGGATAACATATCAAGTTGCTCATCAACTGTCAGTGTGAAGGCTTATCAAGTCACCGTTTCTCATAGTGTTCATTTCACTTTAACAGGTTTCCTTTTTGGTGCTCAGTTAGTTGTCAACTATCAGGGAGAACAAGTGGTATTTGTCCCTTTGGGATTGGCTTATTTCACTCAGCATAATGTTTTCCAAATTCCTAACAGGGATCACTTTTCAGTTAAAATTTAAACACCTAAGAATAATTGTGTGTTAATTACAGAGTTCAACCAATGGTACTAGAACAAAAAAAAATATTAAAATGGATAAAGTATTACATTGTACATCAACAGTCAGGACAAGGGCTAATCAAGTCACTGTTTCTCATAGTGTCCATTTCATTTCAACAAGTTTCCCCTTTGGTGCTCAGTTAGTTGTTGCCAATCAGGGGGAACATATGATATTTGTCCCTTTGGGACTGGCTTAATTCACTCAGCATGATGTTTTCCAAATTCCTTCATCTTGTCGCAAATGACCGGGTTTCGTTGTTTTTGACTGCTGTATAGTATTCTATAGAGTACATGTCCCATAATTTCTTTATCCAGTCTAGTGTTGATGGGCATTTGGGTTTATTCCAGGTCTTAGCTATTGTGAATTGAGCTGCAATAAACATTAATGTGCAGACAGCTTGTTTGTTTGCCAATTTAATTTCCTTTGGGTAAATTCCAAGTAGTGGGATGGCTGGGTTGAATGGTACTTGTATGCCAGCAAACAGGGAGACCTATCAGAAATGGATAGATTCCTGGACACATGCAACCTACCTAAATGGAACCAGGAAGACATAGAAAACCTAAACAGACCCATAACTGAGACAGAAATTGAAACAGTAATAAAGGCACTCCCAACAAAGAAAAGCCCAGGACCAGATGGATTCACTGCTGAATTCTACCTGACATTTAAAGAAGAACTAACTCCATTTCTTCTCAAACTATTCAGAACAATCGAAAAAGAGGGAGTCCTCCCAAATTCTTTCTATGAAGCCAGCATCACCTTAATTCCTAAGCTGGAAAAAGATGCAGCATTGAAAGAGAATTACAGACCAATAACCCTGATTAACTTAGATGCAAAAATCCTCAATAAAATTTTGGCCAATAGAATGCAACAATACATCAGAAAGATCATCCACCCAGACCAAGTGGGATTTATCCCTGGTATGCAGGGATGGTTTAATGTGCGCAACACAATCAACGTGATACACCACATTAACAGACTGCAGAAGAAAAACCATATGATTATCTCAATAGATGCCGAGAAAGCATTTGATAAAATACAACACCCTTTCATGATGAAAACTCTAAGCAAACTGGGTTTGGAAGGAATATTCCTCAATACAATCAAAGCAATCTATGAAAAACCCACAGCCAACATCCTATTGAATGGGTAAAAGTTGGAAGCATTTCCACTGAGATCTGGTACCAGACAGGGATGCCCACTCTCACCACTGCTATTCAAGATAGTTCTCAAAGTTTTAGGCAGAGCTATTAGGCAAGAAAAATAAACTAAAGGGATACAAATTGGGAAGGAAGAACTCCAACTATCCCTTTTTGCGGATGATATGATTCTTTATTTAGGGGATCCAAAGAACTCTACTAAGAGACTATTGGAACTCATAGAAGAGTTTGGCAAAGTAGCAGGATATAAAATCAATGCACAATAATCAACAGCCTTTGTATACACCGGCAATGGCATGGCTGAGGAAGAACTTCTAAGATCAATCCCATTCACAATAGCTACAAAAACAATCAAATACCTGGGAATAAACTTAACCAAGGACGTTAAAGATCTCTACGATGAAAATTACAAAACCTTAAAGAAAGAAATAGAAGAGAATACCAAAAAATGGAAAAATCTTCCATGCTCATGGATTGGAAGAATCAATATCATCAAAATGTCCATTCTCCCAAAAGCAATTTATACATTCAATGCAATACCAATCAAGATACCGAAGACCTTATTCTCAGATCTGGAAAAAATGATGCTGAAATTCATATGGAGACACAGGAGACCTTGAATAGCTAAAGCAATCTTGTACAACAAAAACAAAGCTGGAGGCATCACAATACCAGATTTCAGGACATACTACAGGGCAGTTGTAATCAAAACAGCATGGTACAGGTACAGAAACAGATGGATAGACCAATGGAACAGAATTGAAACACCAGAAATTAATCCAAACATCTAAAGCCAATTTATATTTGATCAAGGATACAAAACCAATCCCTGGAGCAAGGACAGTCTATTCAATAAATGGTGCTGGGAAAATTGGATTTCCACGTGCAGAATCATGAAGTAAGACCCCTACCTTTCACCTTACACAAAAATTCACTCAACATGGATTAAAGACTTAAATCTACGACCTGACACCATCAAATTATTAGAGAGCATTGGAAAAACCCTCCAAGATATAGGTGCCGGCAATGACTTCTTGAAAAACACCCCAGAAGCACAGGCAGTCAAAGCCAAAATCAACTATTGGGATTGCATCGAATTGAGAAGTTTCTGTACTGCAAAAGAAACAGTCAGGAAAGTGAAGAGACAACCGACAGAATGGGAAAATATATTTGCAAACTATGCAACTGATAAAGGGTTGATAACCAGAATCTACAAAGAAATCAAGAAACTCCACCACATCAAAAGAAACAACCCACTTAAGAGATGGGCCAAGGACCTCAATAGACATTTTACAAAAGAGGAAATCCAAATGGCCAACAGACACATGAAAAAATGTTCAGGATCACTAGCAATCAGGGAAATGCAAATCAAAACCACAATGAGGTTTCACCTCACCCAGTTATAATGGCTCACATTCAGAAATTTACCAACAACAGATGCTGGAGAGGATGTGGGGAAAAAGGGACACTAACCCACTGTTGGTGGGAATGCAAACTGGTTAAGCCACTATGGAAGTCAGTTTGGAGATTGCTCAGAAACCTGAATATAACCCTACCATTCAACCCGGCCGTGGGTTTTTTACAAATTGCTTTGATTGTATTGAGGAATGTTCCTTCCATACCCAGTTTGCTTAGAGTTTTCATCATGAAAGGGTGTTGTATTTTATCAAATGCTTTCTCGGCATCTATTGAGATAATCATATGGTTTTTCTTCTGCAGTCTGTTAATGTGGTGTATCACGTTGATTGTGTTGCGCACATTAAACCATCCCTGCATACCAGGGATAAATCCCACTTGGTCTGGGTGGATGATCTTTCTGATGTATTGTTGCATTCTATTGGCCAAAATTTTATTGAGGATTTTTGCATCTAAGTTAATCAGGGTTATTGGTCTGTAATTCTCTTTCAATGCTGCATCTTTTTCCAGCTTAGGAATTAAGGTGATGCTGGCTTCATAGAAAGAATTTGGGAAGATTCCCTCATTTTTGATTGTACTGAATAGTTTGAGAAGAAATGGAGTTAGTTCTTCTTTAAATGTCAGGTAGAATTCAGCAGTGAATCCATCTGGTCCTGGGCTTTTCTTTGTTGGGAGTGCCTTTATTACTGTTTCAATTTCTGTCTCAGTTATGGGTCTGTTTAGGTTTTCTATGTCTTCCTGGTTCCATTTAGGTAGGTTGCATGTGTCCAGGAATCTATCCATTTCTGATAGGTCTCCCTGTTTGCTGGCATACAAGTCCTTGAAATAATTTCTAATGATTCTTTTTATTTCTGTGGTGTCTGTTGTTACGTTTCCTTTTTCATCTCTGATTTTATTGATTTGGGTCCTTTCTCTTCTTTTTTAGGTAGTTGGGTCAATGGGTGTCAATTTTGTTTATTTTAAAAAAAAAACAGCTCCTCGTTTGACTGATTTTTTGGATTCAATCCTGTTGATTTCTTCTCTGATTTTAATTATTTCTCTTCTCCTACTAGATTTGGGTTTGGTTTGCTGCAGATTTTCTAGGTCCTTGAGATGAATTGAAAGCTCATCTATTTGGTGCTTTTCCAATTTCTTGATGTAGGCACCTATTGATATGAACTTTCCTCTTAACACTGCTTTTGCTGCGTCCTATAAGTTTTGGTATGTTGTGCTGTTATCCTCATTTACTTCCAGGAAGTTTTTGATTTCTCTTTTGATTTCTTCTATGACCCATTTTTCATTCAGCAGCATGCTGTTCAATCTCCATGTGTTTGCATATGCTCTGGGGATTCCTGAGTTGCTAATTTCTCAACCTCTCAATTTGATGCAATCCCAATAGTTAATTTTGATTTGACTGTCTGCGCCTCCAGGGTCTTTTCTAGGAAGTCTTTGCTGGTACCTTTCTCTTGCAGGGTTTCTCCAATGCTCTCTAATAATTTGATGGTGTCAGGTCGTAGATTTAAGTCTTTAATCCATGTTGAGTGAATTTTTGTGTAAGGTGAAAGGTAGGGGTCTTACTTCATGATTCTGCACGTGGAAATCCAATTTTCCCAGCACCATTTATTGAATAGAGTGTCCTTACTCCAGGGATTGGTTTTGTATCCTTGATCAAATATAAATTGGCTTTAGATGTTTGGATTGATTTCTGGTGTTTCAATTCTGTTCCATTGGTCTATCCATCTGTTTCTGTACCAGTTCCAAGCTGTTTTGATTATAACTGCCCTGTAGTATGTCTTGAAATCTGCTACTGTGATGCATCCAGCTCTGTTTTTGTTATTTAAGATTGCTTTAGCTATTCGAAGTCTCCTGTGCCTTCTCACTAGTCCAAGTGATCTATTTCAGTTCACAACTGATCACACTAATAGGTCTAAAAGTCAAAGGGATCACACAAAGAAAACTAGTGTCTGCTAATACTAACTGATAGAATCAAAAAGGGAGAGAACGATCCATCATGGGAAGTGGGATACACAGCAGACTCATAGAATGGCAGATGTCCTAAACAGCACTCTGGCCTCAGAATCAGCCCTTAAGGCATTCGGATCTAAGTATTTTAGGCATGGAAAGCCAAGACACTCTGGAAAAAAAAAGAAGACCTAAATGAAAGATCTCTGCGAGTGAGATCCCAGTGGAAAGAATGGGGCCATCAAAGATGGAGGTACCTTTCTCTGAAGGGAGGAGAGAACTTCCACTTTGACTAAGACCCTGTCGGAATAAGATCGAAGTCGGCAAACTCTAAAGGCTTCCATAGCCTTGGCAACTCATGACTAGAGCCTAGGGAGATTACTGACGCCGTAAACAAGAGTGTCAAATTGTTAAGTCAACAACAGGAGTCACTGTGTACTTACTTCTCATGTGGGATCTGTCCTTAATGTGTTGTCCAATGTGAAGTAATGCTATAACTAGTACTGAACCAGTATTTTACACTTTGTGTTTCTGTGTGCTTGCAAACTGATGAAATCTTTACTTTATATATACTAAATCGATCTTCTGTATATAAAGTTAATTGAAAATGAATCTTGATGTGAATGGAATGGGAGAGGGAGCGGGAGATGGGAGGGGTGTGAGTGGGAGGGAAATTATGGGGTGGCAGCCATTGTAATCCATAAACTGTACTTTGGAAATTTATATTTACTAAATAAAAAAATTAAAAAAATAAAAAATATAAATAAAACAAAAGGCCTTGAGTAAACTATTTGTTCTAGATGAACCTTTCTAATTTATAATGTGCATCAAAATCACCTCATTTTCCTAGTGTTAAGAAAATTTTGAAAATTTTTCTGGAATTTCATCAGTGACAAAGTCATACTGGCTTACCTGTAGCTTCTATATTTTGCCTTTTTCTTTTTTGAAAAACAGAGGAAATGCTCCCATTTCTGATATTATTGCAATTTTTTCAAAGATTATCAATTTGGTTTTGTAGTCAAGTCTATAACTTATTTCTGTTTCATAGGATTAAATTCCCCATGCCTAGAGATTTGGATTCATTTAAAGAATCTCAACACTTCCTACTGTCTTCTTACATTTACCTCTTCATCACTTTTACCCTTTTGGGTTTGCAAGTCATTCTGCTTGAAGGAAAAGACAAAAACAAAATACTTGTGTAGCTTTGCTTTCTCTGTGTCAGCTGTCAACTCAATCTCTTCCCTCAGTAACAGAATGATATAATATCTACGTACAATTGAGAAATCCACTTTGCTCAATGTTTTTCTTTTAAGATGTCTAGGAGAGGGGAAAGAAAATGTATCAGAATTCCTTGTGTCCTGAATATATGTACTCATTTACTTGCTTGGCCTTGAGTCATTCATGGGAGAGTGATAAGACTCCCATTGGCCTGTTGTCAGATACTGTACTGATGGAGATTAAATATGGGTTTCTTACCTGTCCTCAAAAGACCTCATGGTTTAGTCACTGCATTATGTGTTGAAGTTGGGAAGTCAGGGGGAATGGGAAGGTATGGTGATGATCAAAAAAGTAAACCAACGAAAGAATGCAGGTTGTTATATCTGCCAATGAGTATTATGGTAGGGCCCTTTGCCAAAGCTAGTCCTTGTGATGGGGAAGCTGTGGGATGAATCAAGGAAAGCTTCTATATGAAGGGACTATTTTAGCTATATCTTGAAAGATAAGCAGTAAATAGGTTTCTGGGCAAGAGTAGGTAGAGAAGATACTATCCAGTTAGAAAGAACAGCCCTTTTAAAAACCCTCAAGTCATTAAATTGGTATTTGATGAAGTTAGAGCTGCTCAGAAGGTGTGTCCTTGCTTGGTAACACTTTTTTTAAAAGAACACTTTTCAGGTAGCTATTTTAGATTTTCTCAGATGTTCTTTATTTCACTTTCATGCGTGCCTGTCAAGAGCTTGTATGCAGGAAGTGATTTAAAACTTCGTGCTGATCCTGTCTTGTTCACAGCAAATATATAACTCATTCTGAATAGCAAAGTCTTTCTTCAAAGGCTTGGCACAGTGAACATCTTCTATCCTGGAGTGGCCTCCATTCAGGTGTTTTGTTATCTCTTATGCTAAGATACTTGTCCCACTGTTTACAGAGGAAGGCTTTACATAAGGGAATACTGGAATTATTGAAATCCTGACTTGTAAATAACTCAGACAGCAGAGAAAAATGAATAATGGAAAACATAGTACATAGCACCACCAACATAGCACTGCTATAATCATTTTTATAATATTTCATGTTAGTCTAAAAAGCGCCTTTGTGTTGCTCCAGATTATCATTAGTATAAAATCCTCTTCTCAGTCACATGACAGAAATGTTCCCTGTTTTCTTCATTAAACTTAGATGATGTATCCCAATTAAAATGGCATTAGGCTAGCAGCCTCCCCTAACTTCCTGCTAAACTCTAACAAAGACACTGAAATATGTATACACGTATACAAAAACTGGAGCCAAGGGCCAATCTACTGCTTAAATTTTGGTGGGATTTTTACAAAACAAATTTAGCAAAAATACTTTAAAATTATGAGCAAAGACTCTTTCTTGTGTTTTACTGCGACAAAGTACATAGGAATCGTCTTTCTGCTTTCTATACTTTGTTGACACAGGATTACTGTTATTTCCATTCAGACATGCAAATTTTTAGTAAAAACCATAAGTAAAGTAGACCAAATTCAGCATTACTACTCTAAGATAGTGCTTGTATTTATTTCCCTTAGGTACTCTTGCTACATGGAACAGAGGCAACAAATACTTCACTTTCAATCTACTCTACTACAAGAAGACATTCTGCCTACTACTTGCTGCCCCACTCCAAATTGCGGTTCTTCACAGATACGAGTAAAAGAGCAACATCTCTAATTTGGTATATTTTCTTAATTGACAAAAATTCTATACTTTTTGGTATAAAAATGATAATTATAGAGCCGGCGCCGTGGCTCAATAGGCTAATCCTCCACCTTGCGGCGCCGGCACACCGGGTTCTAGTCCCGGTTGGGGCGCCGGATTCTGTCCCGGTTGCCCCTCTTCCAGGCCAGCTCTCTGCTATGGCCAGGGAGTGCAGTGGAGGATGGCCCAGGTGCTTGGGCCCTGCACCCCATGGGAGACCAGGAAAAGCACCTGGCCCCTGGCTCCTGCCAGGATCAGCGCGGTGCGCCGGCTGCAGCGGCGGCCATTGGAGGGTGAACCAACGGCAAAAGGAAGACCTTTCTCTCTCTGTCTCTCTCTCTCACTGTCCACTCTGCCTGTCAAAAAAAAAAAAAAAAAAAAAGAAAAAAAAATGATAATTATATATAAATATATACACACATTTGGAATGATCAAAAGAAGCTATTTAAGATATGTATTACCTCATATATTTTTATTTAGGGTGGAGAATGGGAACACTTGAAATATACTCTTTTAGTGATTTTTAAATATATAATATATCGCTGTTGACTTTAACCACCATGATATACAATAGATCTATTGAAATTTTTTCCTTCTACCTAACTGAAAATTTGCATTCTTTGACCAGCATCTCTCTAATCACTCCACCCCTCGGCTTCTGGTAACTACCATCTTCCTCTGTCTCTATGAGTTTTGCTATTTTTAGGCTCAACATGGAAGTGAGATCATGCTGTGTTTGTCTTTCTGCACTTGGCTTATTTAGCTTAATATAACGTCAACTGGGTCCAACCATGCTATCAGAAATGACAGAATTTTCTTCTTTGTAAGGGCTGAATAGTATGAATATTATTCCTATGCATACATGTGTGTGTGTGTATATATATCTGTATAATATACATATTTCCAAAGGAATAATATATTTATATAATATTCTTTATTAATTTATCTGTTGATGAACATTTTTGTTCATTGCACATTTTGACTTATTTTTAAAGATGTATTTATTTATTTGGTTTGAAAATAAGAGTTACAGATAGAGAGGGAGAGACTGAGAGAGAAGGATCTTCTGCCTGTTGATTTACTCCCCTGCTGGCCGCCATGGCCAGTAGTGGGCTTGACAGAAGTCAGAAGCCAGGAGGTTTATCCAGGTCTCCTACGTGGGTGGCAGGGGACCAAAAACTTGGACCATCTTCCTCTGCTTTTTCCCTGTCCATTAACGGGGAGCTAAATTGGAAGTGGAGCAGCCAGGGCATGAACTGGTACCCATATGGGATGCTGGCATTGTGGGCAGCAGCTAAACCCACTATACCACAACACTGGCCCCACATCTTGACTTTTGAGTATAATACTACAATGAATATGAGAGTGCAAATCTCTTTGACATATTGATTTCATATTGTTGAACTAGAGTGAATTGACCTAAACCAATCACTATACTTGAATCATGACCAAACAGGTCTCTGTACATTGGGAACATTACACTATTTTGATGAGTAAACAGATTTTAACCTAACATAAGAGTATAACCTTGTAATTAAGTAATTGAGTCTCAGCCAATCTTTGCAGCTGAACTTCCAGCCAATTAGAGGATGAAGGCTGCCAAAATATGCCTTGGGAAGGCAAATGCCAGACTGCATTAATCAGGTAATCACTATATGTAATTTCTTTTCTTTTCAGTTACAGAAAGAGCTCACCACATGAATGTGTGCCACATTTGAACCATTTTTGGTCTGGAATGTTGCCTGGTTCAAGAACCTTTTTTTGCCCAAGCAAACTTTATTAAATTTAACAGATATATAGTTTTTTTCCTTTCTAAAATTTTTATTAATACAAGGAGAACAGATTCCAGATATTTTATGGGTACAAGTTTAAGAAGATAACAATACTTCCCCTTTTTTTGTTTCTCTCCCTCAACCTCCCTGCTTCCTTCCTTTCTTTTTTTTTCTTTGATTTAACCAAAGACATAATTTCAATCAACTCTATAATCCCAGGCTTAATGCACCACTAACCATAATATTTAACAAGTAAAAAGTAGAAAGAACACAAATCACAAGATATCTGTTTCATTCCAATATACTTTATGGAGTTTGCATTAACTATTACATATCAGAGAAAACATAGGATATATGTCTTCTGGAGATTAAAAGGTTATTTCACTAAACTTACTGGATTATGGTTACATCTATTTTGTTGCATAAGACAGGATATATTTTGGATATATACCCAATAGTAGGATTATTGGGTTATTTGGAAGTTCTGTTTTTAAGTTTTTGAGAAACCTCTAAACCAAAAGTACATTCATGTCAACAGTACATACAGATTTACCGCCCCCGCTTTTAATATTTATTTATTTATTTGAGAGGTAGAGTTATAGAGAGGGAGAGACAAAGAGGTCATCCATTCGCTGGTTCACTTCCCAAATGGTCATAACAGCAGGGGCCAAACCAGGAGCAGAAGCCAGAAGCTTCTTCTGAATCTCCCACGTGGGTACAAGGGCCCAAACTTTTAGGGACTGCTTGCTTTCCCAGGTCATTAGCAGAAAGCTGAATTGGAAGTGGAGCAGCTGAGACACAAACCGGTGCTCAAATGGGATGCTGGTGCTTAACCTACTTTCCAAAATGCTGGCCCCATATGGGTTCCCTCTTCTAAACATCCTTACCAACATCTTATCTTATATCTTCCTGCCCAATAACCATTCTGAACCTGTTAGATGATATATTATTGTGATTTTAATTTTCATTGCCTTGGTGGTTAGTGATGTTGAGTATTCTTCCCTAAACTTGTATACCACTTATATACAAGTCTGTTTTAGATTATAATCTACAAAGAATCATTTCTCCCCATATGGATCCAATTGCACTGCAAAAAGGCTCAGATTAAATACAAACATACACACACACTTCTCCAAGCAAAAAAATAGAAATTACCATGGCTACATTAGCAACCAGAACATTTAATATCATCAATAGTGAAGTTTTAGATTTCCCAAGGTTCTTGCTGGATGTGTGACAAATAGGGCCACTGCTGTATCTGCCATCTCATAATCTTCTCATAAAGTGATTTTTTAAAGATTTATTTATTTATTTGAAGGCAGAGTTACAGAGAGGCAGAGAGAGAGAGAGAGAGAGAGAGAGAGAGAGAGAGAGAGAGAGAGATGGAGAGAGGTCTTCTGTCTGCTAGTTCACTCCCAGTTGGTTGCAATGGCTGGAGCTGCGCAGAGCCAAAGCCAGGAGTCAGGAGCTTCTTACTGGTCTCCCACGCAGGTGCAGGGGCTTGAGGACTTGGGCCATCCTCTACTGCTTTCCCAGGCCATAGCAGAGAGCTGGATTGGAAGTGGAGCAGCTGATATTCTATCTGGCACTGCAGGCAGCTTTACCCACTATGCCCGAGCACCAGCTCCTCATAAAGTGATTTTGAACCTCTTTCCATTGAGAAACAGGGTCTATTTATGACCCTTAAATTTGGGTGGATTTGTTCCAAATGTAGTTGATAAAAAGCAATATTGTTTCCACCTTGCATTCTTGAGATCCTTGCTCCTATAACTTAGTTAATCAATTACAGGAAAGACCAAGCAATCATGGAGAACCCTATTCAGGGCAGAGTCAAGGCCCTATTCTACGTCACATTTCGGCTAAACTCCTAGCACCAACCTGCACTGATCTCCAGTCAATCTAATGTTCCTAACACAATAAGGAGCAGAGAAAAACTGTATGCCACACATTGTTTGCTGAGCTCAGAATTGCAAATTTGTGAACAAAGTCAAAGATTATTGTGTGAAGCCATTGATTTCAGTATGATATGGTGTGTAGTAATTGGTATCTGAGATATAATTTGGAACCTAGAAGTGGGATACTCCCGTAACAAAAGCTCTAAAATGCATAGCATTGCTTTTGGGATCAGACAACAAATGTAAACAGCAAGAACAATAGGAGCCAAGTAAAGGCTTTGAAGAGAGTATTTGCAGAAACCTAAAAAGACCAGAGGAGTTTGCCTGTGAGATAGGGAAATGCTATTGGATAATGGAATAAAGGGGACCTTTCTCATGCAGTGTCAGGAAGGTTGGCGTTCATGTGAATTAATGTGGAAATTGAGACATATGCTCAACAAAATTGATAATGTAACTAAGGAGATTTCCAGAAAAGTGTTGAAGATGCCTCCTGATTTCTTGTTGCCTAGACTAAAATGAGAAAGGCAAATACTAAGAACCAGTGAGTTTCGAGGAAAATTTACGGAAATATACATGCTCTAGGCCCTTGAGGTTTCTTAAGTAATATTTCAAATTCACATTCTCTCCTAATGGCAATCTGTTCTCAAATTAAGAAGCTGTTAATGCTCCAAGATCAAATATGTGCATTAGTCAGTTGTTTATGAAACAACTGAGACAGACTAACTTCATGAAGAAAGGTAGGTTATTTTTTATTTTTATTTTTTTGACAGGCAGAGTGGACAGTGAGAAAGAGAGACAGAGAGAAAGGTCTTCCTTTACCCTTGGTTCACCTTCCAGTGGCCTCTGCGGCTGGTGCGCTGCGGCCAGTGCGCTGCAGCCGGCGCACCGCGCTGATCCGAAGCCAGGAGCCAGGTGCTTCCTCCTGGTCTCCTATGCAGGTTCCGGGACCCAAGCATTTGGGCCATCCTCCGCTGCCGTCCCAGGCCACAGCAGAGAGCTGGACTGGAAGAGGAGCAACCGGGACAGAATCCGGCGCCCCCACCGGGACTAGAACCTGGGGTGACGCCACAGGCGGAGGATTAGCCTATTGAAGCGGGTACTGGCCAAAGGTAGGTTATTTATCTCACGGTTTTGGAGGCTTGAGACCATGGCACGTGCATTAGCTCAGTCCTGGCAATGACCTTCTTGACTGACTGTGTCACATCATAGTGAATGGCAACAGGGAAGCACATGTGGGAGTAGAAAGATCACATCACAAAACAGAAAGGCAGAGAGTGATTCTGAGGTCAGGGTCAGGCTTTTTTTTTTTTTTTTTTCACCCTCATAAGAACTCCCTCCGAAAGACCTGTATTCCCTTTCGTGGGCAGTGCTTCCATTCAACGAAGGGCCTCCCAGTTTGCTCCACATCATTTCCAAATTCTGCTACCTTGGGAAACACATTTAAATTACATGATCCTTTGAAGTGACACACTTCAACCATAGTCAAACCATAGCAGTCTCTAGGACCCTTTGTTATAGTCTCGGAAGGATTTAAAATGAGGCCTCAGCATTGCATCTCACCTCCTTATGAGGCTACCCCCTACCTGTTGGTCTCCTCATGAAGGGGTTCAGATCTTATCACATTATCTGAATACAGCCAACTTTTCCTGAACACCTAACTTGTGTACTGCTCTGGGCAAGTTCTATACATTTGATTTATGCTATTCAATAACATAGGCATCAGCATGTACAGAGGTTGCATGAAGCATATGAATGCTGATGAAGATGGCTCAAGGGTTGTCCTGAACTCTTCCTACCAGGCCATACCCAAGCTGTAAATTTGGTAAGGGTTTGTTTTCTGAGATTGCTAATTATGTAGCAGTTAAGCGATAGGAGGTTTTGACTTTCTGTATGGGATAGGTGCTTATTGATAATTTCTCTAAAGTAAAATTTCCCACAAAATGGACCAGTGGAAATAAAAATAGTTAAAATTTGTCAAACTACCTATCAAAATACTATTTAATTAATTATTTAATATTAGGAATACTGTGGGATAAGTTGTACTATAACCAGTTGTATGCCTATTGTGAAATTTTTTGATGTGTGGTAGTATAATTATTTTAAAAGCATTGTAATGGTCAAGTGTGTGTGAAAAAAGACATCACAGTATTATTTGTGTATATAGCTAATTATATGAGAAAATAAATGTTTGCTAAAAAACTAAACCATAAATCAAATATGCATGGACAAAATTGTGAAAATGTTTTCCAGAAATATCTCCAAATGATAAGACTTCTATGTTTTTGTTAATCTCTCTTGTTTTTTTCTAATAATTTGCAATACTTCTAAAATATATTATTATGTTCACAATAGAGACACACAATATGCCAATTTTTATAAAAACACAATGATTTGATGCAACTTCAGCACAAAGCAAAATTATGGCTTTTTCCCTGTCCCTTGTCATTTCATGATTTCAAGGCAAAGAACACATGACATGTGTGTTTTACTTTCTCAGAAACATTTCAAAATATAACTAGCTGAAACTGGTTCTTCCTTTGTTTTGTTTCTGAGACATTCATTAGACACACTTTCGAAAATTTTCTACTAAAATGTAAATACCAGGGCAAATACGTCTTCACATTCTTAATATATATCCTGATTAGCCCCTGCTACAACACGGCGCTTAAGCAAGTGTTGTTGCCTGAGCATATGGATATTATTTGATGACTGCTCATTTTTCTCACAATGACAAAATGTGTCCTGCCACATAGAAGGAGAGATACTTGTTTTTCCAGCCATGCTCTTGAAGAACTGCTCTTGACAAAGTTAGGTTTCTTCCCTGTGCAGATAATTCAACAATATCTATGTTCATCCCTTTCTCCTTCTCCACTCTTGCGTTGCTCACTGCTCTGCTAATACCTTCACAAGATATATGTATAGGCTGAATTCTTCAGGATTTCTCAAAATTTCATGTTTACTCCTTCATGGCTGGAATATTCAAAAGGTCTTCCTCACTTTTCATGTTTATTATTCAGTCATAGCAAGAATACTCCAAAATTATTTATCTATTTTTCCAACTTATCACTAGGTTCTCTTATTTTCCCCTCCCCCACCTTTCTGGGAATAGAGATGATAGAATACTTGAGTAAATCAGGAACTCAAACGCTCAACTCTAAAAGTATGGAATAGGTGTTCAATCAAATCTTAATTGGTTTCATACTTTTACTCCAAATCCATTTCTCTCTTAATGGCAGGGGAACAAAAATTTCTATTCTCTTCATTTTGGGCTGATGTTAATCCCCTGGTCATAAGCATCTTAAGCACCTATCCCTGTGCCACCATAAATTCCCACTGACACTGTCTTTTTTTTTTCTCTCAGTAACATAGATGGTTGATCTGAAGCTGTAATTTTCCAATGGCCCATCTTATGACTCATTTGTTACTTCATAGTTAACAAGCAAACTTGCTTTGGGTCAAAGAGAAAGGAAATTCTTGGACAATTAGGGAAAAAAAAGGTTCTGAGGGAATCAGTGATCTGGAGTTTTGACAAGGAAAGTTTATGTATAAAAATCTTATCAGCTACTTATCCACTGATAGTTTCATTCTGATGTGTGTGTGTGTGTGTGTGTGTGTGTTCACATGTTTGCTTGTTTTAAATCATCAGGAAGAATATATAGTCATATTATGAAAACTAGACCTAATGGAACGTATTGACAGTTCACCATATATAAATTAATTTTTTTAAAAATTAAAAAGTTTAAAATATGTTTTAGATGCATAAAATACAGAAACAGTAACAATTAAAAAACAAATTACTTTAAAGCCACATTACCAGCATAAATATCATTATGGTGTATTTTGCTCCAAAAATAGATTTTGGGTAATTAAATGAGTACACAAGGACATAAAAATTTATGATTCATAAATATATAATATAATTTTAGGGTTTATAGCTTGGTATTTATTGTGTAATATTTATGTTAGGTAAGGTGAGCATAATACAAAAATGAAGTTACAACACAGTTACTATTATCATAGAAGAAGAGGTGAGTAGTGAAAAACTAAAGGGAACATAAGAAACATATGAACCCAGGATTAGATTGTTGGAAATTTTTTCAAACATTATGAGAATTTTTTCCATTTTTGCTTTTTAAGATTGGGATTATGATAAGCATTTGATATTTTGACCACATTTTCTCCTAGGTAGGACACTATAAAATAAGTAGGTCTTCAGCATCAGAAGATGAGAAGAAGATACAGCTGCTGCCTTTTGCCAAATATCTAGCACATAGTCTTCAGCCATGTGGCATAACCAAAATCTGTCACACAATCTTGTTCCTGATTCTGAGTCTAGGAGAGTGAAAAAAGTTGTAGGATCATCCAGGAGATTTTAAGTGCCTGTGGAAAACAGATGTGGCCATGTGTTCAGGGGCAATAATACCAACAGCTACAAATTAATCAGACCTTTCTTAGGGAATCCTGACTGTGCCATACTTCCCCTGGAGTTTATGGATAAGTTTCTAAGGGACATGAACCTAAGTAAAACATACACCAATTATATTATGTGCATATGCCCATTTCCTTTTAGAGGCAATGTTCATCACGATCCAGGATATGCCAAGAGCCTTTGAGATAGGTCAACCCTAATGAGGTGTCCTACCCACTTCCAACTTTTGCTTACAAAATATCTCCACCAGACTTCAATGTCTCACAGGCAGAAGTTTCCACTAATGACTATGTTATTTTAGTCAACTAATGAGTCAAATGAATGAATTTGTTCGATTATTTTAAAAGATTTATTGCCATCATCTACCTGCTGAGCATGGTTTGTCAGAGGAGATGCACATGGCGGAGTCATCAGAAACATCCCAGGTCAGATGCCTGATGTCATTTCAGGCTTCTTCTGGAAAATTGCCACACTAGCTCTCCTGAAAAATCTCTTGCTGCAAAGCATCTGGAAATGACAGACAAAATATATGCAACATCCTCTTTAAGAAATGAATATCCTTGCATAACAGTAATAGAGGTCCTCTAAGGACTAGGAAGAAATTCAGGTCTAAGAAGTGGGCAAGTCTTGCAACCACCAGCAACCATAGACACTAACAGTCGTGAGTGGCCCCAAACTTTTAACTTTAAAGAGTGCATATGCAGAGGGTGACATCAGACCTTTGTGGTCAGTGGAAATTCAACATTTAACTCTGGGTTTTCCTATAGTTACCAATTGGATTTTGGTGACTACTAAAATCTGTTCCTGACTGATGTGTATGGTGGAACACAATATTCAGTCTTTATCTCTTAACTCCTCCACTATTACAAATTTTATAACACTGCTTCTATTATATTTATAACATGTTAATATCTGTCATATTGTCATATCCATTTATCAGGTCACCTTGTAGATTTCCTTATGTCAGGTACTCACTGTGGGTTATCTTGTTATGTACTCACTCAGATTCAAACAGCAGAGAAGTATCTGGCACATTATACTTAAGAGATCTCCTGGGATCCCTTACCTCAATAGGATATGAGGGTAAGAACTACTTAGATATAGGGAAGGAATTCTGAGAATTTGTTCAACTAAGGTCAATAAATGATGCTCTCATTTTGCTGTTAGCTTGAATGTTGAATGTCCTTCAAAGGATTATGTGTTAAAAGTTCAGTCTCCAAAGTCTTATGTTAGTGAACTAGGAAGATAAGGACTTAATTGTTTTTGGTGTTAAGAGGAGGGGCCTTTGGGAAGTGTTTGGATTAGTTTATAATAGTGGAGCCATCATTACTAAGTGCTGGTGACGTTATGAGAGATGCTGTCAACATTTACACATGTGTTCGTTTTTGCTGTTTGATTCCCTGGACCACATTGAGACGTTCCCAGCAAGAAAAGCATCACTAGAGGCCAAATCAGTGGAATCTACCCAATCTTGGAATGTGGATCTCCAAAACTATGAACCAGATTTACCAACACTTTTTATCAATTTAGTTGCCTCAGTTATTTCGCTGTAGTAATAAAAAGTTGATTAATACAGAGGGATGAGCTCTAAGAAACATATATGCAAGAAATAATTATTTAATCTTATCCAAAATAATAATTTAAACCTGATTAATTCATAAATTACAGCTCCAAACCCCAGTGAAATAATATAATGAAAATAATTTATATTCAATACAAGATTATCATACAGATGTGTATTTTAACATGTTATTTTAGGATATGACTTAGAAAACTAGCCTCAATAGGCTGGGAAATGTGTGATATGTCAGTTACTAGTCTGTATGAAAATATATAAGAAAATGCTAAAATATAGAATAATAGGTTGAGTTGCAATTCCATCTAAGATTTACACTTCTTTCGGGGAGAGATAATAGGAAATGGCGATAGAATGTACAATTTATTAACTGATTTAGACCAATAATTAGAAAGGTTAGCTGAATAATATGTTAAATTTATACTATAAACCTTGAGAGCTTTGTAAGCAGTAGATATAAGTGAAAATACATTTATGAATATAGAGAGGTTACAGTCCAGAATAAGAAATATCAAATAAGATTAGACTTTGAAAAATGTAAAGCAATACATGTTGGATGAAAAATTCACAGATAATCAGTGAAATGGAGCTCCTGTACTTGGGAAATAGTAGTGTTGAAAAAGGCCTGGGAGTGATAGTTACAGAAAATTAGTATGAGATTGCTTGGGATGATATAGTGGTTTATAAAACCTGTCTGGGCAGCACATGCAGAGATAGCACATCATGAGTCAGACAAGTGTGTCCATTTATGAAAACCTCAGTACCAGAAGGATGTCATCATACAGGAGTGAATTCAGAGAGGGGCTGCAAAAATGATTGAGAGGCTGGAAGGACTGATGTGAAGTAAGATTAAAAACAACTAAATATGTATAGGTTATCCAAATATAGACTGCATCACCACAAAAATAAGGTGCTCACACACTAAGGAAGGAAAGGAAGAAAACTTGTCAAGTAAGTTTAAGTGGAGGTTACTGGGAACATACTGACGAAAACTTGAAAAGTTAAAGTGAAGTAAATACCCCCTAGTAGGTTAAACAGAGAAAATAAATACCACTTTGGTTCTCAAGATCCATTTTACAAGTGAAAAAATACTACAGTTTAATCTCCTAATTATTCAGCTTCTGCATCTTTAAAATCAGGAACACTGATGAGTTTTTAGCAAATTTGAATTTTGATGGACAACATCAATTATAGCCATATTCATTTAGGTGTTATTTATAAAAATATTTAACACAATGCCTAGCAGCTTATATATAACTAGATACAGAAATTTTCTCATAACTAAAAAAGTTGGCCTAAGAAATGTGTAATATTACTCCAGTGTAATAAATTCTATTCATATAATATGCAAACTTGAATTTATTGTGGTTTTGGCACCAGAGATTTTACAATCTCACAATGCATGAACGTATGTTCAAATACACTGGCAAAATGTATTAAAGGCTGCAGCAGAGATTCAAAAAAGAGCAACTCATATTTCAAGGGATTGAGAAGATAATGACTTTAGGATTAGATGAAAAAGTTGGCCTTTAACTGAGCTTTAAAGCATGGTAGGAATCCAACAAGAAAGGATTTAGTGTGAATGGGATTGGAAGTGGGGTGGGATGCAAGGAAAGAAGAGTATGTGCAGGACACTTGAGGGGAAAATTAAAAACTCAATACTGCGCTGAAGCTGTGGCACAGCAGGTTAAAACACTGGCCTGTGGGGCACCATCCCTATGGGTCTCAGTTCCAATCTCAGCTGCTCAACTTCTGATCCAGCTCCTTGCTAATGCTCCTGGGAAAGCAGTGGAGGATGGTCTAAGTCCTTGGGACCCTGCATCCATGTGAAAGATCCAAAGGAGGCTCCCAGCTCTGGTTCGGCTCACCTCTGGCCATTGTGGCCATTTGGGGAGTGAACCAGCAGATGGAAGACCTCCCTCTCTTCCTGTCTCTACCTCTCTGTGTAACTCCGTCTTTCAGATAAATAAAATAAATCTTAAAGAAAAAACTCAATGCAAAATCCATGAGTGGCCTGCTATGGTATAAAATAAGAAACATGGATATGTAGGATATAAGAAAAATTTGCGGAGGTGTGCTGTCATTCACTAGAGAAGGACTATAACTGACACCTTAGCAAGAGCTGAGACTGCGTAAAGATTGCTGTGTTCAAGCCTTTTTTAGACTTCTGTCAATAAAATCTTATATAAAGCTTAATTTATGGAACAGATAATTATGTTGGTTCTCTGAAGTGGGCTAGAGGGTTACAGTCTTCCCACCAGTATCTCTTTAATATAGCTTCCTCTCTGCTCCCAGAAGATCTTGACAACTCACAAAAGACTCTTGGAAACTGAAGCACACATTTTGCTTAACACAGACATGATCAAAAAGAACAATTGAGTATTTTTAGCAAGACAATGAAATAGCCAGCACAGAATTTTAAAAACATAACTTGGAGAAATGTGAAAGTTGATTCGAATTAGGTTCTGTGAGTCAACCTCCTGGTAGCTGAGAAATATAAAAGATGGGATTCATTGTAATAAAGTCAAGTTGCAACCCTCTTGATTTTATGAAAGAAACCTTGATTGTGAGAAGTAGAAGGGTGGATGCTAACTCTGATCTTCAGAATGGATGAGTGGCACACTAACTGAATAGAAGTATATGGCTTATTTGATATATTAGCATGATTTAAGATTTGAATCTACCACTGTCTTCCTTGTGAGCTCTGTTATATACCCAGTGACATAAAAATAATAAACTTATTGCTTTAGAAGATATAGATTGATAGAGTTTCTGTTTAGTACAAAATCCTATCACAAGGATCAGAGAATGAAGAAATGTGCATTAAAAAATGGGATGCCATTCCAAATGTATTCTTTTATTCCCTCATTTTGTTATATGTCACTCACTGGTCATTTAAAATTTATTGAGTACCATGTTAATCTTGAGATAATTAAATTTCAAGTATTTGCTCTTATTTTTGATAAAATATGAGCTTTTTAGCTCATCTTCCAAACAATCATTTCTGTCTTAGTCTGTTTAGGCTAGTTTCTAACTAAGTATAATGGTTTCCAGTTGCATCCATTTTGTTGCAAAAGACAGGATTTCATTTTTTAAAACCACTGAGTAGTATTCCATAGTGTATATATCCGATAATTTCTTTATCCAGTCATCAGTTGATAGACATCTAGGTTGATTACATATCTTAGCTATTATAAATTGAGCTGTAATGAACATGGGGGAGGTGCAGATTACTGTTTCTTATGCTGATTTAATTTCCCTTGGGTAAATTACCAGGAGTGGAATTGATGGGTCATGTGATAGATCTATTGTTAGCTTTCTTAGCTATCTCCATACTGTCTTCCACAATGGCTGCACCAGTTTACAGTCCCACCATAATGGATTCGGGTAACTTTATCCCCACATTTTCATCAGTATTTTTTGTTTGTTGATTTCTGTATGAAATCCATTTTAACTGGGGTGAAGTAAAACCTTATGGCAGCTTTGATTTATATTTCCCTGATGGCTAGTGATCCTGAACAATTTTTCATGTGTCTGTTGCAATTTGAATTTCCTCTTTTGAAAAATGCCTATTCAAGTCCTTTGCCCATTTCTTTACTGAATTGTTTGTTTTGTTGTTGCTGTGTCTCTTGAGCTTTTTATAGATTCCATATATTAACCCTTTATCAGTTGCATAGTTCACAAATATTTTTCCCATGCTGTCAGTTGCCTCTTCACTTTGCTGAGTGTTTCTTTTGCAGTGCAGAAGCTACTCAGCTTGATATAATCCCATTTGTCAATTTTGGCTTTCATTGTCTGTGCTTCTGGGGTATTTTCCAAGAAGGCTTTGCCTATGCCAATGTCTTCTAGTGTTTCTTCAATGTTCTCTAGTAGTTTGATGGTATCAGGTTATAGATTGAAGTCTTTGATCCATTTTGAGTTGATTTTTTCTTAAAGATTTATTTATTTATTTGAAAGTCAAAGTTGCACAGAGAGAGGAGAGGCAGAGAAACAGAGAGAGATTCCATCCGATGGTTCACTCCCCAGATGGCCGCATTGTCCAGAGTTGTGCTGATCCGAAGCCAGGAGCCAGGAGCCTCCTCCTGGTCTCCCAGGTGTGTGCAGGGGCCCAAGCACCTGGACCATCTTCCACTGCTTTCCCAGGCCACAGTAGAGAGCTGCATCAGAAGTGGAGCAGCCAGGACCCTAACTGGTGCCCATATGAGATGCTGGCGCCCCAAGTCAGGGTGTCAATCCACTGTGCCACAGTGCCGGCCCCAGAGTTTTTTTATATAAAGTTTAACGTAGGATCTTTTTTCACACTTCTGCATGCAGAGATGGTTTTCACAGTGCCATTTTTTTGAAGAGGCTGTCCTTGCTCCAGGATTGATTCTAGCTCCTTTGTCAAACACAAGTTGATTGTAGATGTGTAGATTGATTTCTAGAGTTTCTATTCTGTTCCATTGGTCTACATGTCTGTTTTTTGTCAGTACCAGGCTGGTTATAACTGCTTTGTAGTCATGTCTTGAAACCTGGTATTATGATGCCTTCAACTTTGTCTTTGTTGTATAAGATTGCTTCAGCTATGCACAATCTCTTGTGTTCCCATATGAATTTTAACATTACTTTTCCTAAATCCAAGAATGTCATTGGTATTTTGATTTGGATTGCATTGAATCTGTAAGTTGCTTTTTGATGATATTAATTCTTTCAATCCACAAACATGGAAAAGTTTTTCACTTTTTTGTGTCTTCTTCTATTTCTTTCTTTAATGTTTTATAATTCTCTTCGGAGTAATCTTTGACCTCCTTGGTTGAATTTATTCTAATCCAAGATCCAACTCACCCAATCACATCTTGTGTCAGCCAAGAAATAGTCAAGTTTATTTTTGAATGATCTCAAATGGGTATAGAAATATATATATGCACATATATTTATACATATATATACTACATCATAATGTATATACTACATCATAATGTGATCAGAGTGCTTGTTTCACTCATATAACTCTACTCCATGATATCACTTCATAATTTTTTATGGTAGGATTATTGGCAGAAATATTAGGGATTAAATAAATTCAGAACAAAGTGACTATCATGTAATAAGGATCATATTTTACAGATTCAAAATTTAAGAAGACAATATTAATTATGTAATTTTTATAAATTTCAGTGAAGCAATATATCTTGTGTATGTTAGATAGCTTTCAAGACAAATATTATCAGCAATTTTATTAATAAAGAATTTGAAGTTAAGAAAGATCAACCTGCACAAGAGCACACTGCTAATAATAAGCAAAACAAGAGTTCCAACTCATTTATAAATTTCAAAGTCCAAGTACCTTGCACTAAAAATCTTCCCTCCCAGGGAATAGTAAAGACTTCATTATTAAGTATCCAAATCCTTGTTAGTGGGGTAGAGGGAGTCATTCATGACGTATCACAAATGTATCACAATTATCCCCTTTGTCTTGTGTTAGAAATCATCATTTGTTATAATACCATACTGATAAAACACATTTGACTTTTTATCTCTAATTGGAAGAGTTATCTATGGGAAAAATAGCCCTTTTAAGGAGATTTTCCTATTTGGATTTTCTGTAGATGTAAATTTAGCAGAAACATTAATCACTTTAGTTATCAAACCTCACAGTTACTAGATGGACTAGTCAAGATAATCATCACATTACTATTACATAAGTTAATGAATAATTTTAGAATATGTGATTTCAAAGATATTAAGTTCACTACAAATATTTGAGGAATTGGTCTATAGACTTTTGTAAGACATTTAAACCCAATGCGTATTAAAGTAACTCAGAAATGTGTATCAAACTAGATTAAGATGAAGGTAATGGGTTCTCAGAGAAAGTAGTGGGAGATTGATAAATACGTTGACATTAACTATATGGAGAGCGGTTAATTGTTCTTGACTTCCCAAAGATACTTAACTGACTACACAAAATGAAACAACAGAATAGATATTTCTCTATTTTGAAATTCAAGTTGCACTGTGAATCTGTTACTTCTTTATCTAGATTTTTGGCATGTTAATTAACCTCTACTTACTCAGTTTTTTCACTTATAAAATTTGGGTAATATCAGTATCTAATTCATAGAGTTATTTTAGATATTTAACTAAATGAATTAGTTCATGTAAATATCTAGTCCATATGGGTGAAAATGAAAGAACTTCATGTCATGATAGAGAACAACGACAAGGAAGGCACGGTGGCAGCTGGCAGGAGCAGGGCCAAGGCCAATGGGTGATCTGGAGGCTCTGTTACAAGATCAATCTTATCCTAAAGACACTAAGAAGACATTGAATTGCTTTAGGCAATGAAATTGTGTGATCAGATCTATTATCGAGGAAAGTTTTTGAAGCTATGAAGAGGTTATGATCAAGATTACTTACCTTCTTATTCTGGAAGAGTAAAATAACTTTCTAGTTATTTTAAAGTGGGATCTTCATCAGGTTCTAGTAGAGAAGTTCCATTCCATAATTTCTAAAATACAAAGATTCTCCATTGCATGGTATAATGAAAAGAGTGATCAAGAGAATAGGTAAAAATGAATTAAAAAAAAAAAAAAACTAAGTTAGACAGGATCAGCAGAGTAAACAGTGCTATTTTAAGCTCCTATACCCAGAATTATGGTACTCTTATATAAAACATAATGCCTCACAATACTTCACTATTGATGTGCAGGGGAAAAAGACAGAAATAAAGCAAAATTACAGAATGGAAAGTGATATTACACATATCCATACATAGTCTTTTCATCATGAGCATTTTCCATTAACTTTTAGAAAATCCCTTATATGCATGGATTTCAAAACTTTTTGCATCAAAATTAACTCATGTTTTAATTATATGTTCTACAAACTATTGAAATTCCTTCATATATATATGTGCATAGATACAGATGCAGATATGGATATATACACATGCACACATACACACACATATATGTATTCTCAATTTACTATTCCTATATCCTTGGATTAAAACTACATGATTAATGAACGTTTATGTGTAATGTAAATTTTTCACATTTATATAGGAAAGAGTGGACAGACAATGAGATTAACAGAGAAAAGCATAATTAAGATATTATAAATAAATTACATTGAGAGTATTTTTCTCTAAAAATGGATATCCTGATATTAATTTAAGGGCAATTCAGAATAAAGAGAATGTTTCTGGGCAGCAAATAATCAGCCAAATCCATAAAGAACCATGTACAGCTCTAATCTATCATCTGTGGCACACTAGTGCTGAACTCTATCTTGGCCAAGGGAGTCAAGTAGAAAATGTGCTCAGAACACCCAGTTCCTCTCCAACATTTTGCACTGTGCTTTGGCTTATGTTCATTTATGTTAGATTGCGACTTCTTATCAGAACAAGAAGACAAACTTTATCAAAATAAAATTGTTGGTGAAAAAGTTATTTATAAATGGAAATGATTTTAAGGTTTAGATTGTAGAGTTAAGAATTTAGGTATCGCATTTTAATATACCATGTTGTCCAGTTAAATTAATTTTCCAGGAAAGGTTTTCCTTTCTTCCCCTTCTGGTTTTCCCTTTCCCCCTCTCTCCTTCCCTTCTCTCTCGCCCTCTATCTCAACTGAATTAGCCAGTTAGCTCCTATCCAATGGCCACATGGAAACCTGCTCTGATTAAGTTACTTTGTTGTTGAAAGGAGTTATTTTTGGTTTAGACTTTTTAATATTTATCTCTAGAACTACCTTGCTTATTTTTTTTTTGTCACCAGTTTATAGGAACAGAAGACTAACCGTAGAATACTGAGTTTGTCTAATATTAACACATACATCTTTGGTCTCATATCGAAGTAACCGGTTTCCAGCCCTGTCTCTGCTTTCTGTTCCAGTTTCCTGCTATTGCACAGCCTGGGAGGCTCAAGTAGTTAGGTCCCTGCCATCCGTGTCGGAAACCCGAGACTGAGTTACAGACTTTTGACTTTAGTCTGGCTCAGCTCTGGCTATTGTAGGCATTTGAGGAGTGAACCAGCAGATAGGTGTTCTCTCTCTCTTCTCTCTATTTCTCACCCCACCTTCAAATTAAATATAGAGGTATTATGTATTTTACATATTTATATTCCTCAATATATACTTATATAATATTTCAATAGTATGTATTAAACATATATATATATATATATATATATATATTTCCTAAAGAATACTTTTGCTAACTCAGGATATTTTTGACATGACAGCTGAAAGAACATGGGTTTGGGCATAAGACAAGAGCAAAAAAGAAAATGGCAAGTAGATTTGTTCTCTAGTCTGAGTATATGACTATATTGTTATAATAACTCTCACTCAGGAGTTCCTGCTTTATTACAAAAGGAAGAGAAGGAAAGTAACTATAAGAATCATTCATAATCACTCATATTAATGACTGTTTTCACTATGATTAAATCATAGATATTTTATATCTATAGAAAGTGGTCATTTTTACTGTGCATGTTGATTCATAGTTGCATAACTAATCATGACAACTTTATTAATTGCTTATTATCAAGGGTTTTCTCTTTTATTAGAGAACAAGTGACTTCCTTCCCTTGCACTGGTTTGTGTATATATCTCTGTGTGATAGAGATTAATGCGTAAAGCTTTGCAGGAAACTGCCTCATTGATTTTGTTGCCTTTATATTTGTCTTCCTTAGATGACTTCCACTAACATAGATAGAAGATGTACAGCTCAGTTCAGTGGGACACCCAGGGCCCCACCTATAGTACTTGAAACTCTGGCTTGAGTTCAAGCAGCAGGAGGTTAAAGAGATATTTTGTGAACTGAATACATTGTATCATTTACTATTTTTAAGGCCACCCCTCAATGCATTTTAAACAGCCCAGTGAGGTTTTTATAATACTTTTAAAAATTATTAGTCCTAGCTTATGTTTTGTGTCTTGATTGAAAAATGCATTATTAACATTGATGTACTGTGGTGTCCTAGAATATTACTCAATGTTGTGATGACATGTAAGTTCTACTTCTCAAATCTGTGTACTTAAATCTTTCTATTCTCCTGTTTTTAAAATCTCCAAATCTCATGTTAACCAATCCATGGCTCCACTGTACAATTTAGAAATGTTTTCAACTCCCATATTACCCCCCAATTATTAAGATTCAAGCTGATTTCTGATATTTTTTTGCAATAGTAAATATTACTCTTAAGCATAATTAAATCTGGCAGCATCAGAGCTAATGATCAATAAATGTAACATACCTCAAAACATGGTACCTCCTTTCAGAGAGAAAACTCTCAAAAAGTACGTATTGAGGAAAAGTATCAGATCAGTACCTCAGAGTCATCTGTACTATGATGGTGCATTGAATACAAGAAAGCTGATGGGGTAGTTTTAAAAAATGTCCTGACAGAGTCAAGGTGATGGCCATTTTTAGCTGCCCTGCTATCCATCACCTCTTTCAGCCAAGCATACTCCATCATATGCAACAGCCTCATGAATTTATGCATCAAGCTGTGCAGCCAGTCGTGCCGAGGGCGCTGGTGACAAGTGAAATTGCTGTGCGCCTCATTTAGCTGTTTATTGCGCCTGAGTACGTGTTGCAGCTGTCATCCCACGATGGGATGATAGTGCTCGTTAATAGACAAGACAGGCAAATAATGATGGAGGCCACAGCAAGAGATGCTCATCTGCCAATGGGCTCTGAGCAATATCACAAACATCCACAAAGTTTTCCATCAAAAGCAGCCCTGTAAGGAAATAGAGAGGGCAGTACTGGTCTTCATGGAACTAACAATGGAGATTAAACTTTTGAAAAAAGTGTAGCCCAGTAGAACTTGTAACTTGGAGATGGCATCTAGGCTTCCACACTATGCTTCCCTTTTAAAACAATCACAGAAAAATGAACACACACAATAGCCAGGTTGGCTTACAATGCTCAAGTTGACTATTCTTACTATACACTATGAAATTAACCTTAACTCGGTTAACAGTTGGCCTTATTCTGACATCAAATACAGCTCTGTGAATTTGCAAATTTTTTCCAACTGCTTGAAGACTTGTTCCACACATTTAGGATTTTGGAGTGCTGTCTTTCAGTTCTTTTCAGTAATTCAGTGGAAAGTAACTTGAAATAGAAATGTTCTATCTTTAGATTTGAATGGAATTTTCTTTTGTATAAAATTGAATTATACTCAAGCATTCATATTTTGGCACATAGCAAAGAAACTCTTAATAAAATTTCTTGCAGATGAAAAGCCTGTTAAACCATTGACTTTCATATCCTTCTTTCTCTGAATGTGTGGTGCTTAATCTTATGGATATTTTACAGTTGGCGATTAACAAGTACCTAAAGTGTAGGCAAAAATGCAAATCTTTATGATTTTACCAGCAAGTTATTCATTTTTAAGCATAAAGTAATTAAAGAGTTAATTAACATGTTTGGTATTATGAAATGAAGCAAATTCTGATAACCCTTTACAGACTTCAAAATACAAAATAATTCCCAAAAGAACTTGAAATCTATGCTTACTCACTGGATAGCCTGAGACCCCAAAATAGAAACAAATATCAATGTCCAGATTGTGAGCTCAAGATGGCAATAATTTTAGATATTTTATAATTTAACAAGTGAGCTTGGAAAACTCTAATCGTAAAACAATGAAAATCAAATATATGAAAAAATAAACACACAGACATTGTAAAATGTCTTTTTTGAACATAACATAGGACACCTTGATCTTTGTAATAAAGTCCATCTTACCATGGAGAAGGACTTCCAAAAGCTTAACAAAGACATTATTATTATTAATAAGCACCTCAAGCACCATAGAAAATACCAGCTACCCCTACATCTTATTGGAATCACAGAACTGTCATGATGGAAGAAACCTTAGAAAACACCTTAGCGTAGCCTCGTCAATTTGGGGATGAAGAAACTACACCCCAGAAAGGTCATGTGACACAGGAGATCTGCTGTGAGTTACCTGCAATGTCTGCATTGTATCTAGGTTCCTGGGCCAGTGTCATTAGCACTATTTCTCTTGTGCAATTTCTGACATCCTTTTTGTGAGTGACCTTGTGGGCATTTTTATTTTTAACTGTTTATTAATAAAAGTATTGCTTTGTTCATGTTGCTTCCAAAGATCATTTTGATTTGTTTATTGCATAGGTTTATGCAAGTATCTTTTTTTAAGAGAAAAGAGGAAGATATAAGGCACAGGGTAAAATAAGAAGAAAAATGAATAGAGAACTATAACAAAAAATGTTCAAGCTAAGGATAATTGCTAGATTTCAATGTAAAATTTTACCACTGATTTAAAAGGATTGATTCATTATTAAATGTGATTATTGTCTTTGGGCCAAAAATTACTTCACTGAGAATATATCCTCAATTTTATGATGGAAATAAATGAGAAAATATAAGTTAACTTATGAAAAAATAGTTTTATGATGTACATTTCAAGAATATACATATTCTTTTAAGTACATCTCCTAATTATTTAAAGGTAGCGTTCTTCTTTAAAACACATCTTTGAATCTTCTATTACTCAAAGTGTATAGCAAAAATCATTAAAAATAACTTTCCACTGGTTATCTTGATCCAGAAATATATCTATTTTCTATGATAATCTCTAAACATTCAGTATAAAGGGCAATGGGTATTCTTCCACAATCAATTTGGATCCATGGTAGACATCATTATACAGAAGGTACAAAATTAAATATTACAGTTGTGACTTAGCTCAGAATCTTAGTTCAAAATCCCATGGTCTTTACATAACAACTTTTTATACTTTATTTCTTTTCCCTGTTTTGTACTTTCTATAGAATAACAGTATGGGAACTGCTCCTTTGCTTTTTCAAAACTAATGACAACAACATTTCTTTTTGGCATTTAGAGAACTAATGGTTAGCAAACTTGAATATGTTGACTCTTTTCTTAATGAAATGGAAAAGAGATGTGTGTTACACACACACACATACACATTCAAAGTTTTATTAATGTTTCATAAAATGGTTGCTACAATCAAAGGAACTGCTCTGAAAATTAAATTACTGGGCTGACTCTGAAAATCAGCATAATATGCTCTGTTTAATTCAGTCATGCTAAGATGTTAGATTCTCCTTCATTCTCTCAGCTTTCTCTCTCCTTCACCTGGGGGCATCTGCTGATGACTCTCTTCTAGAGGTTGTTTAATGACTATTTTACAGAAACTGTCAGCTTTCTGAAGCCCAGTGGCATTGGGCGTCAGTGTATTACCAGCCTTTTTACACAATTTGCCTGACTGTAAATCGCAGATTTAAAAGTACAAGAAAAGCTCTATTTGATTTAATGACTGGCTGATAGAGGTCGATTAATTGTTCTATACTCAGATGCTTTACTCACAAGGATCATCTATTGTTTGTTTATACTCACTTTTCCTATTTTAGAAACACAACAAATAAGATCATTTTGAGAAGATCAGAACATAGCCTTAAGAAAATCCCTGTCATATGCACTTTGGGATTTGGACTCAAATCCTAATTACACAGTAACTGACATAAATGCAGCCTTTACATTAACCTACTGTAAAGCTACAAACCATGATGCCTGTTGTATTTGGTTAAAGAAATTGAAGATGGTGCCCTTTTATGTTGTTGTTTGTGGAAGGGTTTATTTTTATTTAATAAAATATTAGTTGTATAAAGTATTGGCTGTATAAAGAAAATAATTTTTCTCAACTCCTGTTTAAAAGATAAATAGATTCTAAAAAATTATTTATTTATTTATTGAAGTGCAGGGAGAAAAAGAGAAATTCTCATCCATTGGTTCATTCCCCAAATGCCTACCAACAGCAGGGACTGGCGCATCCCTAAGCTAGGAACCAGGAATCTAATCCAGGTCTCTATATACATAGTAGGGACCCAAGTTCTTGAGTTATCACCTACTGCCTCCCAGGGTCCACATTAATAGGAAACTGGAATAAGGAGCAGGGCTAGGACTCCAATCTATGAAATCCAATATAAGACATAAGCATCCCAAACAGTGTTTTTGCTGCTAGCCAAATGTCTGCTCCCAAAACTATTGTTTGTACACATCATGTTTTGATCATCCTGTTTTACTTAGGGCATTTCTTTATTGTAAATTAGGGACTATATTTAATTATAATATTTAATATAAATTATTGCTTCCTAAATTTTAACCTGAGTACTTAAAACAGATATTGAATTATTTTGGTTGGAATGGTCATTTAGCCTAGTGATTAAGATACCTATGTTCCATATTGAGTGCCTTGGTTTGATTCCTGGCTACAGCTCCTGATTGCAACTTCTTGACAACACAGACCCTAGGAGGAATCAGGGGATGCTCAAGCACTTGAGTCCCTAGCACCCAAGTGGCAGACCAGGATTGAGTTCCCAGCTCCTGGTTTTGGCCCAGACAAGCTCTGGCCATTTTGGACAATTGAGGAATAGACCAGCAGATGAGGGCTTTGTGTCTGTTTGTCTCCTTCTTTCCCTCTAAATCATATTCACTCTCTATCTCTCAAATAGCTATTTTCTTTTTAAAATGATTTCAGTCAGTTTTAATGTTTGTATTATTTAAAGAAGGAATAGAGCCTTTGGTTGAAAAAATCTAATCAACAAAGAAAACGACCAAATTATCTCTTTCTCTCCACACACACACACACACACACACACATATGCATGTGCCCAGACACACACCAATACCATGTGGAATACAGTGCTGAGAAAATATTCAGAAAGTTTGTGATTCTATCCTTTAAAAATTATGATTACAAGTAGAGTTATTCTCCAAACCACAAAAATATTATCTGACCATGGGTTTCTCCAAAGAAATGGAAAAGAGCTATCATTCTGGCAGTTTTTTGTAATGAAATTTTCTTATTACAAGTGACTAAAAGACAATAACTGTGTATATAGTGAACAAAGATTGCTGTGAATCCCCTCTTTCCCTTGTAGAGAATAATAAAAACCCCAAAGGAAACTAGGATCCCATAACTGTTCATAGCATAATCTATTCAAACCTGCAGAACTGAGACATTAGGATATCAAACTTGCAAGATCCCTTGAGTATAAATTTCTGCTATACCAAGCAATTAAGGGCCAAAAATTCACTTAAGTAAAATTAAAACTGTTTGAATCTCAAGTCCATATTTTACTTCCCAAATGGCCCCAGAGCATCCATACATATAAATAAAAGATTGTAAACTTCTAATAAGTTTTACTAGAGTACTCTTTGGAAGGCATTTCTTAGGGTAAATATAGGGGAAGAACATACAGTCTCTGATAGCCCTGGTCTAATGTAACATAGCTGCTCCAATGTTGCAATTCAAATATCAGCTCCTCCTGGGAAATTATGGATTCATTTACTGTAGAGCCCTTTCTTTGTGCTGTTACTGAATTAAATTTCATTCATATGTTTACATGTTTATCCTTCTCTGGACATCATCCTTACATAGGCAGGGACTATTAATATTTATCTTAACATACTCTAAATATACCAGTACCTAGGTCAGTGTCAGACTATATGGTAAGCACCAAATAAATTTTGTTTAAATTAAATAATCAAATTGTAGTGTTCTTCACATTTAGTTCTGCAAGGCATTCTCAATATTACATTCCTTGTTAGGATTCAGACTGCCTTCTATTGCTAAGCTTGAAGGAGCACTGAGATAAGATATGGAGATGGACTCTAGTCTCAGCTGTGTCATTCTGTGACTACGAAGTAGTGCATTTAAACTTGAGATTCTTTAGTTTCTTATTAGGAAAAGTCATGATTGGATATATCCTGAGATCCTTGACAGTCATGATACTCTGATTTTTATATCTCAGCTCTTCCTGTTTGTGATCAACCACTTGCTATTGTCTATTTGCAACCTTAAATTATTAACTGATATCTAACACTTTCTAATCCTTTATTAATGACATTATTAGCTATATGCTAACACATTCAAAAATCCAAAAGTGGATAGTATCTTTGACACATGCAATCTACAAATTGAGTAATGAAGACAATGAAAAGCTAAACAGACCAATAACCAAGACAGAGGTTGAATCAGTAATAGAGACCCTCCAAACCAAGAAAAGCCCAGGATCAGCTGGTTTCACTGCTGATTTCTACCAAACCTCTAAAGAACTAATTCCAATTCTTCTCAAACTGTTTAAGACAACTAAAGAGAAGGAATCCTCCCAAACTTCTGTAAGACCCAGTATCACCTAAATTTCAAAACCAGAAAAAGATACAACAAAGAAAGAAGACTATAGACCAATATCCCTGATGAACATATATATATAAAAATACTCAACAAAATGCTAGCTAATCAAATTAAACAACACATCAAATAGATCATTCACCAAGACCAAGTGTGATTTATCCCAGGTATGCAGGGATGGTTCAACATCGGCAAATCAAACAGTGTGGTAAATCACATTAACAAATTGAAGAATAAAAGCCATATGATTATATGAATAGATGCAGAGGAAGCATTTGATAAAATAAAACATCTTTACATGATTAAAAACCTTAAGCAAATTGTGTATTGAAAGAACATTCCTCAACACAATCAAGGCAATTTATGAGAAACTCACAGCTAACATTATATTGAATGGGGGAAAGCTGGGAGCAATTCCACTAAGATCTGGAACCAGACAGGGTTGCCCAATTTCACCATTGCTATATAACATAACTCTGGAAGCTTTAGTCAGAACCATTAGGCAAATAAATAAATAAAAGGGATATAAATTGTAAAGGAGGAAGTCAAATTATCTCTTGCAGATGACAAGATTCTTTATATAGGGGAACCAAAAGACTCTACCAAGTGACTATTGGAACTCATAAGAGAGTTTGATAAAGTTGCAGAATATAAAATAAACACAAAAAATCAATAGTTTTTGTATACACAGATATTACTATGGCTGAGAAAGAACTTGTAAGATCAGTCCCATTCAAAATAGCTACAAAAATTTAAGTGTTTTGGAATAAATTTAACCAAGGATGTGAAAAAAAATCTCTACAATGAAAGTTATAAAACATTAAAGAAAGAAATAGAAAAAGACACACACAAATGGAAAAATCTTTCATGTCCATGGGTTAGAAGAATGAATACCATTAAAATGTCCATGCTACCAAAGCATTTTACAGGTGCAATGTGATCACAATCAAAATACCAACAACATTCTTCTCAGAGCTAGAAAAAAATGATGCTAAAATTCACATGGAATCACTGGAGACCCTGAATAGCTAAAGCATCTTAAACTATAAAAACAAAACTGAAGGCAAAATTGTACCAGACTTCAAGACATACTACAAGACAGTTATACTAAAAACAACCTGATATTGATACAAAAATAGACATGTAGACCAATGGAACAGAATAAATCTCCAGAAATAAATCCATGCATATATAACCCACTAATCTGACAAAGTGGCTAAAATCAATCCATGGAGCAAAGGCAGTCTTTTCAACAAGCTGGGAAAATTGGATCTCCATGTGCAGAAGTATGAAACAAGATCCCTACTTACACCTTATACAAAACATCAACTCCAAATGCATAAATGATTAAATCTATGACATGAGACCATCAAATTGTTATAAGAGAACACTGGGGAAACTCTTCAAAAAAACATTGGCAAACACAAAGACTGCTTGGAAATGACTCCAGAGGCACAAACAATCTACACAAAAATATACACAGGAATAAAAAAAAAATAAATGCTGGCAAAGTCTGGAGAGAAAGGTACTGTAATCGCTGATGGTGGGAATGCAAACTAGTATAGCCACCATGGAAGACAGTATGGAAATTCCTCAGAATGCTGAAAAAAGATATACTATGTGACGCAGCCATCCCACTCCTGGGAATTCACCCAAAGGAAATGAAATCATGTGTAAGAGTGATTTATATCCCTACATTTATTTTAGCTCAATTCACAATAGATAAGATTTTGAATCAACCCATAAGAGAAGTGGTATTGTATATAGTGTATCTATGGAAATCTACTTAGACATAAAAAGAATTAAATCTTGTCTTTTGCAACAAAATGGATTCAACTCTAAGTCATTATACTTACTGAAGTAAGCCAGTCCCCAAAAGACAAATATCATATGTTTTCCCTGATTTGTGGTAACAAATAGAATACAAAAAATGTAATGTATATGAGTAAAAGAGATTTTGAGATTTGATTATTGTTTATAGCCCTTGTCTCCACTGTTGAGGAAGAGTGCTTTTTTTTCTTATTATTATTTTTGAATTCTTTTCTTGGTGGAGAGTTAAGCTTATAATTTTAATGCAAACTGAAAGGGTTTCGATGTAAAAATTAAAAGAAAGAATTAGAAAGGAAGGAGGGTAGGAGCATGGACAGGAGGGAAGGAAGGGTGGGATGTATCACTATATCCTAAATCTGTATATATGAAATGCATGAAATTTATTTATAAATTTAAAAAATTAAAAAAAAAAAGATTCAAGCCTTGGTTTCTCAATGTTTATTTCTCCACTCTTTCCATGTGTTTCTCAGTCCCATCTGTGATTCATTCTCTTCCATCTTTTAACAGGATAACATAAAGCGTTAGAAATAGAGTTCCTAAAGAAAACTGCAAGATCCTATGAGAAAAGACTAATTGTTATAATGTAGGCCCTTTGCAGTTTTTCTCATCAGAAGTGATGAGTTTCCTCTGATCTCCCATATCTTTCCTCACCCTCAGGTAACCAACGCTATGCATTTTATAAAGAGGTGGTCAATGGACTCTGTAGTCATAAAATGGAGCTCGACAAGCTGCTCACACAAGACTGAACTTGTGACCTCAGCATCATTTTCACTACACACCAAGTAATTGAATTAAATAGCCAAAGACACGTCTGAAAAGCACTACATAAAATTAAACACAGCCTTAGAGATGTGTAAATATTTATTATCAGCTTATTTATAATTCAATTAATTTCAACTGTTTATTTTGGATTGGTACTTTGAAAAAAAAAATGCACCAGAAACTGGAGAATAAATATATAGTTTGGATCCATACAGTTTAAAATATAGGGGAAAAGGGATGCAAACATATGGATCATCACAGGTTTTAAGAGAGGACAAACCAAGTATCCTTTCAGGTGAAAGGCCAGAAGTACTCCCATCCAGATGTGAGGCTTCAGAAAGAGCTTTATGAGATGACCCTGAAAATGTCTTACTCATCCCCAGTGTGTCTCTGTATCTATGATCAAGAATAGCTCCTATGTTATCACTTCAGAAGATCCCTAGGGACCCACTGGTTCTCAGATATCTTTTGATCTCCAGTCCTTGCAATGGCCCTGGCTTTACTTACTCCTCTCCATACTGAGATCTTTTTTAATCTAACCCAGCCAATTCAGGTGATTTCTAGTGTGAAAGTTAATCTTATGTGTTAACTTGACCAGGTTAAGTGATGCCCAAATAGCCAATAAAACTTTATTTGTTGATGTGTCTATGAGGGTGTTCCTGAAAGAGATCAACATTTGAAAAGGCGGAATGAGTGAAGATTATGGTGTTATTGGATACATGATCTTTTAATCTACTGAGCACTCTAATGGAACAAAAGTAAAGGTAATTTTGCTTGTTCTTGTTTCAGCTGGAATTCCCAACTTCTTTTGGGCTCAGTCATCTACTTCCCTATTTCTTGGGCCTTTAGACCCAGGCTAGTGCTTGTACCATCAGTTTCCTTGTTCTCAGGATGCTGGATTTGGATCACATTCTGTCACTTGCTTTCTATGTTCTTGAGCTTGCAGACAGTAGACCACATCATGAGACTGCTTGGCTTCCATAATTGTCAGAGCGAATTCCTACAATTTTCTTGAGAACACCAACCAATTACACAGTTTTCTTTTTCTTTCAGGTTCCCATGTACTTGTTCATCAGTCCTCTGAGGCCCAATGAGGCCATGTCTTCTTTAATTGTGCTGTTACTTCCACTTGTGCCCTGGTGCAGTTAGTTCCCTGAGGCCTCCACACTGTATCAAAAACTTCCAGAGCAGGCTGGAGATTTCAATCTTAATATTTTAGGATACAAGCAAAATAACTAATTTGGAACGGAGGTTTTAGAAATGAGTATTTTTGAAAAGACAAACAACATTTTATTTTGAATGGAATAAACCTACAAGGATTTGACACAAAGTCACACTGATAATAAAGAGAGACTTTCACATAGACTTTTACCTTCAGCTCATGGGTAAGGAACTAACTGAGGGAAAGCAGTGTCATAGAATGACATCATCATCCTCAAAAATCATCCAGTTTTTTGTCTTTATCGACTTTTTTCTTTAAGACTTCCTTCAACCCTGAGCACTTCAAGATGCAATGTCAATCAAGCCAAGTATATAGGGCAAAGTAATTATTTCATTTATGGCTACAAATTCACTAGTTTTTCTTTTAATTTCATAAAATGAGTTCTTTTTTAAGCAACTGAAAGAAATAACAGAACAAAAGTAAAGGTGACTTTGATTATGTAGGAATAAAAAATTGCACATTGTTCAATGAATGGTAACTAAAAATTTATTTATTTATTTTGAAAGAGTTATAGAGAAAGAGAGAGAGAGAGAATGATCTTCCATCCTCTGGCTTACTTCCTAGCTGGCCACAATGGCCAGTGTTGGTCCATGCCAAAGCCAGGAGACCCATCCAGGTCTCCCACAGAGTGGCTGGGACCCAAACACTTGGGCCATCTCCAATGGATTTTATCTGGCCATTAGCAAGAATATGGATTGGAAGTGGAATAGCCAAGACAGGAAGTGGTGCCCACAAGGGATCCTAGCATCACGGGTGGTGGCTTTACCCACTGCTCTACAATGTCAGCCCCAATACATAGTAATTCATGTAATAGCTTCTCAGATAATGTCTGTTCTAATATTTTCAACTGGCTACAAGTAATATTTCAAATGAAATTAAACTTCATTATTTCCATATGTGTCCATCTTAAATAAAGATGTGTGCTTCATAGACTACCTTCAATATTCTATTTTAATATATGGTATATTCTAATTAAATTTAGAAAGGTAATGCTCCTGGATGTGTTTAACTGTTTCTTTTCTAAAATTTCTATGAAACAGTGCTGATTAGAAAAAAAAAAGTAGTTAAAAAAAATTCCTACCAGTAATTTCATACCAGACAAGACATATTAAACCCCAGTTTGCTAGAAAATTTTTCTCTATTGCTTTAGCAATAGAATTTGGGGATGTTCTGAAGTTTCACTTGTCATTTTCCCCATAAAGTTTAACTAAGTTTATTTAAGAGATTGTCTCTTTAGATCTATAATAATAGCTGGAATAGAAAGTCTGGACAACAAAAGTGGTCACTTCTTTCAGTTTACTGCCAGGTTTTGAAAACCACTATAACAAATCATTTCTGTCAAGTAAGTGAAATCTGAATGTTAGCTAAAACATTTGGAAAAATAGATAGGACCCCATGCTGACTATTAGGTGCTAATGTGTGAATAATAATTAGTGTAATTAAGTGACTGGTGCTGTGCAGGTGAAATTTTCAAAATGCAAAACTTTAATGTAGGAGTTTATGTACACATAATCAAAGCTATAAAATGGGCTAATATGAACTGTGACACATGGTAAGCTCTAAGGGGCAGTATAAAAATGATGAGATTCTCATTTAATATATGTTAGTTATTATTACAACTTTATAAAATCCTCAAAGATATATGTGTGTTTCTTATACAGTTTCTGTGTACAGAGGAAACAGCTTTTGAAGTCCAATGAAGGGTTCAGTGACACTGAACTAATATATGTATATGTGTGTGTGTGTGTGTATGAAGTTAGCAAAATTTATCTTCAAATCACATCATTTAGCCATCTATTGACGTCGCTATTTATTTCTCTGTACCTCTGCCCCTCCCCAAATCCATCTTTATATTCTTTAAATTAATCTGTTTATAAATCTTCTCTCCCTCCACCCCAATCCACTACCACTTATCTAAATATATAGGACCAACTTTATTGGGAAATGGTACTGATGTTTTGCTGAGAACCATCTCAAGCTTAGTTCATCTAACATAGAGAATAAATAATTATTATCTCTTAAAAATACTGCTATGTCAAGATCAGGGTTGAGGTCTTGTAAGGCAATGCAGAGGACAGCATATAATTTACTAGCTAGAGTCACTCATAGCTGTGGGGAGGAAGGAAACCTTTCCAACAGAAATCTACACTCATTTAGCTTTCATAAAAAATGCTTGTGAAAGTATAAAAAAAAACTGTGTCATAGGCTTAATTAAGAAGCACCAAATTATCCACTTCTTTTGTTCAGCTTTGGAGAACATATTTGCTAGGGATGTGTGTGTTCACTCAACAGGAATAGAGCTCTAAGTCAACGTGTTCTAATGTGCTGTCCTTTGCAGATGAAGATAACACTATTGACTCACAATCAACAGCCTTACTTTCACTTCTTTCTGGGGGGTGGAGGAGCAGATAAAGTATTCATGAGGAATGGACCTTCATCCTCTCTTTCTTACCTTATATAATATGTAGCAACAACTTTAATAAGTAGCTACCCAGAACAAAACAAGTGGATTTTGATTGTGAAACAAAGTTAATTTTTTATAGTATATATATATATATATATACACACACACACACACACATATATATATATACATTGTTCCCTTAGTTTACAAAGTAGAGTGAAGAATATCAAAGTAGTTTGAGTACTCATAGATTCCAGTGTTTCTAAATACTTTTTTTTTTGACAGGCAGAGTGGACAGTGAGAGAGAGAGACAGAGAGAAAGGTCTTCCTTTTGCCGTTGGTTCACCCTCCAATGGCCGCCGCGGCCACGGCGCTGGCTTCTAAATACTTTATTCAGTGATCCTACTCACCACTACTCTGTGTTGTATATTCTTCTTACCCACTCTGTACATCTGATATTGTGCCTCAAAAATGAAGAGGGTGAAGAAAAAAGAGACCATCAGGAAAGAATCTAGAAATATTAAATTAAGCATCTTACAGGTAGACTTGATCTGGGCATTCAAGCCTAATAAATGAAATCATGGTCTGAACTCTGCAAGTGCAACTTGATATTTAAGATCATTCTCATCATATTATTTCAATTGCCCAAAAAAAGCATTATGAAGTGTCCTCATGACAGAATCCTCTCTGTTTTCCTTCAATTCTTTCCTTTTCTTCCATGAAACAGATATTCTTTCACCAAACACTGCTCTCAGCAAAAGGTATTTAAAGACAAATTAAATGAGTTTCCAGATTATTCATTGGAAATATTGAGAAATAAATACATGATTACCTATTATAAATGTACATCATAAAAAGAGCTACAAGAATATGTAGTAGGGACACTGAATCTATGCTGCAGTAGAAGGCAAGAGGAAATTAAGCGTGTGGAATGCTTCAGGAGGTATTCTAGTGGATATATTCCTGTTTACTTCTTAATTTCAGAGCTCTCCTTTTTCTAATGATTTTCCCCTGCATTCTGTAAACATGCTCAGGTTTTCTCAAGTTTAAAAATATAAAATTTTCTCATAAATCCAGTGTTTCTAACAAGTCAGCTATCCCTTTCTACCTCCTCACTCACTGTCAGTGTCACTGTATCATTGAAACTTTCAGCACTTTGGCAGTCATTTTTGATCCCTCTCCTTGTTGAAACTCTGTATTCCCAGGAATCCCCTGATATTCCTCATTCCAGGTTCTCATCTTTCTCAATATTCCAAATTCTTTCTGTTCCCATTACAACAGACAAGCAAACATATGAAACAAAACAATTGATCTTCTTGTGTTCCTTGCTTGGTCTAGTGCTCCTCTTACTCTAAATTTTGTCCGTAGTGATGTGTGTGCATATTTTTGTGTGTGTGCATGTTTCTGTGTGTGTGTGCTGAGGGAGTGCCTTATACATTCTCTTGGTTTTAACTAACATACATATGTGTGTATATATATAATATATATATATTATACATATATAATTATATCTTCCAAATGCAGGTATCTAGTCCTTGGTTTACACTGAGTTTCGGAACTGAATAAATGGGAAATCTCTACTTGACTGTGTCGCACATTCACATTTCTAATATTGTCCAAAATTTTTCTTTTCAGTCTCTTTCTCTCATATCAAAAATTACCACTCCTCATGATGCTCCAAATTCAGAGCCCTAGGACTCATCCCCAAATTTCTTCCTTCCTTCCTTCCTTCCTTCCTTCCTTCCTTCCTTCCTTCCTTCCACCCTTCTATCCCTTCTAGACCATAACCAAGTTCTTATAAGTTTATCCACTAAATATTTCTCAACTGTTTCTCCTTGGCACAGTTGGTGTCTTTTTATTTCCTGGGAGCTTTTTGTGTTTCACAATATGCAGGAATCAGGGGCAAATTTCACATAAATCTTAAGAAAGGTTGAGCATTGTGTCCCTTTCTTTCCTGACCCTTCCTGTTCTAAGGTCCTAAGAGGAGGTCTGACAGTGTGATCAAAGGATGATATATTTTTGCAACTTTTAATGATAATCAGTCATGTTCATTGTCTCTTCCCACTGACTTCTACTCCATCACATCTCTCTTTCAGATTGGATAATATCAAGTGACTAAACACTTTGGTAAAACTGTATAAGAGGAGGATGGGTTGGGAATATACTAGTTTGCCTGTATGGGATATGTTTGTATGATTAGCAGTCCTTTTGTGAGGAGCTAAGTGACTGCTGCTATCCATGACCATGAATGGCTTCCAGAAATATTCTTCAGGTTCACTGTGCCATGCCACCCAGAGTGATACAACAGTAACTGATACAAAGTTCCAGTTAAGATCTGGCCCTCTCTTAGGGCTGCAGAAGCAGAAAGACAGATGTGTGTGAGAGAGAGAGCAGCTGGGTGGCAAATTTGAGTACACAAAACTGAGTCTGTGTATAATTTCTCCCACTCATCAAGCATGTGAAAGGACATGTGGAAGTTTTATCTCTCATTGATCCTCAGTCAAGATGAAAGTTGTGTCATGTCAGGAAAATGATCAAAAATACAGCTATTATAATTATAAATCTAACAAACTTTTAGAAGATTTTTGAAGGAAAAATACACAAAAGAATTTATCAATTTTAAGAACATTTTTAGGGTAATATATTGTAGTGTTCTGTGTACAGAAGCTCATGTTTAGGACCTTCCAACATACTGATCACTTCTCAGTCTTTTTGATCAATCTTACTCTAAAAAAGGCTGTCATTTTTAATAGAAATGCCATGGAAATTGCCATCAGTAAAGAAACAGCTTGAGGAAATATTTTTTCTTGTGATGGGATTTCTATATATGTTAATAAGTATACTCATGTGTAGTATAAAAGTAATTTGGCTATACATTTACGTCATTCAATGCATTTGAGTTGCTGTTGTAAGGGCTTTAAATTGGTATTCTTTTCCCAAAGACCTTCAACCTTGCTAGAACTAATTATCTCATTTTACCAGTATATAAACTGACACACATGCAATTTGAGTAAGTTTGCCAATGATCAGAGATACAAGTCCAATTATTTTAATCCTAAAATCATTTTTGTTTTTACTGGATCAAAATTACTCTATATGAAATTACTCCCAAGTATTTATTTATGTATTTATTTGAGAGATAGAGTTAAGGAGAGGGAGAGACAGACAGAATGATCTTCTATCTGCTGGTTTATTCTCAAAATGGCCTCAACTTTTGGAACGGATCCAAAGCCAGGAGTCAGGAGCTTTCTCTGAGTCTCCCACTTGGGTGCAGGGGCCCAAGTACTTGGACCATCCTCTGCTACTTTCTGAGGCCATAGCAGAGAGCTGGATTGGAAGAGGAGCAGCCAGGACATGAATCAGCACCCATATGGCATACTGGCACTGTAGGTAGAGGCTTAGCCTACTATGCCACAGCACTGGTCCCACAAACAATTTTTTTTAAAGAATTATAAAACACAGTTTCTCCCACCCCAAATCAAGAATAAATATTATGTCATGATCAGATGCTGCTGTAATATAAGAAATGAACTTTGGTGATTTTTTTTTATATTACTCTCACTTAAAACTTTTTTTTTTTTTGGTAAATTGAAATTAGTTGAAGATATTATCAGTACATACTGATGTATCCCATATGTCTCAGTACATTGTGAATATAAATTTCTAGGATTATGCTACTTACATCTTAGCAAATTTTATTAAACATATTAATGGGAATCCTATTTGAAAAAAAATTTTTTAAATCTTTAATCATCAATGTGTGAAGGCAATCTGTTCTTCACACATAACCATTGAAAGTTGATGTTAGCTCTTCTGAAAGTAGCTAAAAGGACTGAGATAATAATAAATGAGAACTTGATTCCCTGGAATAATAATCAACATGGCACCCAACTAAAGGATTATAACGAAATATGGCATGACAGGTAGTCAAAATTAAAACCAAAATTAGTCAAATTATTAAATAAGCTGCAATGATTAAAAATGAGTGCTAATGATTCATTTAATGATAAAAAGCCTAAAAGTATGAATATGGTACATTACAACACAGTCTGGGGGCTGGTGCAGTAGCTGTAGCGGGTAAAGCTGTCACTTGTGGTGCTGGCATCCTATGTGGGTGCCGGTCTGAGTTCTGGCTGTTCCACTTCAGCAGCTCTCTGGTCTGGCCTGGGAAAGCAGTAGAAGATGGCTCAAGTCCTTGGGCCCTGCATCCGGTGGGAGACCTGGGGGAAGCTCCTGGCTGCAGATCTCTCAGCTCTGCCGTTTGCGGTTGTTTAGGGAGTGAACCAGTGGAAGGAAGATCTCTCTCTTTCTGCCTCTGCCTCTCCCTCTGTAACTCTGCATTTCAACTAAATAAATAAATCTTAAAAAAAATACAGCCTGATACTTGGAATCAGTCAATTCACAAACATTCACATAAGAGGGACTCTGAAAGTATTTCTTATATCTTGAAAGCTAAATCTACATAAAAACAGGCTAATAAGTATATCTGATGACGGTTTCCTCTTCAACATTATAAAATTTAAAATTTCAATTTCATTTCTTATAAAGAAAAGCATTTTGGGGAAAAAAATCAAGAGATGATTTTACTTCAGCATGATGCAGGAAATCTTTGAAGTAGGAAGTACGAAAATGTAGTGAAATGGTTCAGTGGTTTGACATTTAAATGTTTTTTTTTTTAAATTTAGAAATATTTCTCTTTATAAAGTTTTTAATAAAACATGAAATTTATTTTTTATCTTTAGACAAAATGAGTACTCGGACATATGAAAAATAAATGAGATGAGTAACTTTTTTTAAGATTTATTTATTTATTTGAGAGGCAGAGTTACAGATAGAGAGAGGGAGATAGAGAGAAGGGTCTTCCATCTGCTCATTCACTCACCAAATGGCCGCAACAACTGGAGCTGGACCACTCTGAAGCCAGGAGTCAGGAGCTTCTTCAGGTCTCCTACAAGGGTGCAGGGGCCCACACACCTGGGCCATCTTCCACTGCCTTCTCTGGCCATAAGCAGAGAGCTAAATCTAAAGAGGAGCAGCCTGACATGAACCGGCACCTGTAAGTCCCACTGGCAGAGCTTAACCTACTGTGCCACATTGTCGGATCCTTGAGTATCCTTTTGAGTTGGAAAGAGACAATGATGAAAATATTTGATAGTCAAAAGGAAAGAAATGAAAAAATGACAAGAACTAGGAAGAATTTGTCTTCCTTCTCTTGAAATTAATTTTAAAAAGAAAATATAAAATAAAACGAAGAAGAGTGTTCTTTAAATTATGATCCTTGTTGTTACTATGGAATTATCATTGAATGTTCCAAAGCTGAGAAAACATAAACTAATACATACATTACATAGAATACATACATTACATAGAATAGAAATCAGGAATATAAAATAGTAAAAGGCATAATAAACAGAAAAGTAATTACACTGAAACTGAATAAGGTGCCTCCCACATTCAATTCTCAGTGCATTGCAGTATTTTTTTTTTAGTTGTTGAGGGCACAAGGACCTAAAGATCCCAAAACACTGCATTAGAACGAGTAAATTTGGATTTTGCTTATCGTTGTCATCAAGATAAAAAGTCATAAGTCCAATGCAAATTTATGTCTTTTACCAGCCAGGGGCTCATTATGATCCCAAGTGATCTAAATGTTTGGGAATGCACCCATTTAAGCTTAAGAGGAAATGTTAAAAAGATTTATGTATTTATTCATTCATTTATTCTTAGCAATAAAGTTCCAAATGAGAACAAAGTCATGATTTTAAATGAATATTATATATTTTTAAAAGCACATTTGTTATTAGTCTATTTCTTTCCTTCATTCATTGATATACTAATTCTTCCAAGACTCTCATGTACCAATCTTTTTTTTGGGGGGGAATTAATTTCTTTCTTTTCAACTTTTATTTAATAAATACAAATTTCCAAAGTACAACTTTTGAGTTATAGCAGCTTTTCCCCCCGTAACCTCCCTCTCACCCTCAACCATCCCATCTCTCACTCCCTCTCCCATGCCATTCTTCATCAAGATTCATTTTCAATTATCTTTATATATAGAAGATCAACTTAGTATATACTAAGTAAAGATTTCAACAAACTGCTCCCACATAGACAACACAAAGTATAGAGTACTGTTTGAGTAGTAGTTTAACTGTTAATCCGCATAGTACAACATATTAAGGACAGATATCCTTTTGGGAGTAAGTGCAGAGTGACTCCTGTTGTTGATTTAACAATTGACACTCTTATTTATGAAGTCAGTAATCATCCGAGGCTCTTGTCATGAGTTGCCAAGGCTATGGAAGCCTCTTGAGTCCACCAACTCTGATCTTATTTAGACAAGGCCATATTCAAAGTGGAAATTATCTCCTCCCTTCAGAGAAAGGTACCTCCTTCTTTGATGGCCCGTTCTTTCCACTGGGATCTCACTCACAGAGATCTTTCATTTAGGTCATTTTTTGCCACAGTATCTTGGCTTTCCATGCCTGTGAAACTCTCATGGGCTTTTTAGCCAGATCCGAATGCCTTAAGGGCTGATTCTGAGGCCAGAATGCTGTTTAGGACATCTGCCATTCTATGAGTCTGCTGTGTATCCCGCTTCCCATGTAGGGTCATTCTTTCCTGTTTAATTCTATCAATTATTACTTGCAGACACTGGTCTTATTTATGTAATCCTTTGACACTTAATCCTATCTTTTTGATCAATTGTGAATTGAAACTGATCACTTTGACTAGTGAGATGACATTGGTACATGCCACCTTGATGGGATTGAATTGGAATCCCCTGGCACATTTCTAGCTCTACCATTAGAGATAAGTCCGAGTGAGCATGTGCCGAACTGTCATGTACCAATCTTAAGAGAAAAACTCTGCACTCATTGAACAGAAAATTGCATGTGTCCTTTATTCTGTTTACCTGATACAAAGTTTTATTAAATCATTACATTCTACAGTTGGTATAGTGACCATCACTTAATTTCCACTCTTTCATTCATGTAATATCATTACATGTATTTCAACTTATCATCTCCTCTTTTAAAGACTAAATAAACCTTACCATTTTGTGTTGTCCTTTTGCCATTCATTTCCAACATTTCTATAATTTCCATTTTTCTCCTTTGTGCCCTTGCTAATTGATTAAATGATGGCGTTCAGGAGTAGGCAGATGATGGGTTTTGAAAGCTTGGGCAATGTTGGATGTATCTTTAAGGTCAATAATCAGTTACCAACAGATATTGCTGACGCACAGTTAAGCCATACTATTCCTGTCATTCACATACACTTTCATTTTTTGAAATCATTGTGAGATTTCTTGTACTTGGGAATTTAATGTCATTCTCTGCCTACAAACATTTCTAATTATAATTCTGTTTCTCAACTATATTCATTGTGATTTTGATAACATATCTGTGCTGTAAGTGATAATAGAATAATATAAATGCATGTCTTGTGAATTTTCTTTAAAGGACTTCTTGATGTGATAATGAATTATTGGTCATTATTTAATCTCTAGGAACATACATAACATCTTCTCAATGTTTGGAAGAAATATGAGACAAGAAAAATTTTGTAATGTATGGTTGGTTCTATTCAGGCCCATCAAATATATATAAGTTTATCATTTATTATCTGATAGTCCACATTGTCTTTACATGAGAGGATATTTTACCAAAAATATTATGAAATAATATAAAGAAACCTGAATGCATGATTGCCTTATGGAACATTTACAAACTCATCTAAATGAGTTACAACATATTAATTTTATAATACTATGTTCCTTAAAATTTCATGAAAGCCAATAGTAAAATCTTAATTTTAGTGAGTTATAAAAATTGATTTGTTGTTAGATTTAGAAATACTCAAGTCCTCAAAATATCACGGGAACAACTGGAACAAGATGTCTTTTAGAAATTTTAAAGAAAATAGAAAAAAATCTTTTGGTTCTTTTTGGGGGTCACAGTAGGGAAGTAGCTAATGGGAAAGAAATAGCTGACTATTCACAGGTAAAATGAAATGCCTCAAAATGCAAAGCAAAATTACATATAGATGTCTGACATTGACTTAGGATTGCATGTGCTCTTGAGTTTTCACAGTTTCTCTCATGAGTTGTGACAAGATGACAACAAAACTACTGCCTTAATTACACGAAGATTGGAAGGTGTGTAACAGCCCCTCAAGATGACTGAAGAAATTTCACATGCAATGCAAACCTCCAGTCTAATGTTTAAGTATGTCTGGATAAAAATTTTAAAGCTACATGTAGACTACAATCTTGGTGTTGTTACCTGATATTTGGTATATGCTACCATTTATGTTTTTGAACCAAAAGCATGCTATCTTCTTTTTTCCTACAAAACATGAATATATTTTCTAAAATCATTTACAATCCTTGTTGGAAATCTTTGTTTCCCCACAGAATTATTAAACATAAAAATCATGAATGATATAAAGTGACGGAATTCTAATGATATCATCTAGTAGCATGATTTTTGTTATTTGTTAAATTTGATATCGCATATGAAAAAAGTTATCCCAAGGACAATTCACAACATCCCACCAATCTCAGTATTAGAGGTGGCATTTCTAGTCATGATTGTTCTCCAAGTGAAAACAGAGGAAAAAACCAATTTACAGCACTTTCCATGTGTAAAGATGGTTCTTTGATTTCTAAGATTTCTTGGACTTATTGACTACCCAGACGTTTTGTTGAAAATTGACCAATGTGATGTGGGAATTTTCCACTTAAAACAATGGTTAAGGCATCCACATCCCATATCAGAGTGAGTGGCTCAATGTTTGGCTTTGGATACTGACTCCAGCTTCCTGCTAATTCAGGCCCTGGGCAACAATGGTGATGCCTCAAGATGGATTGTTCCCATCTCTCAGCTTTGGTGCTGGTCCAGCTCTGGTCGTGGACATTTGAAGAGTGAACCAGTGGATGTGATCTTTCTCTCTGTCTCTCCTCTACTTCTCTCACTCTCAGATAAATAAACCAATGTATTAACAAATAAAATTGGAAAACCAGGGCACTTCTGACTGCTGCATGATAAACTCTACTGACTGCCCCATGGTTTCTTATCTGTGCCAAGTGGTTGAAAGTTAAGCAACTGAGAAAACTTATACAGTTTCTGTTTTCTGTTTTCTTTGCCTGCTTTTCCTTCTCAGCTCACTGTTCAGCAGTAGCTTATAAATTTGGCTTTCATTCCCTCTCCTCAGGCCTACAGTCTAGGATGGTTGTGCTATGATGTGCTGGTAGATTGGCTGAGTTCCAGTCGCTATTTTGAATAATTTTGTCTTGCCAGTTAGTGTAAAGCGTTGCTCACATCTGGGCCAGAGGATTAAGGATAACAGTTCTAATGAAAGCAAACTTCTAATTAGAGTCATGGAACACTACATAGGGAGCATCACTATCCTCTGGACACTACACTATCCTTTGTTGGTAGGAGTTCAAATGCATACCACTGGGATCAGAATAGTTCTACTACCATTAGTGAAGTAAAACAGAAATCACAAATAACATCCCAGAAGAAAGTGGATCATTAATTGTTTCCATATAACTCATCTCTACCTCTTCTAAATGTTAAAAGGTAAAATAAGGCACAATATAAAATTTTAAAAAGTTTATTTGAGCAGAGTCATTCATGAATCAGGAAGCACCAAACCAAAGATGGGTTTGGGTTCCCCTGAGGTATGCAAGAGGATGCTTTTGATAGGGTTAATAAAATATTTGATTGGTTAGAGTTACAGTTGCCTTGTCTTATTCCATCAATCCTGCTGGAAATTTTCTAGTTATATAACTATGTTAGTGGGCAGACTCTGATGCTTGATCATAAGTTCTGTGTGTTTTTTTTTTTTTTTATTTGACAGGTAGATTAGACAGTGAGAGAGAGAGGAAGAGGGAGAGAGAGAGAGAGACAGAGAGAGAGAGAGAGAGAGAGAGAGAGAGAAAGGTCTTCCTTCCGTTAGTTCACCCCCTAAATGGCTGCTACGGCCGGCACTGCGCCGATCCGAAGCCAGGAGCCAGGTGCTTCTTCCTGGTCTCCCATGCGGGTGCAGGAGCCCAAGCACCTGGGCCATCGTTCACTGCCTTCCCGGACCACAGGAGAGCTGGATTGGAAGAGGAGCCACAGGGACTGGAACCCAGCTCCCATATGGGATGCTGGCACTGCAGGTGGAGGATTAACCAAGTGAGCCAGGGTGCTGGCCCCATGTGTGTTTTGTTTTGTTTTTACTATTGGCATTTATAAGAAACAGTGTGTTAGGTCTCTGATTATAAAGTGGATTGAAATTATGTTTTGCTGAAATTAAAGAAACAAAAAAAGAAACTAATGAAGTAGTGGGTTGGGGGTTAAGGAAATATTTTTATCTTCTTTTACTGTACCTATGAAATACATGAAATCTGCATGAAATCTATTCTCTTTACATTAATAAAAATTAGAAAAAATTAATAGCATAAATTAAGCTTCACTTATATTTACAAATTAAGCAAAGTCAAGCTTATCTCTATGGCTTAACTGGTTTGTCTCTTAAAGAGAGAGGACTCTCAAGTATGGTTTCTATTTTATTTTAACAGTGCCACCCTTTTGGCCATTCTCTCAGTTGAACTGAGAGTGAGAGCAAATATTTAGCATTACCTTCAGTCACCACATGTTTTTCTTCCTCCATAGGAAGGAGGAAATGATTTACTGTTTTCTGATTTACTGTTTTGGAAATGGCCAAACAAAATTTTAGTTGGGTGTTTTTCTATGATTAGAAGTTTGTTGTTGTTGTTGTTGTTTTTTGCTAAGTCCTCATAGGGACTATTTGATGAATCAGTGGTGCTGACAAGCATTTAACACTCTTGAGAGAATAAAACACATAAGGGACATTAGCAATATGACTAATGGGAGTCTGATATCAAGAATTTAAAAAATATCCCACAGCAGAGATTTCCTGGAGCCAAGATTTAACCACTCAAGCATTGCCAAATTTGAGTCTGATCTTTAATGCCTTTTACATTGAGGGTAACATTTCCTGAATTCTGCTATGTTTGTTATTTTCTGCTAGGCTATGTATCTCTGATGAACAAATTCTCTATATGGTTAGGTTGTCTCATATTCCATTTAGAAGGTGGGAAGAGTGTTAGTTAAAATATTAAATATGCTAATAATAATAAAAATAAATAAAATTTATTGAGCATTTATCATAAGTATGGCATCCTGTTGACCTTTTTATTTGTATAGGCCACTTCTAATTCTTCCAAAATTATAACTATTTCCCAGGAGAGGTTTTTTTGTTTTCAAATTTCTGGAAGCCTGCTTCACAAGTTACAGTTCTGTGATGTCAGGGCCTGTGGTGGTGTTCTCTCTACTTCTAGCTCCGTAATATCTAGCATGCCCTAAGTACTCTTCAGGCACTTTTTGAATTTTTAAATGAATTGAGACACAAAATAAACTGTTGCAAAAAATACAAATCCTAGTGCCATGTCAGCATATCCACTACCTCAAGTGTGTTACTTTACATTCTGTGTCTCAGTTAACACATTTATAAGGTATAACAATTCTCTCATAAGGAGGTTGTGAAGATCAAATAAAAAGCAAGAGAAAAAATCTAGCATAGTACCTGACATATTTATAGGTCTACAGTAACCGACCTCTATCCCGATTAAATTCTGTGCTACTCTCATGCTAAAAGTTCATGATTTTCAGAGAATCTGTGAAGTCCAATGATAGAAAAGAAGATAACTTTGTAGATCAAAAACTACCTGAAAGAATTCACCCCAGGTAGGCTTATCTTCTTCTTTACTAATTGATTGTTTTTTCTCCATCTCTGATTTTGATCCATGCCCAACCCCTTTCCATTTACTCAATGACCTCCCCACCAAGCATCTTGTGTCCTCTTCCTCTATCATAACAAAAAGCCAACTCTTAATATTCCTACCTCATAAAAATCTGTATTGAAGTGGTCTCCTTCTCTGTCCCCTCTGGCTTAACTTTATTCAGGCCCCATCATCTCTCTCCTGGTCAGTTACAATAACTTCCTGGACTTCTTGCTTTTAGCTGGACTTTCAAAACAAAACAAAGAAAACCTGCCAACTTTCTCTTCCCAATATGTTGTGTTTATAGAGTATCCAAATCTACTTCTTAGATAGTACTAATTTCAAAAGTTATCCTCCTATATCAGTAGAATGTTCCAGGAGCATTTTTCTCCCAATTTTATCTTTGTTAAAGGGAAAATACCTTTGTTGCCCCACGTGCCCCACTTTTTAGTTCAGAATATAAGGTCATCTTATCTTTGAGCTATCTGGTATCCAGGAATAACTACAGAATGTTTCCATGTTTTTTGTTATGCCATCTTTCCATTCAACATGAATTACCCCATCTCAGATTGCAGATGTCAGAGAACTCCACTGCAAGTCTCCAGTAGTTTACAGTTATAGAGCTGAGAAACAGATTTTTTTAAAAATATAGGCTTACTACCTAGCAACGATTTATAACATTGATTCTGTGGGTAAGGGCATTCTGGGTCTTACATGACCATCTAACAAATGAATTTTTGTAACACAATTCATTTGCAAGATGGAGACTCCCTTTATTAAGTAGAAAACAGTAAATCAAAAATTCATATCCCTAACTTCAGCATTGCTAGAAAGAACAGAATTACACACTAATTGTTTAATTGATGAGCAGAAAGGGAAACTTTATTCAGAGCAGAATTTTAGAGTCATTTCCTTTGTCTTTCAGCTATCTACCTCTGAAGAACATTCTGGAAATCTTTTTTTATTTCTCCCTACATTTGTTTTTCTTTCCTTCACCAGCATGCAGAAGTTTTCATCTGAGGTCTGAGAATATTATTAGCTTCTCGGGAGGCTTTGCTGGCAATAAAACACCATTCCTCTCTCTGCATTATTTCTTTAGGACACAGAGCCAAAAATGCAGTAAGCAAGAGCTCCCTTGCAATGCCACTGTAGAAAACAAGTGAGCAAGGCTCCTGAACCCAGGTCACCAAGGAAGAGTGGAATGATTGTGAGAAAAACAAAGAACAATAAATTAATTGAAGGAATTTGGACCTCCTGAAAATTTTCACTACTATTACTTCAGAACATTTTAGAATAATTTTTCCTCTTTTGTAGTGACACCCAAAATTAAGAAGCTCTTTCTTGTTGATTTTCATGAGAAAATGATTACTGTCGTGTATGTGTATGTCATGAGACCATTAAATGATATAATATATTTTTGTTTGATTTTCCTTTTTATTTTATGATTACCTTAATGGATCTTATTTTACTGAGAAATTATCTGCATTTTCATCAAAGGTCCCCAAGAGGAAAATGGTGAATTTCTTCAGTACTCCAGATGCCAAGAATATTGTGATTCTCTCTAGATCAACGGATTCAAAGAATTCTTTCTTTGAGAGCATAAAGCAAACATTTAATCAGAGAGCTTCTATAACTGCTGGGGGAAAGCCGTGGTCTTTATATTTGACCCTTTTCCAGTAGAAGTCTTGATCTGGCAGACAGTCACATTGTGATCCATCCTCACATCTTAGCTACTTTTCTCAGCAGATGTCGATCTTGCAGATCGGCACACTGTGATCCACCTTCACAGCTTAGCTTATTTGTCCAGCAGAAGTCTTGATCTTGAAAATAGTCACACTATGATCCACCATCATATCTTAACTACTTTCCTCAGCAGTTAACCATAATTTACATTTACTAACCATGTAAACATAAATGAGACTCTTAATTACTATTAACACAGAATCTTCAGGCTTTTTCTAAGTGAAGAAAAGTGGATTAAGTGAAGAAAACTGTCTTTTTTTGAAATTTCAGTCAGTATAATTGTATACATATTATTTTCTGTTTAACAGCAGTCTTGAATAGAGCCCATTTTAAAGAACTTATGAGTTTAAAATATGAAACTCATTCTTTTATTTTAATAAACATTATTGATAAAGAAAATGCATAAGATGTATCACCAGATTCAATCATTTGAGTTCATCATTTAATTGAAAGATTAACACAAAAGAGTTGAGTTTTAGTGTAAGACAACCTGCCTGGGTTTAAGTCCTAGCTTTTTCTCACATGGTCAAAACAACAACATACTGACTTCTTTCTAAGCCTTTTTTTTAGCTTATAAAATATGAATAAAAGCTGCTTTCCTCTAAATGGTTGTCAGGACAATTAGCATGCTAACAGAGTTTGGTACCTTGCACACAGTAGTATGCCCTGATATTATTCTAAATTAATAACTTGTATGTTGAGATTTTTTGTGTTATATCTGATCATTTTTTACCCAATAAACCAAAATGAAAAATGTAACATGTCTTTATTTGTGATTGAAGAAATTGCATAATTTATTCATTACTCTGAGAAAAGGATGTCAGGAAAATCAGAATTATGCTTTTTACTTATAACAACTCATTTTTTAAAAATAATTGATATTTAAAAGGCGTGAAGTCTTTTAACCTATGGTTAAGTTTTATTAACTATATCTCTATTATTGTTTCACTGTTTGTAAGCAAATATGTACAAGAACTTAAAACAAAGGACAAAAATAGTATAATAAAATAAAATTTTAACATTTACCTGATCTGGCAAACTTCAACTGCTTAATTATTTTTATCTAGTGAAATCAGTGTGAATCTCTGAGTTGTGCCCCAAATCTAAAACAAGAAGTTTAACAAAATATTGCGAAAAATGCACATTTGTCCATAATCAAGATTTTCATCTGTTCCTAATAGGAACAAACAGTCTAGCAATCACAACTGAGGTGCCCAATCTCAAACAAATTCAGTGATGCACAGTCTCACATTTCTGGGTTTAGCAATCTGGAGACATATGGGGAACGTGTGAGCTGGTCAGCAATCAGCAGTGCTTGATTCAGTTGCAGAATTTCAATTAAGGGAGAGAATAAGCTAATGTTCCTTCCACTAGAGAAATGACTAGAATATTATATCTCCCTTAGCCTACCCAGTGACAGCTGACTTGTGCCCATAACCTTTGGTGCTTGGGCCTATATTTTCAGTTACTTCAATAAGCTTTATTTTCAATAATGTACCCAAGCTGTGATTTTGCCATAATTTTCCCCACAGGTATTCATATTTGGAGTGATCTTCTATGTGCTCTGATATTGGCACATTCCCTAACACAATCTTGAAATCGCCATACACAATTTACTAGAAACAGTGTGTGCTCTAAAGATGATTCTACTGTTAAGTGACTTTGAGTGCCCAGCATTGCTTCATTCTTGATAGAAAGCAAACAAAACAAAAACAAAAACCCACCTCTGAAATGCTAGAATTTGTATAAAAACAGAGAGAATGTGATGGAAGAAAGAAGGACAGCGCACACAGAAAGAGCTTATCCCTGTTTGCGTTTTCATCTTGTGTCTACTGGATTGATCCCTACTTCATGTCAGCTCACCAGGCTGACAGCAATTCTAGCAGAGAGACTTGGAGTAAGAGGGACTTTGATTCATCCCCTCCCCCTAAGTCCCTGCCTGTCATTGTCTGCTCCTGAGTAAGCAAAGTGAATATGGTCAGAGAGGTCTGGGGCTGCCGGAGCTGTGTTTTCCAATCTCGGGGGCAGCGACCTTCTCATCAACAAATCCATGCAAGCATTCCATGCATTATGCCGCTTTTCACTCATAAGTTTTGTTCTTCACTAGAGAAGCACTTAGCCCAGATAAGACAATTCACCGTGGAATTGTGTGCATGTGTGTATGTATGTGTGGTGTGCACATGTGTAGATAGATGGATAGAGAATTCAGAGGATTTTTAAAACCTTCACCTCTATTTTTGAATGTTAATTTTCCCCCTCCCCCATAGTACTTCCAAAAACTGCTCTGTGATGTGATCACAAATACTCATGTGCATAAATTTCTATTATCATAATAGGAGCACTGCAGTGAGGCTTCTTCTGAAAATAAATTACTCCGTAGAATATATTAGGAGGACTAAATCCAAACAAGCTAAATTGTGTGTTCTCCCATCCTGGAAGTTAAGCATTCGAAGATACAAAATCAATTGCATTCTTCATTTTACATGTATTTTGTTTTCTTGTTTTATTTGCATCTTATCTGGTTCATCTATTCTCCTACCCACCCACCCCCATTTCTCTTTTTCTCTTAAGATAAAAGACATTTCAATTATTAAGTTTCTTATTTTTCTTTCAGTTGCCTTAATCATTTTGTTTAGCTGCTCTGCTCTTTTCAACCGATTGTAGTGCATGTCAATATCTATGGTTGACTTCAAATACAGAAAAATGTAAGTTCTCAAAAGAAGGAGAGATCCCCACTGATGTGTATTTCCCATGGATAATCTAAGGGCAGACAACAAGCCGAAATATTGGGTCTGTATCCCAACATCGCTCAGCCTTATGTTACTTCACCTTTTCGCTCTCTATTCCTAAAACCAGGACAACAATAAAATTTCCTACAAATTTCCCAAAGGTGGTGTTAATGAAAATGCAGTCTTCTGTTAGAATGAACTATAATCTTTAGGTGGAAAAATACTACTAAATTAAATATGATTCAAAAAATTATACTCATCATGGAAATTTGGTGACTTGTTAGCAATTATGGGTATCTTTGTAGGAAGTGATTACAATTAATCTATATTTTTTAAAAACCATATTGTTTTAATGACTGTGTGGTAGCAAAGATTTTAAGCTTACAGATAAAGATCACTGAAATATTAAAATCATCTTTAAAATGGCCCACAAGAACCAAAGCCTCTCTTTTTCCCTCCCTGTTGATAGCCACCACTGTCATTGATTCACGGGTGTTTGGCTAATTAAGAATTACCTCTGATGACATCTGGATTAATTAGAAAAGTATAAAATCTTACGTGATGTGTTTAAGAAACTGAACTTTAAGGGGTTTTCTTTTGAATTCAGTATGAGTTTAAGTTTGTAAGTCAATTGGATCCGTAAAAATTTCTTTAAGTTATGGTGAAAAATTGTTTAAGATTATACTTGGCATAAAAGGCATAAACAAGCCCAGGTCCTTTATGAGCATATGAGGTATGAGACAAGTGCCGTTCATGATCCCGTGTGTCTTGTCTTCTCTGAGGCTTTTCAATTTGAGACTCACATGTAAAACATCAGACCAAGTAAAGACATCCATAAGAATTATAGTCATATTTCAGATGTATATACCACTCACTCTGTAAAAATATAATTTCTCCATTGTTATTCACCAGGAATTTTCATGTCCTGCCTGGCTGGAAAGTGCCTGCATACTGGACTTTTCAATGACACACTGACAAAAATAGCAAACTCCCTCAAGCCAAGCAAAAAAGGATTTAAAACTCAGTATGCATCTTTGTGAGGGGCAAGAAAGCCTATTGCAGAAACAAAGACTGAGGAGAAAATTCTATCCTTCGAAGCTTCACAATGACACCACCACAGCTTTTCATGAAATAGCTCAAATGTTTGCACTACAGCCATTAACAATGTAATGAAACAAATCACTTGCAATCCGTCACAATTATGATAGATGGAGTCCAACTGGTCTAACTTGGGAGAAAAAAAAAATCACATCTCAAAGTGGATCCGTTTTAGAAAATAGCAAAGTTTAGAGAGGAGGAAAGATGCTTATTTCCCACAGACAATATAGTCATCATTTGATCCATCTAAGCCAATAGATTACTGCCTTGATATATCTCCCCCTTGCAATTTTCCCTTTTTATTTTGTTAGTCTTAGTGAAGAATTGCTGGCTGCCCATGTGAATGAGAGAACTAGTTTCGGACCACATACAAAGCAATACTGAGATAAATATACCAAGCTAGTGTTGGCCTCTCTTATTCTTGACTCTCAGGTAACTACTCTTACTTTTTTGTCTTTTTTTCTTCTGAATTTCTCTATTTCTACCACCTTCAGAAACTTCCAGAGGTATTCACAAAGGTAGCAGTTATCACAGTATTCATGTAACATTACCAGAGATCTATATTGAAGGTAGAGAATGCACTATATTAAACAAGATATGTAGCCAACTGCTATGATATTCATCAAAAGTCAGTTCTAATTTAAAAGTTAAGTCTAGGAATTTAAACATCTCTCTGTGAAAGGGGAAAGAAATAATGCACTGTTGCTGAAGGTAAAATGATGGCCAGAACAGCAACATCAACAAAAACATGATAATAGTCTATCACTTCTTTTTTAAAAAATATTTATATATTTATTTGAGAGAGTTTCAGAGTGAGCAAGTTCTTCCAACTGCTGGTTCACTCCCCAAATGGTTGTACTAGGGCAGAAACAATCCAAAACCAGGATACAGGAGCGTCCTCTGGGTGTCCCACCTGGGTTCAGGGACCCAAAAACAATCTATCGTCCTGTTTTTCCAAGACCATTAGCAGAGAGCTGTATCCTAAGTGGAGCAGCTGGTACAAGAACTGTGGCCCATATGGGATGCCATCATTGCAGACAGTGGGTCAACCTGCATTGCCACAATACCATACCCTGTCTCTCATGTCTTGAATACCTGTTATGCACCAGATAAAAATGCATATACGATCTGAATCTTTACTGCACTTCAGTTGTCTTAGTAGCCCATCATATAAACCTCACATTTTAAGTGATGAAACACATTTACAAATGCTAAGATACTTATGCAGGAGCAACAAGCTAGCAAATTGCCAGAACTGCAATTAGAATTTAAGAGTGTCTCCCTCATAGTCCCATCACTAGGTATTAACCAAAGTTCCTTAAGTTGGAAAACTATTTCATTTTCAAGAATAAATATACATGACCAGCACCACGGCTTACTAGGCTAATTCTCCACCTGCAACGCCTGCACCCTGGGTTCTAGTCCCAGCTGGGGCACCAGATTCCATCCTGGTTGCTTCTCTTCCAGTCCAGCTCTCTGCTGTGGCCTGGGAGTGCAGTGGAGGAAGACCCAAGTGCTTGGGCCCTGCACCAGCATGGCTCCTGGCTTCGAATTGGTACAGCGCGCCAGCCACAGCGCACCAGCCGCAGTGCACCAGCTGTAGCAGCTCTCTCTCTCTCTGTCTAACTCTGCCTGTAAAAAAAAAAAAAAAAAAAAAGAATAAATATACAGTACACTAATCAGTGGCATACCAGCAGTTGTAGAAGCAGAACTTACTCAACCCTACAAAGCTTAAAATTAAATGCTGTGGCTTTGAAAAGCAATGGGGACCAATATGTTCATCAATACAAATAATAATTGGCATTGACAAACCATGAACAAAACTTAGTTACAAGACATTTAAGCAGATAATCCATAATCACCTGTGTATCATCATTGAACAAATAAACTGTAAAAGAACTATTATTGTGAATTTTAACCCCTGAAAATGTGTTCTGCATTCATGGTTGGAGAAAATGAATTTTCCACCATACTGTACACAGAAAATACTCCGAGCTGAGTGCTATGGCTGCATTTTGGGAAGTGGGTGTTCCAAATGTGCTGATTGTTATGAACAGAGGCATGCTGCGTTTCTAGGAAGCATACCTCCAATAAAATACTTCATCACTGACTTCTGAGCTAAATAGTGCCTCACAACTTTGGAAAAGATGAGAATGTAGTCAAAGGGATATGAATGATTAAAAAAAATCCAAGCCTGTGGGTGTCTTTCTCTGTTTAACTTATTTCCCATAAACATTATAGTCAGGCATTTGGTCTAAATCATTCTTCTCATTTAAGTAGCAGGCATTCTAAGAAAAGTAGGATTTGGGGAATATAGTTTCACTGGTATATAAAGAACAATAAAACGTGCTTAAAATTGTATATATGAAATACATGAAATCTTTTTATATAAATAAAATTTTAAAATATTCCATTTGATTTAAGAAAAGAAATGAAAACAAATTTAAATTTCATTCATGGCCAGTGAAAATATAACAGATGAAAGTGATAGGAGAGGAAAGTATTTATTATAGAGTTGGTTCACAGAGATTATTTTGAAGTAACACATGGACTTGACTGGAGAAGTGAGATGAGACAAGGCATAGAGAGTCCTCAAAGGACAGGAACTATGGCTTTCCTATGTTCTCTAAAAAAGGTGAACATCTTGCCCTCTGTGGATCCTAATAAATATTAATGAATGGGATAAGGAAAGTGGTTTCAAGGACCAAAATTAAGAAATGACTGAGCTCTGAATAATGATTTCATGATAGAAATGGCTGATACTTAGCACATTTTGGGTACTCCAAAAATAATGATTACATAATAACCAGAAGGATATAGCTAATTAGCTTCCTCTCAGTAGAAATGATGTTTAAAAAGTGGCTAAAGAAAGTTTTATGCTGGAAAGGGGAGAACTTAAAAGAATGGTAACTATTCCCTAGAGAAGTCCAAGAGCGTATTTTTGTGATAAACGTAAGGGAAGGCACAAAAATTGAAATGAGGTCTTGTTCCTCAATCTGTGAATGAGGAAATACCTGCCTCTTATAAAAAGATGTTCATTTAAAAAATCAAATCGGGAAAAACAAAAGATGTTCATACCAGTGGATATATATCTAAGCAAGAAAAGACCACATGACTGAATTAAGGCCTCCACCACAGTGCTTGTCAATCCTCATCATTTCTCCAATTGTTTTTTCTACCATCTATTGTTTTCTAATCTAATTTAACTACAAATACTGGAGATGATATATAAGTTGCATAAGAAATTGATATTATTGGGCCGGTGCCGTGGCACAGAAGGTTATGGGATGCCGGCATCCCATATGTGTGCTGGTTCTAATCCTCTTCCAATCCAGCTCTCTGCTATGGCCTTGGAAAGCAGTGGAGGATGGCCCAAGTGCTTGGGCCCCTGCAGCCATGTGGGGGGCTGGGAGGAAGCTCCTGGCTCCTGGTTTTGGATCAGCACAGCTCTGGCCATTGTAGCCATCTGGGAAGTGAACCAACAGAAGAAAGACCTTTTTCTCTGTCTTTTCCTCTCACTGTCTGGTATTCTACCTCTCAAATAAATAGAATCTTAAAAAAAAAAAAAGAAATGGACATTTTAAGATTTGACTATTGTTTATATCTCTTTTGAGGAGCAGTGTTTTTTTTCCTTCTTTTAATCAGTCAAAGGTTAAGCTTATGATTATAAAATAAATTGAAAGTATATCATCGTAAAAATTAAGAGGGGCTGGCACTGTGGCATAGTGAGTTAAGCCTTTGCCTGCATTACCAGCATTCCATATGGACACTGGTTTATGACCTGGCTGCTCCTATTCTGATCCAGCTCTCTGCTTACTGCCCAGGAAAGCAGTGGAAGGTGGCCCAAGATCTTGGACCCCTGAACCTACATGGGAGACCCAGTAAAATCACCAGGCTCCTGGCTTCAGAATGCATAGTAAAGCGGTTATGGCCATTTGGGGAGTGAACCAGTGGATGGAAGATCTCTTTCTTTGTCTCCCCCTCTCTCTGTCTATAATTCTGCCTCTCAAATAAATCTTTTTAAAAATTAAAAAAATAGGAAAGGAAGGAGAAGGGAGGGTGGGAGTGTGGACAGGAGGAAGAGGAGGATGGGAAGAACCACTATGCTCCTAAATCTGTATATATGAAATGCGTGAAATTTATTCACCTTATGTAAATAAAATATTACTTTAAAAAAGAAATTACAGGTTGCACAGCAACATGAACAGAAAATAAGAGACAAACATGGGTTAAACACACACACACAAAAACTCACAGTCCTTTCATTGTATATAAGATAAATAAATAACTGTATAGCTCAATTAATAAATTCATTAATTCTCTCCAATAACTTGGGTCAGGTGGACACATATAGGATAAGAAAATGAAGCAAGATGAAACAAAATAATTGTTTATAGTTCTTCTTATTCGCCAATGTATTTCAAATTTCCTGAGCTCTCCAAATAGGATTGGACATTTATTCTTTTGTGCCCAAATCCATCTTTATGGTCCACTTTTATTATAAGACATTTTCACATTGGATTGTAAGCTTTTTGAATGCACTGACCAAATTTTACTCATGTTTAGCCTATCCTGGGAAATAGTTGGCTCAATAATTGTTTGTAGAAATTAATTGAATCAAATTAAAATTATAGCACAGGTTTAAAATATTAACTAATCCCAATTGGTTGCTCCATGTTACCCACAGGACTTAATTATGATTCTTATATAGCCTTGCTATTCTAAGTGGAAGAAGGAACCCACAGCAGTGGCATCACCTAGGAGCTTGTTAGAAATGGAGACTCAATTCTCAGACCCCAACCCAGACCTCCTGAATCAAAATATGAATTTTAACAAGACCCCCAGATGATTCATTTGAACTTTGAGAAGCACATTCATTGTGCTTCTACCATGTGCAAAGAATGGTGCAAAACACTATGGATATTGTGAAAAATAAAATTTGCAATCCTTGATCTTATAAAGCTTGTGTTCTAACAAGAAAGACAAATAATAATTTAAAAAAAAAAACTCTTAGAAAAATGAATGATTTAATCCAAGTAGAATCATTTCCCCATTGGAAAAGTATAGTAACTATGAAATACTGAAATACTGATGTAGCCTGAGAGACAAATATTTTCTTAAGAAACCAATGTTTGAACCAAGATCTGCATATGAGTGAGAATTAATTAAGGTAAAGCCTAAGGATGGCTTTTAAGAGAAAGGACAAAATATATGAAGACTCTGAAATAGGAATTATGGCGTTTTGGAGGAATGTAGTCTAGGAAGTGAGACAGACAGTGACAAGAGATAATACACAGCTGGGAGACATCACTCAGGACTTTGAAGGTATTGGTGAAGATTTTTATTTTTATACTAAAAGCATTGAAAAACTATTAAAAAGTGTTGTGCTAGGTAATAATATGCTAGAAATTTATTTGTAAAAGAAACTTCTTTCAGTATAGAAAATAGAAGAAACTCAAGGATAAATGATGCAAAGAGACTCTGCAATTGGACCATTCTCTGACTCACGTAGTGCTAGTTGAGGCAACTGGAGCTGGATGATTTTCTTCCAAGATATCATACATCTGCTGCTTTTATTATATAAGAGGACATTTCTCTGCAAACCAATCTCTTGGGTTTTTCTTAAAAAAGAGACTCCTTTGATGCTGTCCATTTATGAGTAATCCAATTACAGGAGTCAAAAGGGGCCAGCGCTGCAGCTCACTTGGCTAATCCTCCACCTGTGGCGCCAGCACACCGGGTTCTAGTCCCAGATGGGGCACCAGATTCTGTCCCGGTTGCTTCTCTTCCTGTCCAGCTCTCTGCTGTGGCCCAGGAAGGCAGTGGAGGATGGCCCAAGCGCTTGGGCCCTGCACCTGCATTGGAGAACAGGAGAAGCACCTGGCTCCTGGCTTCGGATCAGCGCAGCATGCCAGCAAGGTGAACCAACGTGAAAGGAAGAGCTTTCTCTCTGTTTCTCTCACTAACTCTGCCTGTCAAAAAAAAAAAAAAAAAAAAAAAAAGTCAAAAGGGCTGTGTTGAGCCAGTTATCCTTGAGGAACCAAGAGACATACAGAACCAGTGTAGAAGTACCTAGGCTTTTGGCTTACCCATACTACAGTGAAAACTCTCATGAAATTTCCTTCTTAAATTCAAAGTTCCTAATTTTTTATTTCCGACTCTGGTCTGAAAGTAATAGCAAAATATCTTCTAGTAATTTCTACAGAGCTTGATTTTTTTTTCTTTTCTTTAGGATTAAGAACTTGTCTGAGAATCAAAATCATAGAAATATATTCAAATAAATTAGTCATATAAAATTCACATAAATAAATTAAGTAGACCACACTGTAATTAGCAGATATTGGTAGAAGCTCTACCTGATTCTGTAGGAGGGCACCATCTATACCAAGCATGGAGCCCAGCTTTGCATAATTAAGTACTTGAAATTTTTGTACCATATGAGGATGCTCAGGGACATAGTATGGCTAACCAAACTCAAGCCTGATAGATAAATCAGAATCTCAACTTAGACATTTGTACTGAATCATAAATACATCATGTTAACTGGTTTACATCCCTCCCCCCATCTAATGTTCACTTTTAGAAAATAAATTACCAGTAAGAATTTACTTGGTAAATACAGCATATTTTTTGTTGTTGTTGTTTTTGTAGAACACAAGTTTCAAGTCATGTCAATGAGTATTAAGTCATCCCGTTCTTCACAAAATGATTTTGTGAGCAAGCCGATCTGGATAATTAAGTAAATTAGAAAGAATCACTCCAAATCTCAGTGGTTTAAAACAATATTATATTGGTTCTCATAGCTTCTGTATGCTGGGAACTCAGCAAAGGCTTGATTGGGCCACGGTTGGGCTCTCTCCTGCTTTGCTGTTAAATAATTGCTGGTTTTGAGGTTTTCAAAGAAGGAGGTACCTTTCTCTGAAGGGAGGAGAGAACCTCCACTTTGACTATGAGCTTGTCTAAACAAGATAAGAGTCGGAGAACTCAAGGGGCTTCCATAGCCTTGGAAACTCATGACTGGAGCATGGGGAGATTACTGAGGCCATAAACAAGAGTGTCAATTTGTAAAGTCAACAACAGGAGTCACTGTGCACTTACTCCTCATGTAGGATCTCTGTCCTTAGCGTGCTGTACATTGAGACTTAATGCTATAACGAGTACTCAAACAATATATTTCACTTTGTGTTTCTATGGGGGTGCAAACTGTTGAAATGTTTACTTAATGTATACTAAACTGATCTTCTGTTAAAAAAAAAAAAAGAAAGAAAGTAATTATCAATTTCCTACTTGACTCCCACTGGGATTAAACATGACAATAGGTCTGATCTGATTTCATCATCATTTAAAAAATCATCTATTATTTTTCACTTTATGTTTCTGTGTGGGAGCAAACTGTTGAAATCTTTACTTAATGTATGCTAAACTGATCTGTAGATAAAGAGAATCGAAAATGAATCTTGATGTGAATGGATGGGGAGAGGGAGTGGGAGAGGGGAGGGTTGCGGGTGGGAGGGACGTTATGGGGGGAAGCCATTGTAATCCATAAGCTGTACTTTGGAAATTTATATTCATTAAATAAAAGTTAAAAAAAAATAATTGCTGGTTTTGGAGAGCAGATGACCAGCACATCCACATGCTCATCAATTGTCTCTCTTTCTCTTATTTCTCTTAATGTCATCTGAGAACTTCTCCATGTGGACTTTCTTGGTGGGATAGTTTGGGTTTCCTCACAGTGTGCCAGATTTTTGGCAGTCAGACTTCATACCTTGAGGGTCAGGATTTTAGCAAGAGTATTTTCTAAACAAATAAAGTGGAAATTGTAACACCTTTTCTGCCCTAACTTTGGGAGTCATCGTATCCATCATATGGAATTCATCATATAAGAGGGTCATAGCCACTGATTTTGTTGGTTATAGGCAAGTCATAAGCCCACCAAGACATAAGGAGATGGAATGAAGAGTCTACCTCACAGTAAAGGAGGTGCCAAGGTCACATTTCAGAATGGAACATAGGAAGGGTGATAATGTTGCCACCATCTTTAAAAAGTATAATGTGTATCACACTAGCAGTTTAACAGTGGTAACTTTATTTAACATTTCAGAGTCTCAGATAACTCACATGGTGAAGAAGTCTTGAGGAGATAAATAGAGAAAATGACTTTCTACTTTGGATATCTACAAATCCATCATAATAAATTATTAAATACACTTAGCAATCAAAAATAATCCAAAAATCAGTATTTTTTCTACCTCAATCTTTATTTAACTTTTCTAGTTCCATGTTATTAATCATTTTGAACAATTGTTCCTCATTCTTTTATCATAAATTCCTCCTTTTTGCCAGCAACTCTAAATATTTCAAAGCTGGACTTTTTTCTGAAACTCCAAACTCAGATTAAACTGCTAATCCAAACCTAAAACCCCTGATATTTCTTCTGTAAAGGACTAAGAATTTCTAACAAAGAGTAACAAAGCTTAAGCCTAAATTACTTCTTTCCCTGGTAAATTCTAAACTGCAGAATTTACTTGTCTAAGACATATTTGTTCTTAGCCAGTGGTTCTCTAAGTGTGGTCTCCAGATACCAGTGTCAGTACAATATTCAAACTGGAAATGTGTACTGTTGGGATCACCTAAATCTGTGAAATCAGAAATTCTTTGTCTGGAGCCCACTGATCTATGCTTCAAAGCGTTCTCCCCATGAGTCTGAGGTACATGCAACTTTGAAAACCATTGCCTCAGCCCATCTATTTTTGATTCTGAAAATTGTTAATTAACCTGTTCCCCACCCTCTACCTCATATTTTTTGCTTTCATTTCCTTTTTTTGTGACCACCCTAGTTCTTATAAGTGATAAAACATCTTCTAATATCCGTTAGATACAGCAGAATCCCATTCATATGCTTCTCAGGTTGCAATAGAATATGGTTTTCTGTGTTCTCATCTGTGTTCTGGTACTGATGGGAAACCTTGACAATTCAAGTTTGCTACATCCTGAGGCTTCCCTTGACTGATAGAAACTCCATTCTTCTAGCATCCTTGATGTCTCTTTCAAATCTCAAATCAAAACCACTAAGAAATTCTGTTTGGTTTATCCTCAAAGTAAATCCATACCCCAACCACAGCTCTTCACCCCCACCACCACGACCTGGTTCCATTACAGCATTTTCTACCTGCATAATCATCAGTAGATTGTCCCGTGTCTGTACTTTGCCTTCTTAGATTATTCTTTTTATAGCAATTCCAGTGGTCCTTTTGCAACATAAATCAGATAATGCCACTCCCAAATTCACAATGCTGTTAATAAGACACCTCATTTTTCTTTCTAACTAAAAGCCAATTTCTTTACCGTAGCCTACAAGGTGATCAATAATCTAGCCATACCCCTTACTTTTGACCTTCTCTCCAACTTCTCTCCCTTGTCCTTTGCTCCAGACATACTGGTCTAGGCTGTTCCTCTAGGGTTCACTGCCTGAATAAAGGAGGAATGGGAACAGCCTAGTGCTTTGAATGTCTGATGCACAGAACATACGTGGAGTGGTGGGGCTTACAGAGGTGTTTAAACCTTAGTAGAAGAGACTGAAGAGTCAGAGATAAGCCTAAAGCAACTCATATTAAAGTTATTCTAGAGCTATATTGATTAGGGAAAGAAACACATGATCATTCTGTTTTGCCTGTTTCTCTTTTGGATTTGTTTTTATTTCATATGTCTATTTGCTTAAACAAAAAAGAAATTTTTTGAGAGCTCCATCCAGGGAGAATCAGAAGAATTCATTTGATACCCTGTTATAAACCTTCGACAACCAGATAAGTGAGAGTTTATTGCATTGAAGTAAACCACTGATGTAGCTCAACTCTGCATCCTGGGGGTGTTAGAAAATCCTAGTTCTCTAAATTTGGAATGGGATGAGTTGAGGATACTATGAGGATTAGAGAACTAATCTGCCATTCATAGCTTGCTCTTTGAAAGAGCAGAAGCAAATAAAGGCTTTGATCAGTGCCAGAGTTGACGAGCAGAAATACAGCCCTTTCCTACCCTTTGATTTGGATAGAGTCGCCCTTCACAGTGGGGTTCAAAGCCCAGATCTTTACTCTTAGAACCTGTTTCTTGCTGTGAGCATGAGCACTCTGGCACTTTGTTTCTGAAAGGATTCACTTAGACTTCAGATCATTCTCTCTCTCTCCCACTCCCCTTCTCTGTCTCTCCTTCATTGTCCTTTTCTCTTCCTCCCACTATACACCACTATACACCCACCACTGTACATCCAAAGATAAAATTTCAGTGATTTTTACTTCAGTTCTATTTTCTTCTTTATAAAGACTGATTTATTTAAAAGACAGAGTAACTGAGAGAAGGAGAGACAGAGAGATCTTCCATAAACTGGTTCACTCCTCAGATGGCCACAATGGACAGGGCTGGGCCAGGTTAAAAGCCAGGAGCCAGGAGCTTCTTCTGGGTCTTCCACATAGGTTGCAGGGGCCCATGAACTTGGGTCATCTTAGGTTGCTTTCACCGGCCATTAACAGAGAGCTGGACTGGAAGTGGAGCAGCTGGGACTCAAACACGCACCCATCTGGGATTAATTTAATTTAATTTTGACAGTTCTTTCTCTTTTATTTTCCTTTTTCTCTGTTTTTAGACAATAAACATTGGGAAGTTATTTGACCATCTTTATTTATCATGTGTCGTCCTGTAGGATTTATTTTCACTTTAATAATTCCTTGATGAATATTTTCAGAGACTTCTTTTAAAAGATTTATTTTATTTATTTGAAAGGTAGAATTACAGAGATATAGGGACACACACACAACACACACACACACACAGAAAGAGAAAGAGAGAAAGAAAGAGAGAGAGAGAGAGAGAGAGAGAGAGAGAGAGAGAATCTTCCAATCTTCCATCTACTGATTCACTCCCCAAATGGCTGCAATGGTCAGGGAGGCTGGGCCAGGCTTATTCCAGGAGCCCGGAGCCTCTTCCAGGTCTCCCACATGGTTGTAGGTTTCCAAGCACTTGGGCCATCTTTGGCTGCTTTCCCAGGTGCTTTAGCAGGGAGCTGAATATGAAGTGAAGCCGTCAAGACTTGAACTAGCACCCATATGTGATACCAGCATCACAAGCTGTGGCTTAACCTGCTGTGCTACAATTCTGGCCTCCAGTTCTATTTTCTACTGCACCTCTAAAAAATCTCAATTCTGTTGATGTGGGCTATTGTCTTTCCTCTGTTCACCTGTGTCACTTATTTCCAGAATGAAATGATGAAATGTATATTTTTAAAACTTCATTTTTCTTCCTAAGGTCTGGAATCCGTCAGATTTACTTTTTTCAAAATCCCACAGCCTCAAAAGTTAATGGCTATGAGTTATACCTACAGGGTCATGTAACATTTCTGATCAAGTACTCAGAGTTATTAAACCATGGGAAGCAAGGGTTTATGGGAACCCACTGGGAGATAGATGTGGCATTAGTCATAATTGTTAAAAAAACAAAGTCACAGTCTGATGAGAAAGACAGATACATAAAACTTGTGATGAATTGAATCCTGGGGTGGGGATGGGTTCTGAGAGAGCCACAAGGAAGGAGTCTTCCAGCAGGGGATGCCTCTACCAGAATTAACAAAGCATGTCAATTTACTATTAATATAGAATTTCATATAGCAGGTTTCTAGCCATCTTTCTTTCTTTCTTTCTTTCTTTCTTTCTTCTTTTTTTTTTTTTTTTTGACAGGCAGAGTGGACAGTGAGAGAGAGAGACAGAGAGAAAGGTCTTCCTTTGCCGTTGGTCCACCCTCCAATGGCCGCCGCGGCCGGCGCGCTGCGGCCGGCGCACCGCGCTGATCCAATGGCAGGAGCCAGGAGCCAGGTGCTTTTCCTGGTCTCCCATGGGGTGCAGGGCCCAAGCACCTGGGCCATCCTCCACTGCACTCCCGGGCCACAGCAGAGAGCTGGCCTGGAAGAGGGGCAACCGGGACAGAATCCGGCGCCCCGACCGGGACTAGAACCCGGTGTGCCGGCGCCGCTAGGCGGAGGATTAGCCTAGTGAGCCGCAGCGCCGGCCTTCTAGCCATGTTTCTAACTAGGAACCCTCCTTGCCTTATATTTCTGAAATTATAGCAGTTATGGGTTACACTAACACCTAAAATGACAATCAAATTTCCTGAAACAATAAAATAAAACCAGACTTATTTAAAAATATGTTGGAGCCGAACTTTCAGGGATTTGGTGCTTTCTCTTTTTGCTGTCCCTAAGGAAAGGAAGTTAGGTAGAGTTTCTGACAAGCTCTGTCAGCCCACTGGGATTCTAGTATGGTTATCTTAGGATCTGACAATCACACTTTGAAACCTGAATATATTTATAGTTTTTGTACATAAGCGATAACCAAACGGGAAATGTGTGCTTTCTATCCTCAACTCCTGCCACAGAGCTGGTAGCTTTTCAGAACTCTGTTTTGTTGAATGAATGACTGACTGCCTTGTCACACATTGAGCATTTTTCTCCCCCAGTGGAGAGTGTTCATTCTGCCCATTATGACTGCCTTTCCTGACACACTCTCTAAGCCATTGCTAAACCAGTTGAAGATCTTTCTCCACAATGTATTTCTCCTGAATGTTTTCAGCCCACATTAATCTTTCTCTTTTGGGATTTTTTGTTAGTCATCATTAGCACATAACCTTCCCCTCCACACCCCCACCATACACATTCACACACACGCACACTGTGTCCAGTTAAGAAGCTTATCTGTTAGGCTTTGTTCTCTGACTGTTTCACCTCTATACTTCTTGTTAACATAATGAGATTAAGTTTCTTGAAGTCAGGTACTGAGTCTGGAACATAGTCTTATATGTCCAAGGCACCTGCTAAGGTAGCATTGTGGGCTTTATTAACTTCACAATGTCAACAAAAAGAAGCAACTTTTCATCCTATTGACAAATATTCTCGGCACATTCCCCCAATGCACACTTATACCTGTGCATATATGTGCACACACACACACTCACACTCTTGTGTACTCACATGCACCCTACTCTTTGCATTACTTCAGTCATTATATTTTGCTGCAGAGCCTTAACCTATAAGCAATAACCATCCCATTACTCCAAATGCACTCCTAAGTTTTCACTAAACTTCTCCATAAGATTATTATAGAACTGCCTAACTGGTCTATAAAATTAGGTATTTTTAATATATGTTGATAACATGCTTGGTAAGGTTAATCAACTCCTACCATATCAATGAAACTTTGGAAACAGAGAAGTTCAGAAACTTAATTAGGAAACTACAGGGATAATGCAGACAAAGGTTGGTGTAAATGTGCTCACACCATTGCACGTTTAACGTACATGTTTAATAATATTATTTCATTATTGACAAAATTTTTATATTTTTGATCACCTTCATTATTTTTAATATGTTAATATTTTAAAATTACACATTTAGCTACAAAAATATGATAAAATTAGGAGTGCTAAGTACACAATTTCATATGAAGACTACAGGGTAACTTATTTTGTGCATATTATACTGATTACATTTTGAAAACTGTAAAACAATATAAAATGTATAGCATTATATTCCCAGGGAAGTGGCATCCCTAACAAAGTCTCAGCATCAGAACTGATCAAGATAGAACTTGTTAAATGCTATCCTTCACTTTCAATGATATATATACATACAAAGACATATTGATGGGAACTATATGTAATGTGGTAGGTGATATGCTGACAATAAATTACAGGAGAAAATGTTCTCTTCTTTTACAAAAATTGAAATATTATAGCTATAAATTATAAAAATATATAATATGTGAACTAATAACCATATATATTTATACAAAATAATCTTTTGATAAGAACTTTGAGATTATTTGAATTAGTAAATTAAGAATATTTTAAAAAATCTGAAAAGCGGCCAGCGCCACGGCTCACTAGGCTAATCCTCCGCCTTGCGGTGCCGCCACACCAGGTACTAGACCCGGTCGGGGCGCTGGATTCTATCCCGGTTGCCCCTCTTCCAGGACAGCTCTCTGCTGTGGCCAGGGAGTGCAGTGGAGGATGGCCCAAGTGCTTGGGCCCTGCACCCCATGGGAGACCAGGATAAGTACCTGGCTCCTGCCATCGGATCAGCGTGGTGCTCCGGCCACAGCGCGCCAGGAGGGTGAACCAACGGCAAAGGAAGACCTTTCTCTCTGTCTCTTTCTCACTGTCCACTCTGCCTGTCAAAAAAAAAAAAAAATCTGGAAAGCACCTTACTTCCCCCATTTGTTTCTAAATAAGCAAAAATAAAATGTTGTTTTCAACTAGCTGAAACAGGTGTATGAAATATCCTCTCTGGAATGGCTGATTAAAAGTGTTATGCCTCTATATTTTATATCTTGTTACTTAAACACCACTGTTTCTGGGATCAGAATCTCATCATTTTTTAAAGAGTTATTTATTTTTTATTTATTTATTTTTTATTTGACAAATAGAGTTAGACAGTGAGAGAGAGAGAGACAGAGAAAAAGGTCTTCCTTCCATTGGTTCACCGCCCCCAAGTGGCTGCTACAGCCAGAGCTACGCCGATCCAAAGCCAGGTGCTTCCTTCTGGTTGCCCACGTGGGTACAGGGGCCCAAGCACTTGGGCCATCCTCCACTGTCCTCCCAGGCCACAGCAGAGAGCTGGACTAGAAGAGAGGCAACCGGGACTAGAACCGGCACCCATATGGGACGCCGGCGAAGACAGAGTTACAGAGAGAGGTAGAGACAGAAAGGGAGGTCTTCCATCCTTTGGTTTACTCCCTAAATGGCCGCTAGGGCTGGAGCTGGGCCAATCTGAAGCCAGGAGCTTCTTTAGGGTCTCCCACATGGGTGCAGGGGCCCAAGAAGCTGGGCCATCTTCTACTGTTCTCCCAGGCCATAGCAGAGAGCTGGATCAGAAGAGGAGCAGTCGGGACTAAAACCAGCACCCATATGAGGTGCCAGCACTTCGGGCCAGGGCATTAACCTGCTGTGCCAGAGTGCTGGCCCCAGAATCTCCTTATTTTAAGGAGAAAAATGATCTGATGTTTGCAAGAAAAAAAATAGCATGATAGAATTAGAACTCTTTAACTTCATCATACTTGAGATAGTTTAAGATGTTTTTTTCCATGTCCTGGGTCTTCATGGGTGGAGAGGAAGGGTTATATGATTGTCATGGGAATTCTGCTCATAGAACTAGTGCTGTGGCCTGGTAGGTTAAGCTGCTACCGGTGATGCCAGGATCTCATATTGGAGCACCTGCTCAAGTCCTGGCTGCTCTGCTTCTGATCCTGCTCCTTGCTTGTGTACCTGGGAAGGTGGCCCAAGTACTTTGGCTCCTGCCACGCACATGGGAATTCTTGACATTTGGCTTTAACCTCGCCCAGGACTGGCCATTGAGGCCTTTTGGGAAGTGAATCAGAGGATGGAAAATCTCTTTTTGTCTCTCTCTCTCTCTGTGTCTCTCTCTTTCTGTCATTCTGCCTTTCAAATAAATACATAAATCTTTAAAAAGAAAATCCTGTGCCTGCTTTCCCACAGTTGCTCAACCCTAGAGAAGGGTGTCAGGAAGACTTGGAGATCATACAATCAGGTGGAGTTTTTGAAATAGCCAAGAAAACAGAACATTTTATGAGAAGTTTAACTGCATTGAAATATTTTTCAAACTATTTAAAACATTAATTTACCAACTTTTGATTAAAAGAAGGTTACTTATTCCATACAAGCACACATGTTTATATATGTTACCACTTGCAGCTGCTCAAATCCTGGTAACAATCTGTCACTACCACTGTTCTAATCTGAACCTAAGTGCAGAATAGTTACCTACCACCTTCTCTTCATTATCCAGCTATGTAACCACTGTTATTTGTTGTTTCAATCACACTGCATAACATTTTTTTTCAAAAGAGATAGAAGGCTGAGAATCTATGCTCATAAAACTGAACACTAGTTAGCTCCGTCAGTGCATGCTGCACAGCCTGAAGAAAGTGAATGCATGCCTCAGTGCTGCAAAGCACTATGAGCATGAGGGCCGGTGTTGTGGCACATCGGCTTAAGCGAACATTTGTAGTGGAAGCCAGCATCCCGTAATGAAGCCCTGGTTGGAGGTTATGAAGGGTAACTTGGCATTCATGGGAGGGGATTTTGAAACTGAGGCCCCAAACTCCTGCGCCACCCATCTAGCACTTTCTTCTAATTGGCCTATTTTCCTAATTACATCACACTGCAGACCCTCAGCAGTGGCAGTCACAAGAAGACCCTAGTGATGTATGAGACCTTAACCTTGGTGGGCTAACTACTAAAAGTTTAATTTATATCAATATATATGAATAATTTTAACATTAATATATTTATGTTACACATGAATATTACATTTATAATACTATATTGTCGAAAAAAAAGAAACCCAAGTGTCACAGTATTCACTGCTGTACCCAGTATTATGATGATGTGCTATAAATAAGCTGAAGGCCTGCTTCTTGGTTTAGCTGCTTCCAACCAGGCTTTCCAAATGTGTCCCTCTGTCATTTACCCCAAGCCACATGTCAGTTGGCAGCTGGAGTTCCTAGTAAATATTAAGACCTAGATTGTGAAACTCACAGCTTCTGTCTAAGTGGCTTCATCTGTGTGGATCTTTCCAGGCTCTCCAGTCCTTCCTGCCCTGCCCAAGTGCACACAGAAGGCTTAACAAAGTTATAGTAGCTCTCCTGAATTGAGGAGGGCAGATCTCCTTTAGAACAGTCTAAACTTATGATTCCTGTCTACCATATTTTTTTAACTTTTATTTAATAAATATAAATTTCCAAAGTACAGCCTATGGATTACAATGGCTTTTCCCCCCAATAACTTCCCTCCCACCCACAACCCTCCCCTCTCCTACTCCCTCTCCCCTTCCATTCACATCAAGATTCATTTTCAATTATCTTTATATACAGAAGATCAATTTAGCACATATTAAGTAAAGCTTTCAACAGTTTGCACTCACACAGAAACACAAAGTGTAAAATACTGTTTGATATTTCTTTTCAAAGGTATGATTCTTTAAATCTCTCTCTTTACAGGATAGATCCATAAACCCAAAAGAAATGTAGCTTCCATATCCATACCACTTATATGCATGCTTAAGGAAAGACTCATCAATATGACTGCAGATTCTAGTATTTTCTTTATTATTTGTAAAACATCCAAATGTTTATCCTTCAATTGGTGGACTTGGTTTCTGAAATTATGGTCCCTGGTGAAACAAACTGAATAGGAAATACTCACCAGTTAGCTGTAGTTCAACGCAAAGAATGATGTTCTCCACCAAATTTTGAACTCATTAAGAAGAAACCCTTGTCTCTTAACCCATAACCTCCCCTTTAATCTCTTTTTCTTTCATTGGGCTCTATAAAACTCCAATCAAGGCATCCTACACTCAATTGCCACTACTTCACATTTGGGAACACATTGGCTAAGGAACAGAGGATTATGTATCGAGGTTCTCTGAGCATCCCTCTCACCACACATGATAACACACAAGGTCTGTGTATCTTCAACATATTAGTGCCCAAAGTAGAGGAAAAGAATAACAAAATGGGGCTGGCACTGTGGTGTAGTGGGTAAAGCCATTGCCTATACTCCCAGCATCCCATATGGGCTCTGGTTCGAGTTCTGGCTGCTTCACTTCTGATCCAGGTCCCTTCTGATATGCCTGAGAAAGCAGCGGAGGATGGCAAAGGTCCTTGGGTCCCTGCACCCATGTGGGAAACCTGGAATTGATTCCAGACTCCTGGCTTCAGATGGGCTCAGCTCTGGCTGTTATGGCTTTTTGGGGAGTGAACCAGTGAATGGAAGGCCTCTCTCTCTCTCTCTCTCTCTCTCTCTCTCTGCCCCTTTCAAATAAATAAATAAATATCTAAAAAAAATAATAAAGGTTTAACCCAGTTAATGCCAACACTATCATCAGTCCTGCTGGTGGAGTGCATCATGGGAAAAGTATGCACCAAGTCTTTCATTCAGAGATTCCCGGCTCAACAGCAACACACCTCGGGTAAGTCACAACATGTACTCAGACTGCAAATATTAAAATCTTTTCAGACCTTGAAAGGGAACTGAAAAAATAAGTGGAAAACTAGTTGAAAAACTAATTATTATTTGAGATCTACCTATAGTTTTTCTTTTTTTAACTTTTATTTAGTAAATATAAATTTCCAAAGTACAGTTTATGGATTACAATGGCTTCCCCCCCATAACTTCCCTCCCACTCACACCCCTCCCATCTCCTGCTCGCTCTCCCATTCCGTTCACATCAAGATTCATTTTCAATTATCTTTATATACAGAAGATTGATTTAGTATATACTAAGTAAAGATTTCATCAGTTTGCACCCACACAGAAACACAAAGTGTAAAATACTGTTCAGTACTAGTTACAGCATTACTTCACATTGGACAACACATTAAGGACAGATCCCACATGAGAAGTAAGTACACAGTGACTCTATAGTTTTTCTAAACTTAACCAAGGATGTGAATGATATCTAAAATAAAAATTATAAAACATCAAGGAAAGAAGCAGAAGACACCAAAAAAAAAAAAATCTTCCATGTTCATGAACCTTAAGAATTTCTATCATCAAAATGCCAATACTATCCAAAGAAATTTACAAATTTATGTGGTAGAATGAATTCTAAAATGACCTCTAACATTTCCATCCTCTGCTGTACAGGCTGTTTATAACATGTTTCCCTTGAGTGTGGGTGGAACCTGTGAATCCCACTCAAAGTTACTCCTGCAAAAAGATTAAGGCATTTTGTGGATATAATTAAAGTTTCAAATGAGTTTATAGTGAGTTAATGAAAAAGGAGATTATCCTGAGTAAGCTGGACTTCATCAGGTAAGAATCCTTAAAACAGGACTAAACCATTCCTCAAAAGATGCTCTCCATTTGGTCCTGAAGATGCAAAAACCCATGTTGGTTGAGACCTGCCTATGGAAAGAAGTGGACTCCAGGAGGAATGAACAAGGAATAAAACCTTGGACGTTTTAATTCTGCCAACAGTCTGAGTGATTCTGGAAGAAAATTCTGAGTTTCATGCGAGAATACAGCAACATCTACCAGTGACAACTTGTAACCTTGTGGGACCTTAGAAGAGACTGAGCTTTGCCTATGCGACAACAAATTGTGAAATATTAAACATGTTATTTTACACAGGTGAATTTTGGCAATTTGTCATGAAATAGAAAAATATCACAACATACCTCCTTTTCAACTATATGTATACATTTTTCTGAGTTCCTTTAAGTCCACATGTGAAAGACTGGATTGGAATTTTATAGTTTACATTGGAGGTTTTAGAGCTTGGGATGCTAGTGGGAATTTAAACCATTTGCTTTTCATTTCCATCTAATCAGTCCTGAAGTCCACACCAGTTGCTCAGCCACCTCCAATATTCTAATTCCCCACTACCATTAGGGAGGAATCCTCCAAGACTCTGCCCATTTTCCATTATGCCCCCTTCCTCTCTACATCAGTGAGTAGAAAGTGAATGATACTCAATGCCTATTGGAGAAGAGAGAAAGAAGAAGGAGATTCCCCTTACTCTTCTTGTCTTCATGGAAGAATGGATTGTGACTTCTTGATATCAACCTTTTCTAAGGCGATGGGCAATAACTACCCTATCTACAGTTAACATTACCTATTTAACAGGAAGGAAGTCTGAACTGAGATACCATCATGTTTCTTCCCGATCCTTGATGTTCTTACCTGTCTCTTCTGCAAATTATAATTTATTGTAACAAAAAGAGAAATCCTGGAGCATACATTCCTCTCAAGCTAAGATTGGCTAACCTAGCTGAGTCCTTAGTGAACTCCTGACATAAATTCATTTTGGTATTTGTTGATTTGTCTAATCTTAACTACTGTACATTATGAAATTCCACTAGCTTAACAATAAAATTAAAACTCCTTTTATCTTCTCTATTCCTGGAGATCCAGCTACCAGCAAATGCTTTATTAGTGATTTTTATAAGTAAGATGTATTCCACAATCAGCAGGCTGTTGTGTTTGGCAGTGGCCTTCTTTTAAGGATGTATTGATGTGTCAGTCACTCTGAAGTGAAATCTTTTATATTTCCTCCTGTTTGTCTACATTTGAAGATGTGGAAGGACTCTATCAATGTAACATTATCTTTGTGGGTTTGAATTATAATCCACATAAGTATTCTTCCTTTGGAATCTACCATACCCTGCTCCAAAAATTCTGTATTTTAAGCATCACCTAGCAAACAATTTTCTCTAGGAATATTATATTTTTTAAGCAGAAAGCTTAGTTCAGTGTTTGGGCACAGTTAATACTCAACCCATGCTTAATTTTGCTTTGTGTAATTGGGAAGGTGAAAGAAAGAGGAGGGAGGGAGGGAGGGAGGGAGGGAGGGAGGGAGGGGGGAAGGAAAGGAAAGGAAAGGAAAGGAAAGGAAAGGAAAGGAAAGGAAAGGAAAGGAAAGGAAAGGAAAGGAAAGGAAAGGAGGAAGGAAGGAAAGGAGAGAAAGAAGGAGGGAGGAGAAGAAGAGAGGAAGAGAGGAAGGAAGGGAGGGAGGGAGGGAGGGAAGGGGGAGGGAGGAAGGAGGAAGGAAGGAAGCAAGGACAAAAGGAAGGAAGACTTTTTGCATCTGCTGCTTTACTCCCCCAAATGTCTGCTTATAAGAGAAGGGCCAGGACAAAGTTAGAAGACAGGAAATCAATCCAGCTCTCCCTCATGGGTGGCAAAGCCTCAACTACCTGAGCCTTTACCTGCAGCTCCCAGGGTAAGCAATGTCAGGAAACTGGAACTGGGAGTGGAGCCAGACTTGTTCACTGTGACTTATCCACTAGGGCAAATGTCCATATCAGCTTCACTTATTTTATTGCTCTATCAACCAGATCTCTTGTTGGCTGGTCTATAAACAGTATAATTATTTATCTTTCTCTGGAAATAATTATTTGTTCTTTAAAATTTCTTCAATGAGTATTTGTATCTCTTCATGACATTTCCTCCTCCGTATCTCCAGTAGAAAATTAACTGGAGTATTTTAAATAAACTTTCATAATAAAACATCATTCCATTAAGAAAGAGAGAAAGGTCTTCCTTTACCAGTGGTTCACCCTCCAATGGCAGCTGCAGCCGGCGCACTGCGCTGATCTGAAGCCAGGAGCCAGGTGCTTCTCCTGGTCTCCCATGCGGGTGCAGGGCCTAAGGATTTGGGCCATCCTCCACTGCACTCCCGGGCCACAGCAGAGAGCTGGACTGGAAGAGGAGCAACCGGGACAGAATCTTGTGGAGCAACTGGGACTAGAACCCAGGGTGCCGACGCCACAGGTGGAAGATTAACCTATTGAGCCACGGCGCTGGCCTCTGTTATTAAAGTTTATATTCCCCAAGAACACTTCTGTGATCACATTTGTCCTCATATTATAACTCACCCAATCAGAGAACATTGTTACTACCACAATATTGTTACTACCGCTGGATTTTCTCACCGTTCATGTTACATTTTGTTAACACTAAAGGTGACACAGTGATATGCTACTGGTTGAGTTCTGTAGTGTATTTTTTTTTTAATTTCTTTTCTTTTTTTTTTTTTGACAGGCAGAGTGGACAGTGAGAGAGAGAGACAGAGAGAGAAAGGTCTTCCTTTTGCCGTTGGTTCACCCTCCAATGGCCGCCGCTGCAGCCGGCGCACCGCGCTGATCCGATGGCAGGAGCCAGGAGCCAGGTGCTTTTCCTGGTCTCCCATGGGGTGCAGGGCCCAAGCACCTGGGCCATCCTCCACTGCACTCCCTGGCCATAGCAGAGAGCTGGCCTGGAAGAGGGGCAACCGGGACAGAATCCGGCGCCCCAACCGAGACTAGAACCTGGTGTGCCGGCGCCGCAAGGTGGAGGATTAGCCTATTGAGCCACGGCGCCGGCCAGTGTATTTTTTTAATAAAAAGTTTGTTTAGTTATATAACAGGAGAAAATTTCATACATTTATATACAGTTTTGAGAGCATAATGATGTTTCCCACCCTAACTTCCCTCCCTCCCTCACTCCTCACCCACCATCCTCCTTTCTTTCTTATTTTTCTTTTAATTTTGACAATGACATACTTTCAATTTGCTTTATAATCATAAGCTTAACCCTTCACTAAATAAAGAATTCAACAAGTAGCAAGTAGAAAAACCACTGTTCATCAAGAATGTACACAAGGGCTACAAATAATAATCAAATCTCAATGTCAATTTTTCTCACATATTTACATGACCTAACATTCCACTCCTGAGAATTTACTAAGGAAATAAAATCACCATGTGAAAGAGTGCAGCTCAAATCAAAATAGCTAAGATTTGAATCAACCCAGATGCCCATCAACTGATGACTGGATAAAGAAATTGTGGTTTATTTATAACAGAGTACTACTCAGCAATAACAAAGAATGAAATAATGTATTTTGCAACATGGTGGATGCAATTGGAGATCATTATACTTAGTGAAATATGCCAGTCCCGAAACGACAAATATTTTCATTGTTTGTGGTAACAAATATTCAGGATACCAAAACAATGCAATGTATATGAGTGTATTTTTTAAAAGAATGATTAATAGTCCAGCTGTCCAAAATTCAATAAATTTGAATCTCAGTCTTCAGAAATGTAAAGGTATCACCTCATCTTGCCATATCTGAAATGGATACAAATCTAATCTATGATCAGAAAGGGAGGTGGAGAACAAATATATAGCCAAATGTTCTAAAAGTCTAAAGGGTGCTGCAATATACTCCTTTAACTCATCTAATTGAGTTTCCTTTCAACCTAGAAATCCCACCTTGAATGGATGTCCTGAATTTCCTACCTTCTCTCTTGTTTTCTTGCTTTTCTCTTCTCTGCTTCCAAACCCCATCAATGCCCCAGTAACCCAGTTATATCTTAGCATCATCTCAACGTGCTCAAGTAAGAAACTCCTTCTAATCTTATTTGGCCAAGTCAAACTCATAAGTTTTTAAACCATTTTAATTCACCGAGTCAACTCTACAAACATCCTTTATCTATCCTGCATCCTAGTGTATCTTTAAAACTTGATGTCATATATACATATATAAGTTCAATGTCATTATATATAATGAAATATATATGAAATTTTTTATAAAATCTTTACTCATAGAGTAAGGATGGGAGGAATGAAATAGTTGAAGTGGACAAAGCCATTTTTCCCACAAAAACTCCCTGAGTCCTTTATACACTTAAGTATGGAATCTCAAAAATAAGAAGAGGAGTCTTCACAGAAGAATTATACTGTGGCCAGTAAAAACTGCCAGTAAAGGGTAGTCAGTCCAAACCTGCTCCCACTATCAGATACCTTGACACAGGACACAGCTCCCAAGCAATGAATGCTAAGATGTGTTTAGCCAGCTTCTGCAGAAGTGTCCACCCCAATCACACACCAGACCATAACTGTTAAAACACATTTAAACAGAATCTGAAGTTTGAAAAGAGACTTATAAAGTGATTTTTGCCACAGGGAATGTCTTTGAAACTCTCACAGACAATTCCCAGATGGGTTGTCTGTAGATGCAATCTGTACTGGGGCTGTCTGTCACCTCCAGCTAGGGGACAATCTGGCAGCACACAAAAAGAGCATGGAAAAAAAAGAAGATGGACATGGTCAATACAGTTCTCATGAGGTGACCAAAATTTCCATCCACTTCACATTTATTTGAAAAGTGTCCCTGTTTTATTTTGCTGCTACTGTGTAGTGAAAATGCACACCCCATCTGGAAGTTATTGCAACTGTTCAAAGGGCAGACTGTACAAACCTGCTTGAATTTAATGTGGAATACAAAATGTGAGCTGTGTAATATCTTCGGTAAAAACACTAAATATATATGAAGGTGCCCAAAAAATTTGTTGGAAAAGGGCTTGCACCCTAGGTTTGATTCTCAGTTCCAACTCCCAAATCTAGTTTCCAGCCAATCCAGATCCTGCAATGTAGAGGGGGACAGCTCAATTAGTTGGATCCCTGCGGTATACGTGGAGATCTGCACTGAGTTCCTGGACCCCCACTTTACATGTTGTAGGCATTTAAGAAATAAACCAGAGGATAGGAACTCTGTCATTTGATCAGACTCTGTCTCTGTCTTTCCTTGTCTCTCTGCTTCTCAAAAAAGAGGGGAGAAAAGTTCATGGAAGTTGTGTTACATTTATTTTGGTGCAAAATATTTTTGAAATCCATGAATAGATTTTCTTAGTAAACACTTCTTGTGAACTTTTCAAAACCCTTCATACTTAAAAAATTAGTATCTTACATTTTTATCAGGTATGAGAAAACATCATTTATCACAAGTAAACCAGTTAATCACTTCAATAGGAAACAACATTAAAATAATGGTTAAAAAGAATGTCAGCAAATGTAGTTAATGGATAAGAAAATTGCACCCAGAAAGCCTGACTTGCTAAAGACTACACCATGAGGAGGTTGTAGAACCAAGATTAGAACATCATTTGTCTCCTTGCCACTGCCACATTCCACAATTTCATATACTTCCAATTGTTTCATATAAAGCAATTGATTTGCCTTCCACAATTAGCTCTAGCATTGTGCAGGCAGTGTGAGTATGACATTTGCAAAGACCTAATAGGAAATGATGAAGAATCCTTAATGTAACAGGCAATAGTTATAGATGTAACTTCACTCTCTCATACACAACAAACCTCATAGTACTATAATTTGGTCAAGTATCAAATGAATCATCCTGCAGGGAAGTATACGAATCTCAGTATGTAGCAGGCCCTGGATGTAGAAGTGGAAAAGATCTAGTCTTTACCCTCGCAGAAACTTCAAGTTTCAAACTTTAGTGTTGCTTGTGTTTTGTAACTTTTATTTTATTTTTATTTAATAAATGTGAATTTACAAAGTGTAACTTTTGTATTGTTGTGGCTCCCCCTACAACCTCCCTCCCTCCCGCGGCCCTCCCCTCTCCCACTCCCTCTCCCATCCCTCCCTTCATCAAGTTTCATTTTCAATTACCTTCATATACAGAAGATCAACTTAGTATACACTAAGCAAGGATTTCAACAGTCTGCACTCACACAACTGCACAAGGTATAGGGCATTGTTCGACTAGTAGTGTTGTTTTTAAGTTTCATAGTAGAACACATTAAGGACAGAGATCCTACATGGGGAGCCTGTACCCAGTGACTCCCGTTGTTGATTTAATAATTGGCACTCTTATTTGTGACATCAGCAATCACCCGAGACTCTTTCTATGAGCTGTCTAGGCAATGGAAGCCCCTTGAGTTCTCTAACTCTGAACTTGTTTAGTCAAGGCCATATCACAGTGGAGGTTCCTTCCTCCCTTCAGAGAAAGGCGCCTCCCTCCTTGATGGCCCATTCCTTCTGCTGGGGTCTTGTTCACCAGGATCTTTCATTTAGATTGCTTTTTGCCACCGTGTCATGGCTTCCCATGCCTGTGAGACTCTCATGGACCTTTTAGCCAGATCTGAATGTCCCAAGGGTTGATTCTGAGGCAGGAGTGCTGTTTTGGGCATTTGCCATTCTATGAGTCTGCTGAGTGTCCTGCTTCCCCCACAGGATCATTCTCTCCCTTTTAATTCTATCCTTCATTATTTGCTTACACTGGTCTTATTTGTGAAATCTCTTTGACACTTACCCTATCTTTTTGATCGGTTGTGTATTTATACTTATCACTTTACCAAGTGAGGCATTGGTACCTGCCTCCTTGGTAAGACTGAGCTGAAATCCCCTGGCACATTTCTAGTTCCACCATTGGAGGTAAGTCAGATTGAGCATGTGCCGACCTATATATCTCTTCCCTCTCTTATTCCCACTCCTATGTTTAACAGAGATCACTTTTCTGTTAATTTTAAACCCCTAAGAATGATTGTACATTGATTACAGAGTTCAACCAGTGTTCTTATGTAGAACAAACAGAGCAACAACAACAACAACAACAAAAATACTAAAATGAATAAAATAGTAAGTTGTTCCTCAACAGTCTAGACAAGGGCTGATCATGTCATTGTCTCTCATAGTGTCCATTTCACTTCAACGGGTATCATTTTAGATGCTCGTTTAGTTGCCATCGATCAGGGAGGACATATGATATTTGTCCCTTTTGGACTGGCTTATTTCACTCAGCATGATGTTTTCCAGTTTCCTCCATTTTGTTGTAAATGCCCAGATTTCATTGTTTTTTACTGCTGTATAGTGTTCCATAGAGTACATATCCCATAGTTTCTTTATCCAGTCATCCGTTGATGGACATTTAGGTTGATTCCATGTCTTAGCTATTGTGAATTGAGCTGCAACAAATATTAAGGTGCAAATGGCTCTTTTTTCTCCCCTTTAATTCCGTTTGGGTATATTCCAAGGAGTGGGATGGCTGGTTCCTGTGGTAGTGCTATATTCAGGTTTCTGAGGACTCTCCAAACTGTCTTCCATAGTGGCTTTACCAGTTTGCATTCCCACCAACAGTGGATTAGTGTCCCTTTTTTCCCCACATCCTCGCCAGCATCTGTTGTTGGTTGATTTCTGTATGTAAGCCAATCTAACTGGAGCGAGGTGAAACCTCATTGTGGTTTTGATTTGCATTTCCCTGATGGCTAGGGATCCTGAGCATTTTTTCATGTGTCTGTTGGCCATTTGGATTTCCTCTTTTGAAAAATGTCTGTTAAGGTCCTTGGCCCATTTTTTTATTGGGTTGTTTGTTTTGATTCTGTGGTGTTTTTTGGTCATTTTATAGGTTCTAGTTGTTAATCCTTTATCTGTTGTGTAGTTTGCGAATAACATCTCCCATTCTGTTGGTTGCCTCTTCACTTTCCTGACTGTTTCCTTTGCTGTTAAGAAACTCTTCAATTTGAGGTAGCCCCATTTGTTTATTTTATCTTTGATTATCCGTGCCTCTGGGGTCTTCTCCAGGAATCTTGAAGGGTTTCCCCTATGCTCTCAATTAGTTTCATGGTGTCGTGGCGCATCTCTAGTTCTTTGATCCATGTTGAGTGGATTTTTGTATAAGGTGTAAGGTAGGGGTCTTGCTTCATACTTCGACATGTGGACATCCAGTTTTCCCAGCACCATTTGTTGAAGAGGCTGTCCTTGTTCCAGGGGTTGGTTTTAGGTCCTTTGTCGAATATGAGTTGGTTATAGATGTTTGGATTCATCTCCGGTGTTTCTATTCTGTTCCATTGGTCTATCCATCTGTTTTTGTACCAGTACCAGGCTGTTTTGATTATAACTGCCCTGTAGTATGCCTTGAAGTCTGGAATTGTGATGCCTCCGGCCTTGTTTTTATTGTAAAGGATTGCTTTAGCTATTCTCGGTCTCCTGTTTCTCCATATGAATTTCAGCATCATTTTTTCTAGGTCTTTGAAGAATGACTTTGGTATTTTGATTGGTATTGCATTGAACTTGTAAATTGCTTTTGGGAGAATGGACATTTTGATAATATTGATTCTTCCAATCCATGAACATGGCAGGTTTTTCCATTTTTTTGTGTCGTCTTCTATTTCTTTCTTTAGTGTTTTGTAATTTTCATCATAGAGGTCTTTGACATCCTTGGTTAAATTTATTCCAAGGTACTTTATTGTTTTTGTGGCTATCGTGAATGGGATAGATCTTAAAAGTTCTTCCTTGGCCCTGGCATTGTCTGTGTATACAAAGGCTGTTGATTTCTGAGCGTTGACTTTGTATCCTGCTACTTTACCAAACTCTTCTATGAGTTCCAATAGTCTCTTATAAGAGTTTATCAGGTCCCCTATATATAGTATGTCATCTGCAAATAGGGATAGTTTAACTTCCTCCTTTCCCATTTGTATCCCTTTAATTTCTTTTTCTTGCCTGATGGCCCTGGCTAACACTTCTAGGACTATATTGAATAGCAATGGTGAGAGTGGGCATCCCTGTCTGGTGCCAGTTTTCAATGGAAATGCTTCCAACTTTTCCCCATTCAATATGATGCTGGCCATTGGTTTATCATAGACTGCCTTAATTGTGTTGAGGAATGTTCCTTCTAACCCCAATTTGCTTAGGGTTTTCATCATGAAAGGGTGTTGTATTTTGTCAAATGCTTTCTCTGCATCATTGAGATAACCATATGATTTTTGTTTCTCAATTTATTAACGTGATATATTACATTGATTGACTTTCGAATATTGAACCATCCCTGCATACCAGGGATAAATCCCACTTGGTCCAGGTGAATGATCTTTCTTTTGTGCAGTTGGATTCGGTTTGCCAGAATTTTGTTGAGTATTTTTGCATCTATGTTCATCAGGGAGATAGGTCTGCAGTTTTCTTTCTTTGTTGTGTCTTTTCTGGGCTTAGGAATTAAGGTGATATTGGTTTTGTAGAAAGAATTTGGGAGGATTCCCTCCTTTTCAATCATTTTGAATAATTTGAGAAGAACTGGGGTTAGTTGTTCTCTAAATGTCTGGTAAAATTCAGCAGTGAATCATCTGGTCCTGGGCTCTTCGTTTTAGGTAGTGTGTTTATTACTGATTCAATTTCTTCCATGGTTATGGGTCTGTTTAGATTTTCTATATCTTCACATCTCAGTTTAGGAAGGTTGTATGTATCCAAATATCTATCCATTTCTTCCAGATTCCCCAATTTGTTAGCATACATCTCTTTGTAGTGGTCTCTGATGATTTTTTTTTTATTTCTGTTTTGTCTGTTGTTACATTTCCATTACTATCTTTGATTTTACAGATTTGGGTCTTCCTCTCCTTTTTTTGGTTAGTTGGGCCAATGGTGTGTTGATTTTGTTTATTTTTTCAAAGAACCAGCTCCTGGTTTTGTTGATTTTTGGTTTTTTTTTTTTGTTTGTTTCAATTCTGTTTATTTCTTCCCTGATCTTCAGTATTTCTTTCCTCCTTCTGTATTTGGGCTTGATTTGCTGCTGTTTTTCTAAATCCTTGAGGTGCATGGAGAGTTCATTTATTTGGTTCCTTTCCAGCTTCTTGATGTAGGCACCAATTGCTATAAACTTTCCTCTTAGCACTGCTTTTGCTGTGTCCCACAGGTTTTGATAGGTTGTGTTATCATTTTCATTTGTTTCTAGAAATCTTTTGATTTCTCTTTTAATTTCTTCGATGACCCACTGTTCATTTAGGATCATGTTGTCCATTCTCCATATGTTTGCATATGGTGTAGAGATTCTTGGGTTGTTGATTTTGAGTTTCACTGCACTATGGTCTGAGAAGCTGTTTCAATTTTTTGAATTTGTTGAGGCTCCCTTTATGGCCTATCATATGGTGAATCCTAGAGAATGTTCCATGTACTGGGGAGAAATATGTGAACTCTGTGGCTGTGGGGTGGAAGATTCTGAAGATATCTATTAGGTCTATTTGGTCTATAGTGTCAATTAGCTCTGTTGTTTCCTTGTTGAATTTCTGTCTGGTTGATCTGTCCATTGGTGAGAGTGGGGTGTTGAAGTCCCCTGTTACTATTGTATTTGAGTCTATATCTCCCTTTAAATCCTTTAGTAATTCTTTTCAGGTAGCCAGGCGCCCTGTAATTAGGTGCGTATACATTTATAATAGTAATGTTTTCCTGTTGGATAGATCCTTTAATCATTATATAGTGGCCTTCTCTGTCTCTTTTAATAGTTTTTATGTTAAAGTCTATTTTGTCTGATATCAGGATGGCCACACCAGCTCTTTTTTGATTTCTGTTAGCTTAGAGTATCTTTTTCCATCCTTTCACTTTCAGTCTGCGTGCATCTTTGCTGATGAGGTGTGTCTCCTGAAGGCAGCATATAGATGGATTCTCTTTCTTGACCCAATCAGCTAGTCTATGTCTCTTGGTAGTAGAATTAAGACCATTCACATTCAGTGTGATTATTGTTAAGTACTGCCTTTTCGCATTCATGTTTCCTTAAATGAGCTGTTTATGTATTTTGAACTTTGTTTGTAGGTTACTCTACATTCGCTTTTTTTCTTGTAGTGAAGTTCTTGTTTTTGTATTTCTGTGTGCAGCACGTCTTTGAGCAAGTGTTGTAGGGTTGGATGCGTGGATACAAATTCTTTCAGTTTCTGTTTGTCATGGAAAATCTTTATTTCCCCTTCATTCATAAATGATAGCTTTGCAGGGTATAGTGTTCTAGGTTGGCATTGTTTATCTTTTAAAACTTGAAATATATCATGCCATTGTCTCCTTGTCTGTAGTGTTTGCGATGAGAAATCTGGGGGAGTCTGATTAACTTACCCCTGTATGTGATTTGTCGTTTTTCTCTAGCACATTTTAGGATTTCTTCTTTGTGTGTCACTGAGCTGAGTGTTGCCACAATGTGTCGAGGTGAATTTCTCTTCTGATCTACCCTATTTGGAGTCTGGCTATCTGTTGAATTTGCCTGTTGTTATCCAGCTGCCTTTGTTTGAAGTTTTTTGATATTATTTCATTGAAAACACCTTCCAATCCAATCTCTCTTTCCACACCCTCAGGGACTTCTATTATCTGAACATTACACCATTTGATTGAATCTTGTAGGTCTCCGACCATATTTTTTAATTTTTTAATTTCTTCTTCCTGTGTTTGAACTGACTGTATTATTTCTGGAAGTTTGTCTTCGAATTCTGATATTTGGTCTTCTATTTCATCTGTTCGATTTCCAAGGGATTCCACGGTGTTTTTTATATGGTTAATTGAGTTTTTCATTTCCAGTATTTCATTCTGGCTTCTCTTTAGGATCTCTAATCCTTGGGCTTGTTTTTTGTTCAGCTCTTGACACTGTTTCTCATTATTTCTAAGTAATCTGATTATTAATTTTTGGAATTCTTTTTCTGGCATGGTTTCAAATTTTTTTCTTCTTCAGCCTCTGTTATGGTTGGTTTAGCCTGCTCCATTGGCAAGTTTATATGTTCTTCCATATTCTTATTGTGGGTTTTTGTTTTGTTTTGTTTTGTTTTGTTTTGGCATTCCATCTGGGTGGTTTTTCAGGTTGATTTCCCTCTGCTATGGGCTGCTGTGAGTCTGTACCAACATCCAGTGTAAGCAGGCTACTCTGCCTTCTAGAGCTTGTTTATTTATTTTTTATTTATTTATTTATTTATTTTGTAACTTGAGTGGGCTGGTGTTGGGGCTTTGAGGTGCCAATCTCCACCCCTTGGGGGCCAGTTTCCTTGTTCCTATGTTTGCCCTTATGTGTCTGTGCCTGGGATTTGTTGGTCAACTGCTCTCTCTCACTACACCTCCTGTGTGAGGAGTGTCATGTAGCTCCAGACCACCTTTGGACTCTGCCCCTGCTGCTTCCTCTTTGGAGCAGAGGCCAGCCTCCTTTAAGCCCGAATGTAAACAAACAGGATGGCTGCATTCTGCCCGCTGCAGCTCTGATTGTGGGTTGGGCAGCTCCTAAGGATCCTGACATTTTTGATACCTCAGTTTGTCACCCTGGATCCTGCCCTCTTCCCACGGGCGCTATTCAATTTTTTTTTTTCTAGTAACTTGAGTAGACTGGTGTCAGGGCTTTGAGCTGCCCTCCCTCACTGCCCGCCCCTGTGCGAGGAGTGTCATGTGGCTCCACTCCACTTTTGGGCTCCACCTCCTAAGGTAAGTGCAGAGGCAGAGGCAGTTCTCCTTTAAGCCCAAAAGTAAATAAACAAGATGGCTGCTTCCTGCCCACTGCAGCTCCGATTTGGGGGAGGGTGGAGGCAGCAAGGGATCCTAGCTTGTTTAGTTCCTCGATTAGTCCCCCTGAATCGCGCACTCTTTCCGAAGGCACTACTCACTCTGTTCCGTTTTCTATTTCCTCCCCCACTCAGTCGTGCATGCCTCAGTGTCCGTCCCAGTGTGTGTTGGGGGAGGGGCAGCGGCTGCTGTTGCAGCTGTGCTGGGCCAGCGCCCTGTCTCACCTTGGCTTCCAGCGCTGGTGCATACATACTCCTGCTGGTGTCCTGCACTTCAGGCGTCCGTGTCCTCCTTGCAGGTCCACCCTGTCTCCCCAGTTTTGGAAGAGCTTCCCTTTCCCTGAAACTACAAATTCTCACCCCACTTTGAACCTTCCCTTCCAGGACCATCAGTGTGCTCCCTCCCTATTCCGCCATCTTCAACTGGAATCGTGTTTTGTAACCTTCATTCCAAGAAATACACATATGTAAAGATTTCAATAAAAAAGAAACATTTTCAAATTTTTTCTTAATTTGTCATGATATTCAGCTGTCAAATTTGCAGTTTTAAAACATGTAATTGGATATCTATGGAGCCTAATTGTAAAGGGATTCTGTCTTCTTTGCCCATTGTTGCTAATCTCTCTGACTTTTCAATGTTGGAGTGCTGGCTTTTGGGGTTTTATGAAATGTTAGTCCTTAGATGTTTTCTTTCTCATCTGCACTGAAGACTCTTGGTGATCTCAATCAATCTCATGGTGTTAAATGTTATCCATATGCCAACTTATTTTAGTAAATGGTGACTCCATTTCTCCAGTTGTTTAACTTAAGGCCTTGGAATCTTTCTTGATTACTTTTTTTTTTTATTCACATATTCCCAGGACATCATGACTATATTTTAAAACCACCTCCATTGCTGCCAATTCATTTCAGGTCACAATGAGCTCCTGCCTGAGTACCCATGTTAGTCTCCTACCTGGTCCCTCTCTTTCCTGTGATCTCTTCATCAGAACAGCACCCAAGATTATCCTTCCTCTCCTCTACTCAAATCCCTCCTCTAACTTTTCATCTCATTGAGATAAAACAAAAAGTCATTAAAATTACTTGCATGGCCCTACATTCACATTTGCTGTTCCTCTCTTCTGACTTCTTGATCACTGAACACCTTTGGCTGGAGCTCCTCACATGTCAGTTCACAGAGCCTTCATATCTTCAGTTGTCTCAGCCCGAAGGGCTGTTATTCCAAATATCAGAATGATTCGTTCACTTTCTTTAGGTCTTCATTCAAAAATGTTTCCTTTCCTCTTTATCTAAAATTAAAACTCTATTCTCCCCCACTAAAACACACATGCACATCCCAGTAACATTCCCTGCTTTTGTTTTCTTCAAAATAAATATTGATTGATTGATTGATCTGTCTTCCCCCACTAGATGTTAGAAGTCAACTAAATATAGCTCAGAGACCAAATCCAGCCCCCCAATTGCTTTTGTAAGTAAAGTTTTATTGGACCATGATTCTATCCATTTGTTTATGTACTATGACCACTTTCATACAACCCCAAAAACCAAAACCAAAACTATTTACTATCAAGACTTTTATTTAAAAAAATACTTGCCAGCCTCTGCAAATACAAACCTCAGAAGAGAAAGTGCTTTAGTTTATTTTATTCTGTTCTTTGTCACTAGAGCCACAGAGTCAATTCCTGGTACATGTCAAGTATCTAGTAAGAATTTGTTTCCTGGTGAAAAAATGAATGGATGCAGTATAGCTGGTTCCATGCTTTAAAAAATTTAAAAGGAGAAAGTATTTGAATTGAATCTCTGTATGACTATGGATCTTCAGTAGACATTTTGGATGGTTTTGGTGAAGTTGCTTTTTAGTGTAAAAAGGCATTTTATCTATATCATTAATTCTATGTAGCAGAGGTCATTTCCTTGTGTTGAGTTTAAATGAAATGTAAAACAATGGGCAGAAGGATTGTTATCATACTAATTCTATTGTTACAGAATCATACCTATAACAATGCAATAAAATGAGCCCTCAGCCCTTTGAGAGCAGTTATGCCAGACTAAAATTGCCTTAAGGTGCCAACTGAAATCACCCATGTGACCTATTGAGGATGTTCACATCTTGTTATCACCAAGTGAGAAATAAGAGTTCATGTGTTTTTTAAGGTAATGTTTTAGTGATTGTATTGCATCTTCACCATTAGTCTAGATGAAAATTAAGGGTCTCCCTTCAACATTACACTTTCAGCCAACAAAATAACCTATTGCTCCCAAAGAAAGGTTAATGTTCCAAGTATTTTGTTTGACCTATGATGGAACTAGAGAGTTCAGCACTGAGAAAAACCAATGCCTTCTCCCTTTCCTGAATAAACATTTGCAGAAGCATTAGCACCAAAGACTCTCCTCTTTGGAGGGATGGGTTGAGACTTTGTGGGGGGGTTACATAAATGCTTACCTCTTTTTATGTGACTTCTTAATACCCAATTCAAAAGGAATGGGTTGTTGAGTTGAACTGATTGATGGGAGAGATGACAAAACATTGACTAGTCTCCTAGCTCGAGCTGAAAAATGTGCACAGCTAATGCCTTAAACATTTAAAAATATAACCCTAGCTGTAGTAAAGGCTGTCGAGCTAAGATTTTGGATTAATTGTTCACTGTTCAACATGATTTGTGAATAATTGCAGAACCATAGTGATTAAATTGTACTTCTACAAAACAGGCACACATGCCTCCTGCTTTAGAGAGACCCGTGATTTGCAGAGTGGCAAGCCTCTGTAATCCATTTGGATGTACAGGTGACATCTCTCTTTGTGTCTTCACGACCCTAGGACCTCTGGAATATGTGCTATGTCATAAACTTGAATGATGAAAAAGCAGCAGGACTCCTTCAGCCTCTAATTGGAATCACTCAATGCAGCAAAGAAATTGAGCAACTCTTTATTATTCCATTTAATGGGTTTTTTTTTTACATTCCCAAATCATTTATCAGTATCATCTGAAAATGAAACATGATAAGTGCAGTGATATTTGGCACAATACATCCGGTTTGTTACCCAAGAGTTGGTGTGTAGGTACAAATGTATTAGCGATGAAGTCATACCCTGGAGAGGATGCAAAAGGGGACTTGTTCTTCAGTTCTGGCTGAATTCCCAGGTTTCACCCAATATGAGTCTACCGGAATCAGTGATGATGTTTTCTGTCATAGTTATAAAATACTTTCAGAGAAACATAAAGTTTTTTATGAGAAGAATAGCAAAAGGGATGACTTTTTCTTTTCTGGGGGTTGTTGGCTTGTGTGAGGACCTCAGAGGTTGAGATGGAAAAATGAAGACACAGAGCTTCTAGATTCTCCTGACACTGCTCATCATAAACATTAGCGTCGAGATGGGTGCAATTGCTCAACATTTACAGTCTACACTATCCCTCAATCAGTAGGTTGACTAAGTTGGAGGTCTTATTACAGTTGTCTCCCTACTCCCCCTTTTCCCTCTCTTTTTTCACTAAATTATAGAATTCTTTCTCTGATAGAGTTCCAGGTTTCAAGTGTTATTTATTCAGAGCAGCTTAATGTAAAGTGCCAGTGAGGTTTAGAGACCTTCCCTAAGAGTGGGATGTTAGGATGCTCAAACCACATGCTGTCAAAAACTATTGTAAGTGCCCTGTTTCATCAAGTAAATGCAGTTAGTTAAATTGAATTTGGAGGATTTTCTCCTCTTTGTGATGAACAGGGGGTGATTATCATACCTGTGATACTCCTGACTTCCCTTTTGTACAAGTAGAGCAGTCATACTGATCTTGAAGTTTATTAGAGCTTTAAGCTGTCAGGTTATTACTGTCAGCTTCAAGAAAAGAAAGAGTTACTGATGTAAAATTAATTTATTGAATGGAATTGTTTTGCCCTCAGGGAATAACATCACCATTTAATTTAATTTCCCCATCATATTGTCTCATTTCCAGAGGAAAAAATAACTTTTCTTTTTAACAGAATAAAGTGCATTATACTGAATGGAGTACTTCTTCCTTACAGGTTTTACTTGTTCTAGATCATCAGTTGTCATAATAACATGATGTATTGTACAGTAACTCTTACTTGCTGAATTTGGCAAAACAGCACTGATTTAGATATTTAGTTAAAAGAAACCATTGGGAGGACATAAAGACATTAATAAAGTTTTCCTGTGGTTACAATTTTCAATAGCAAGCAAGTCATTATGGACTATCCTATACAAAAGTATACTTTAAAATATGTTTAAATTAATTTAGTATGGTTTTTAAAAAAGCCTTGAAATCACATGTTTTAGTTGCTAGTGGTATTCTCAGTATTTGCCTAACAATGCAACTGCATTCAACCGGGGTTCAGAATATAGGTATGCTGTATGGTATGAGAAGATTATAGACATAAACTCCATACTTCCTGTCATTTAGTTCATTTTTAAGAGAGAAGCGCTGAGAGGTATCCGAAACAAAGATAAGATATTGATGAAAACTATTCTCTTGATGAAAGAAGCACAAAGACTGTTTTTGAGCTCTGTTCCCAGAGGATGTTTCTTTACAACCAGCACTTAAGTATCACATTAGAAAGTTCTCTTGTGTACATAGCTGTTCATTCCTAATCTGAAAATCCAAACTGAAATTTTATAAAGTGCATAACATTTTGAATATTGCCATGATGCCAAAAATGGAAAATTCCCATCATGAGACATTTGTGTACACAAATTATTAGGAATATGTATAAAATCATCTTCCGGCCATACACATAAAATGTGTATATGAAGCATAAATTAATTGTTTTTAGTTTTGAATCCCATCTCTAAGATAACTGATTATATATGCATATGAAAATATTCCAAAAAATCAAATAAATCTGAGATATTATGGCCCCTTACCTTTCAGATAATGTATATTCAGTCTGTATAGATCTAAGAAATAAATAAACTACCCTGGTTACAATTTGAAATATTCAACGACTTCACTTCTCTTTGTGTGTATTCCATTTAAGCAGAATAATCTTAAAATCTTTCCCTTTCCTCCTCAAAAGTAAGCCATACATAAAAATTAATATTCACTCAACAAACACTGATTGAACACTTATGCATAATACTTCACACTACAGAGTACAGAGAGATGAAGAGGCAAAATTGCTAACCTCATGAGCCTTAGATCAAACAAGGAAAGCAATACAATCACAGCAAGAACACTAGTACAGATAGAATAGATGCTGTATTGTGTCCACACAGGTACAACTGTATGTGTTGCTAAAGTAGTATATACTTGCCTGCAGATTGGTAAATAAATATTGTCCCAAGCCCTACCAAAGTCCTGGCCAACTAGCCCCTCTACAAGTACTTTGATTTTCCCAATTCTTATCACTGTAAGATTAAAAACTCAAATAAACAGGGGATCATCAAGGATCCCTCTCCAGTGAGGATGCCCATTCTGATTGGCAAGGCTCCAAGTTGGTGTCAGTTTGTAAATTTCTTGAATATCATCTCTGATGTAAAACACTCTTAGAAATTGTAATAACTTAGAATATATGAAACTTAACATTTGTTAGTTCAAAAACAGTTCACCATTAGTAATTTCTAGACCAACCAGGTGTTACAGACACTCACATGATTACATCCTATTGAGAAAGCATCGTGATTTCTCTAACTCAGTGGTCCTTAAACTTTATCACTCCTGGGTAAGCCTGGAAGTGTTGTGAAAACACACCTTGGGGACTGGCATTATGGCACAGTGGGTTAATCTGCTACCTGTGATACCAACATCCTATATGGGCACCGATTCAAGTCCTGTCTGCTCCACCTCCAATCCAGCTCTTCTGCTGGTTTGCCTAGGAAAACAGCAAAGGATGCCCCGAGTCCCTCAACTCCTGAACCCATGTGGGAGACCTGGATGAAGCCCCTGGCTCCTGGCTTTGACCTACCCTTGCCCTGGCTCTTGCAGCCATTTGGGAAGTGAACCAGCAGACGTAATTCTACCTTGTGTAATTCTACCTTGTGTAATTCTACCTTCCAAATAAATAAATCTTAATCCTTACACACATACAGGCACACACACACACACACACATACACACCATGCCTTAGTGATAGCACAGGGCATGGGATTTCCACCTCTAACAAATTTCCCTAGTGTTGCTGGGACTAGTCTTGGAATCCTTATTAGAGAATGCAAAGAACCTGGCTGTTTTACTTCTTTGAGGGAGAAAGTCTTGCTATTTTTTTTCATGCAGCTCTTATAAATCGATATGGAAAAGATGTATCTCTCAGTTCAAAAAGATTGCAGAGGTGCTAAACCAGAAAATCACAAAAGGAAAACACAAATGGACAATTAATACAAAAAAGTAAAAATCACTAGTTATCAGACATGTAAATTACAGAAATAAGATATCATTCTTGAATATTCAATCTCCAAGATAGGAAAATATTAATACCACTCAATGTTAAGGAAGGAATGAATGCTCTCATACACTGCTCACAGAATTATAAATTGCAGAAACCTTTCAAAAGGTAATTTGGCAACATGTTTCAAAAATGTCTATGATACTTATACTTTTTGCTCAAATAGTTCTTCTTCTAGAAATTAATGCCAAGGATCTCTTCACAGCAGTACAGAAGATTTATATTGGAGTTCTCATCAAAGCATTCTGTATAATAAAAATTAAGGGGAACTAACCAGGACAAGCACTGGGACTGAGCCGGTTGAGCCACTGCCAGCACCCCATATTTGGCGCCGGATAGTGTCCCGGCTACTCTACTTTTGATCCAGCTGTCTGCTAAGGGGCCTGAAAAAAAAAAAGTGAAACATGGCCCAAGTGCTTGGGCCCCTATACCCATGTGGGAGACCCATAGGAAGCTCCTGGCTTCTGGCTTATGTCTGGCCCAACCCCAGCCATTGTGGCCATTTGGGGAGTGAACCAGCAGATAGAAGATTCTCTCTCTCTCTCTCTCTCTCTCTCTCTCTCTTCCTCCATTCTATAACTGTGACTTTCAAATAAATAGAATAATTATTTAAAAAGAGTAACTAGTTAAATATTCAGCATACAAGATCCATAGGATAGAATATTGTAAACCATTGCAAATATCTTAAAGATTATTATTACATAGAATAAATGAATACTGCTTGTTAGAGTATGATAGGCAGAGCAAAGCTCCATTTTATGCATAACCATACACATATATACATGCATAGTTATATAGTATATGCCTATGTATATAAACAAAGATATTGGAATTAGACTAGAATAACAGTTATCTCTAGTCAATGAAACTATACAGTTTTCATTTCCTCTCCTGCACATTTCTTCAATTCTAAATTCTCCATGATGAATTTTGTGAGGAGTAGTAAACTTGTTCCAAGTCTCCACAGGTTCATCATGGTTGGGAGAGTGACTTGATAAAATTTTCTGATTAAATTACTTTTTAACCTAGTAATTGCACTTCTAGGAATATGATCTATCAATATAATCAAATATAAATACAGGGTTTCATATATTGGGAATCCTCATTACAGTAATATTTATAATAAAATTTACAACCCTACAACATGTTGCCAGTGAAGAAATAGCTACATAAATTGTGGCTTATCCATAATACAGAATTTGAAGCAGTCATTTGAAAGAATATACTGTTGAAGAAGAAATAATCATTGTCTCATGCTAAGTGAAAATAGAAAAAACACAAACTATGTACAATATAATCCAACTTTTAAAAGCACTCATAAATATGCAAAGAAAAAGGCTAAAAGGAACACATCATAAGTAAATAGCATTTATCTTATGGATGATTTTTATTTTTCTATACATTTACCAATATTATAATTTTTGAACATATAATATTCCTAAATTTTTTAAAGACCTATTTATTTATTTGAAAGTCAGGAAAGAGAGATACAGAATGAGAGAGAGACAGAGAGACAGAGAGAGGGAGATCTTCCATTTGTAAAGATGTACTAAAAAAAGACTGTCAGCTTCTCCAGTGTCAATGTTCCTTTTGTAAGATCATAATTGTCCTCACAGTCATTTATGCTGTCATTTTTATCCACTATTAAGAATAATATATGAATAGCAATGAGAGATTCATTGGAAAGTAAAACGGGGGATGGGTAAATGATTAAAACCAAGTTAATCTTGTTTTTCTGATTATTATTATTATTATAATTATTTTCCAATAATAACTCAAGCTTCACTTTTGCAGAAGAGCGTCCCTTTACAAAAATATCTCCTGGAAAATTGGAAAATGAGGTTTCAGTCACTAGCTCTAGCCAGAAATCCTGAGACATTAAGCCCTTGAAGATATATAAAAGATTCATTCCTTAGTTGTAGACCTGTATATTTCTACCTAAGTCACTCTGGAAAGCAGCAACTGATAAATACTACATGGAATTTAGCTATGAGCTAAATGACAGTAAAGAAGGAGGTAACAATCTGCTTTAGGTACTCAATAGAAAAGGAGACAACAACCTGCTTTAGGTACTCAGTAGAAACCCTGTATGCCCAGCATCCTGTAATTGACTGAATGGTCCCTTTCCTACCCTTCGTGGGTATCCAGGACTGGCAACTCCATGATCTTCCTTCTAATAAACCCAAATACACATGACTCAAACTTAACCAGTAAGACTTTTCTATTTTAGGACATAACATGGTTGAAACTGAGCCTGACTCTGCATGCATTGCTACTACTGAAGTCCCTGGAATTTCTATTATTCTTTATATAACTAAGTTACAGCTATTTAACTTGTCCTTAATCTCTGTAAATTACCCCATTTTTTTCCACTAAAGTCCTTGTTTTTGTCCATGAAAATTTTCATTACTGAAAACCCAGGAATGATACTTCATGTGCAGCTGAAACTCAAACAACGTATAGAGGAGAAAAGCGAATGGGGAAGGACAAGAGCAAGGGTTAGTAAAATGGGGTCAAGTTTGTCATCCGTGATAGTGAAAATCAGAGTGTACCTTAAAGGGTTATTGTGAGGACTGACTGCTCTTATTCTATCTTCCCTCGAGGTTTCAACTACACAGACCTTCGTCCTTCCCTCAGAAGAATCAGAAATCTTTTTGTCTTATATGCAATCTTAGTATATGATCTTCTGCATGAAATATTACCTCAGCCCTTCAGCTAAAAAATCCTCCTCATTTTTAAGATCCAATTTAAATGTAATTTTCTTAAAGAAACCTGTGTCACAGAGACAAAGCTAGGTCCAGTCTACCATATCTCTCTTTTTTTTAAGATTTATTTTATTTATTTGAAAGGAAGAGTTACATAGAGTGATAGAGCCAGAGAGAAAGAGAGAGAAAGGTCTTCTGTAGAGCGCTGGTTCACTCCCCAAATGACTGCAATAGCCAGAGCTGAGTTGATCCAAAGCCAAGATCCAGAAGTTTCTTCTGGGTCTCCTACATGGGTGCAGGGACCCAAGCACTTGTACCACCCTTTACTGCTTTCCCAGGCGCATTAGCAGAGAGTTGGATTGGAAGTGGAGCAGCCAACCAATGCCCATATGGAATGCTGGCACTGAAGGCTGGGGCTTTAACTCGCTGTGCCACAGTGCCAGCCCCAATCACACTTCTTGAAAGAATTAAAAGTGTTCTAATTAAACAATGCACTTTATAATTAGGTCTTCAAGGTTTGCCAACGCTGCTATAATAGAAACCCTATAAATGTAGATGACCATATTTGTCTTACGTATGTTGAAGTTTCCATCAACATATAAACATTTGCTAACTAAGAACATCATGTCTAGTTCATAAATATCTGTTGAAGGATCACATGATCTGATGAAATAATATATGTGAAAACCTGAAAAAGTATGAGGATAAAATTATTCAATAGAGAGTACCATTATCCATAACAAGTGTGTTAATTATATTCCCAATATCATCACATTTATTATGCATCACTGAGTGACTGAATGGAAGCAGGTTAAGTTGCATTTCCTTTCAAGGGCAAATTTGGAAAATAGACAGGAGTAAGAAGTTCTGGGGTTCCAGCACAAGGTAGGATGATTGTAGTTGATGTACTATGTACTTTTCTAGGAAAAAGATGAAGATCTAGAAGATAGGATATTGGATGTTTTCACCATAAAGGAATGTTAAATGCTTCAGGAGAAATATATATTTACCTAATTGGACATGACAAAATGTGTACTTTTTTTTTTACCTTTTAACCTTTTATTTAAGGTATATAAACTTCATGCTTTTTATAACTACAAATTTAGGAAAACAGTGATTCTTCCCACCCTACTTTCCCTCCAACACCCACTCCCACCCTCCCAACTTTCTTCCTGTTCCCTCTCCTATAAAAACACATGATACCTTATAAATATGTATAATTTTTGTCTGTTAAACTTTTTTAAAAATTAAAAGTGTTTTAAATGAGCAGAATGATAGGTGGCTGTCTCCAAGAAGAATTGAGAAAGTCTGGATGTTGCTCAAGGCAGTGTTTTCATGTACTTGGACTACTATGACAAGTAAAGTATATATTTAACATATATATAACATATATATATATATATATAACTAGTATAGTTTATAATGGGCTTATAAACAATAAATACCTGTTTCTCTTCAAACCCTAAGTGAATAATCGTCTCCCAAGAATCACACATCCCAATTCCATAACCTTAGAGATTAGATTCCAGCATATAAATCTGGAAGAACACAAGCACTCAGACACTAGTAGCCTCCCCCCAACAATAAGAATACTCCAAATAACACAGGTCATATTTAACACATAGCTTTTCTTTTTTATTTATTTATTTATTTTTTGACAGGCAGAGTGGACAATGAGAGAGAGAGACAGAGAGAAAGGTCTTCTTTTGCCGTTGGTTCACCCTCCAATGGCTGCCGCGGCCAGCGTGCTGAGGCCGGCACACTGCGCTGATCTGAAGCCAGGAGCCAGGTGCTTCTCCTGGTCTCCCATGCAGGTGCAGGGCCCAAGGACTTAGACCATCCTCCACTGCACCCCCGGGCCATAGCAGAGAGTTGGCCTGGAAGAGGGGCAACTAGGACAGAATCCAGCGCCCCGACCGGGACTAGAATCCGCTGTGCCAGCGCCACAGGCAGAGGATTAGCCTAGTGAGCCGCGGCGCTGGCTTAACACATAGCTTTTCAAAACAAATGATAAATAGCTCTTCCAACAGCTAGATTTCTACTACTATGCTCTCATATAGACATTCTGGAGATGTAGTTCTCTTTACATTTTTTAAAAGTTTAACAGACATATACATTGTATGTATTTATAGGGCACTCTGTGATGTTTCATTACATGTATATATTGTATAATTTCCAATCTGGGTAAAAGTACTTATCTCTGAAATCATTTAACATGTCTTTAGAGTGAAAACATCCAAAATCCTGCCTTCTAGATTTTATAGAGAATTTTACAATATACTAATATTATCAATGGCCCCACCACTATGCAACAGAAACCTAGAACTTCTTATTCCTATATATTATATTCCTATATATATATATATTCCTATATATATAATATATATTATATATAATATATATTATTCCTATATATATCCTATATATATATTCCATATATATATATATTCCATATATATATATTCCATATATATATATATATATATATATATATATATAAACAGAGTTACAGAGGGAGAGAAAGAGAGAGAGAGAATCTTCCATCTACTGGTTTACTTCCAGATGGCCGCAAAGGCTGGGGCTGGGCCAGGCTGCAGCCAAGAGCCAGGAGCTTGTTCTAGGTCTCCCATGTAGGTGCAGGGGTCCAAACATTTGGGACATTTTCTGCTACTTTTCCCAGACCGTTGGCAGGGAGCTAAATAGGAAGTGGAATATCTGGGACAACTACTGGCATCCATATGGGGTAGTAGTATTGCCAGTGGATGCTTTATACACTATGCCACATTGCCGGCCCCGTCACCATTATATTTTAGCTTCTGTGAGATCACCTACTCTTTTAGAAACCGCACATGAATGGGAACACTTACTGAGGCTTAATCTGATTTCACTGCTGCAGATCAGAAGCAGTCAGGAGATGTGACATGGCAGAGAGTGACTTGACCCAAAAAGAGAATGGAGAATTAACATTCTGATTGGAATACAAGGAGAAAGAAGACTGGACATTATCACCTGAGAATTGAATTAACATATTCAGTGAAAGAAGAAAGAAAATTTCACAAAATCAACAAAATTGTTAAAGATACATCTTAACTAGTGGTCATACTCTTCTGTTTTAGTAATGTCTCTAGGAAAGTAAAAATGATATTTGTCTATGCAACAAAAATACGATTATTTCTATGATAAAAAACAGCTAATTTCTCTCTTTAGGGGCCTCTGTTTACAAGCTCTGGGAGGGGAGGCAGAAATGATATGAAAGTTGTGAGTGAGAAAAATAAGCACATGAATTCCTTTGAAATATTCTTAATAAATTTTACTACTATGTAGTATTAATTTCCAGGCTGATAGGTCTCAGAAATCAATTTCAACTATTTAACTCACCATGCAAAAATGAAATTATTAAAAAATAGGTAAGCTGAAAAATTTCGAAGGCTATATGCAGAAAACCTTCAGCAGACAGCTGGAAGGAAAACTGCAGGCTTGTAATAGGATTAGGAGGACACTTTTGTGTGTGTGTGTGTGTGTTTGGGAAAGAGGCTCACTGAAGAGTAACTGGTCCTGTTACAAATACCATCAGAGTCTATGAACAAACACTCATCTTAAGGCAAGAGTTCTAACTAGCTCATACAACCTGACCTTAACCTGGTTAGAGGTACTTTTATCTTTTAACATCTCTTTAAGTCCAAATTTTAAAGAAATTTACATTGTGGATTCTAGATTTTATCGCTATTCAAAATTTGTCCCAGGATTTATCATTATACACTAACGAACAGGATTTCTGCTTTTTTCATGTTAACTCCTCCATTTCAAAGAACAACATCCTTGTCATATCATTGATTTAACCTCTTGTATTGAGCACCAAAGAGGAGAAACATGGATGAAATTTGTGGAGTTTTCCCAAGGTTAAGAAAGTCTTGACATTGTTTATGCAAATCTAAACCAATGCCAAATGTTCTTGTTAGGCATCCACTTAGATAACGGGGATATAGGTTCTCCCACACCCAACCTTTGTGTTTCTAGCTGTGTAGGAAAATGTGGCAAAAAATGTGGCTGGGATTAGTTGATGGGAGTAAGGTCCTGCCCAGCAGTACCTTGTTCCTTTCCTTATAATAATTCATTGGAGCCAGTCGCTGCATCTGGAAAGCAAGAGTTGAACAATACTTCTTGTCACTGCATCTTTTTAATTCAATTCAGTTCAGTTCAGTTCAATTCTACCTTGTAATTACTTATTGAATCTTTCCCTATCTTAAACTGGGGTTAATTTATGTTAAATAAAACCAGGAAACTTAATACTTACTGCTCTCTCTTGATTTCTTTAACTACTTATTTGACCTTCTTTTGGTGGCAGAGAAGTAAAAAAAGTAAAAGCACTCAGCTAATTGAATGTACAGTTCTCTCTTGTGAGTGTTTAGTCTATCTCTCCCCCCCATATAAAATGTGTATCTATATATAGTTCTGCACTGCTGATTTGTTCACTTTTGTCTTTATATATGTATCCAGATATATATATATACACACATTTGTATGTACATATACATATGTACAAATTTCTATTTTCTGCCTAAGTAGCTAAATGTGTATTAATCTGTCTAAATACTTTTCTATCCATTTATTTTGGAAGCATTTTACAAAAAATCTTTAGATGAAAGTTATGAACATAAATTTTACCTATATAGTTCTCTACAACCCCACCCTGCACACATTTGCACACCCATTCATTCACACCCACATGCACACTCACACTTTTTTCTTTCTATTTGAATCAGCCACCACAGCTGCCAGTGCTTCAGGGGCTTTAAACATCAATCAGTTTCACAGCTGGAGGCAGAGTGATCTACAGCAATAAAGCTTAAAGTGCTTCCTTTTCTGATATAATTTGATTCTTCCATTAGAGCACACATTCCTTTTTTTTTTTTTTTTTAAGCCAAAGCAAATGTTCTCTGTCCATATCAAGGCAAATAAATAGTTACCTTAAAGAGGCAGAAGGGATTACTCACTAGTTAGGAAACAGCATAGGGAAAATCCACCCAGTAATCCTTACTTCTGTACTGCTGAGTTTTTCACCTTTGTTTCCAGGAATGGCCTCTCCCCAACTTCCTCAGGGCTGGCAGCAATCATGGATCTGTTGGACTGGGAATGAATTCTGGTAGCCATAGTAAAACACATAACAGTGGCTTCATTGGATATGTTCTTGGGTTTCTAATCCTAAAGAATTCAGTGAGTGCAAAAAGTTGCTGTGACAATCACTGTCACATTTTTCTCTGTACCCAAAGTGCTTAAGTCTCAAAGCTTCTTCATCAACTTGAAATCACTGCTTTGATCATGAATATTAAATTTTCTTAAACATGATTTATTCCTGTTTCGCTGGCAAGTTCACTGTACCTGTTACTCTTGACTTTTTGAAAATTTTTGTTAAGTAGTTCTAGAAAATATAGTGAGTGATCTGGATTCTGTCAAACTCTGATAATAATAGTTGCAATGAATTTGTTATTGTCAAAAGCATGTGCAAAGATTAATGGAGAGAGCAGGTCAAAATCTAGCTGTGGAATATGGCTTTATGTTTTACTTCTTGCCTTGAAAGTCTGATTGGAATATTTGTGCGCTCATTTTTCAAAAAGGGTAGGTTTTTGGCAACCTAATTCCAGATATTTTAAAGCTAAATGGGCAATCACATCTCAACTTGAAGCCTGCTACCCTAGTCCCTCTGCTGTGCTGCTACTCATTCCAGCTGTTGGCAGCGATACTGTAATACTTGTGATTGCACTTCCGTTGGCTATACCAGACTTTCCTTCTTTATTTGCATGAGCCTATGAATAAGTTTATACCAAAATTCATAATTAAAGAATCTGAAGATGTTAAAACTTCCATTTGGAGATACATCTAAAGGAAGTTATTAAGTTAAATGAGATTATAAGGGTAGGATCCTAATCTGACTGGGATTATGACCTTAAAAGAAAAGACACCAGAACTCTCCCTGAGTCAAAATGCAGTCATCTTTACAGTCTTCAGAACTTGATAAAATAATGATCTTATGCTTAGTGTTCAGGGCTGGGCCAAGCCAAAGCCAGGAGCTGGAAACACAAATGAGGTCTCCCACATGGGTAGCAGCGATCCAAATAGCTGGGCTTCATTAATGCTTCCCAGGATCTTCCCTAGCAGGAACCTAGAGTCAAAAGCTGGAGCTGGTTATCATACCCAGGTAATTTTTAATTTGATGACTGAATGTTGTGCTCAAATCTTGTATAAGAGATCTATTTCTGCTGTTGTGCCCTGAGTGGTGCATAGAAATGTTTCTGAAAAAAAATGTGCTCACTAGTTGAGTGTATGATCTATGGCTGAGCCTGCTGTCTGGCTCCAAGCTACACAGACAGCTCCAGGAAAGAAGAACTTTAGGCTGGCTCAGATTCCCTACAAATCTACTCCTTGGTTTAGTGCTTCCATGCTTGACATGTGTGCCTACTGTCTGATATTGTTTCTTTTTATCCTGTTTCTCCTCCATCTCATCTTCCTCCTCTTTTCCAAGAATTCACATTAATTTGTCAAAACATTTGATAATCCATTACAGAATTTTTTTGTTATTATTGATAGAAGATTCTTCTTAAGTAAATGCCTTTGTCTTTTCTCTGAGACAGAAACAAAAATAGAAGTGGAAGAGGGTGGGAAGATAAAGAAGACTGTGTCCCCAGTAGATTCAGAGCTTTTCTTTGGGTGTTTGCTTTGCAATCTATCTTAGGAGAAGCAATAGTTTCCCATATTGGAAATTAAATTGTAAGAAATCTACTTGCAATTATAAATAAGTGGTAATTATGACCTCATATATTTACATTTGATGAATTTTTAATTAATTACTTCATGAAAAATTAAATTACACAATCTTCCTAAAATTTTGCATACAACTCATTCTTCTGCTCGAAACAATTTCTTTGACCTTTACTTGCTGAAGAAGGGAGTAAAATGCAAATGTGCCTGACACTCTTTGGAGGGTAGAAGCCTTTCCTATCATACTACTCTTGATAAGTGCTTTACTTTCACCCTGACTCTAGATAAACTGTTTGATCCTTTGTTCTTCAAACCCAAAATTTACTTTGTCATTACTTTCTAACTAAAACTGTTCCTTTTTATCTCTGGTGCTCAGATAAATCTCACTTTTTCTCCAACATTACCAATCATGTTCCAACTCTTTCCATAAATACTCCTGTTGGTACTGAATTCTCCTTCCACACTACTCTTGTATCACTTAAAGTCTGTGTCATTTGTTACTTATGTTAGTCTATCACTGTGTTTATCACCTGTATGTTCTGATTCCTTCAATACCTATGCTTCGTAACGCTTTAACTGCCAGCACCTAACAGAATGTCATACATAGCTTAGATACCCCTTAGATTGTTAGTAATGATTATGGCAATTATGAAATTGTTCTCTTCTCTTCTTATTCCTACCACTAGCTCCCTAATGTGCAAAGAGTAATTATTATCAGTCAAGTGCTGTGTTGAGGGTTTCATATCAGTTACTTCATTTACTCCTTCCAACGTCCTCTGAGGTGCCCCTTGCTGTTTCACAAATAAATAAAATGAAGCTGGAGATGCCACATTAGAATGATTAAATGATGGATAAAAAGATCTAGTGCAAGTTGGTAGATGCTTTCTCCATGTTATGTACCTTACAGTCATTGTATCATTGAATTTTCACAACAACCTGTGACATGGCTTCATCTGACAGGTGAGAAAATCCAACTACCAGAGATTAAGGAACTTGCCTAAGGTCAGACTAAGTTTCAGGCACCAGATTTCCTCCTTGTTTAAGGAACAGTTACTTTTGGTGGCTACTTTGGGGATTTGGAAAGAAAAACAACATATGACAATGTAATGCAGTTTTACCAAACATAAATTGCATCTTCCTTTTAAATACGAATTGCTAAATCCAGATGGAAGAAGTAGCTTACACATATTTAAGAATAAATAATCTACTTTAGCAAACTAGCAAGTACTATTCCCATATAATTTATTTGTCTTGAAAATAAGCTTCTAAGATTAGGGACTCTTTTCACATAATTAACGTTAGGAGACAGCCATGAGAATAGCGAGTTTAGGGGTGTGGCCCAGAGCCTCTGACCAGACTACTCAGCAGAGCTTGTCTGGAGTCTGCCAGGCAGAGGGATGGGTTTCTTCATAGAAATGCTACTTTTAAAGGGATGATATATATTTTTTCCTCTCTTCAGAGCATTTTCAAATCTTGGCACTAAAGAGGGGGAAAAAAGGTATGTCTTTTCTTTGAAATACTGGCTTTTGCTGAAAAGACCACCCTCTTCCCAAGCCTTGGCAACTTCAAACAGCCTGACCGAGAAGTCAGAACTCCTCTGGCTGAAGAAGCTGTTATCTTGAAAGCTGCTACAGGCTATACGCTCTTAGAGGGTCCTGGAGCTCAGAGTCTGTTTGTATTCATTTTTAATAAGCTAAATGAAAAGTGGAAAAGAATTCTGAGCATGTGTATAAATGCATACATATGTGTATATATCTAGGTGAGCACACGTTCTTATCTTTTGACACTGTAAATATAAAATATTTAATTAAATATGCACCTGGTGAACTAATATATTCTTTAAAACGAATAAAATTAAAATACAAATGCAAATTTTATTTGAAAAATTATGATTAGCCTTTTTTACTAAATTTATTCTTGTGAATTCTTTCACAAATTCCTGTGAAATTTTAATTGGATTTCGTACTTTTTGTCTTATTTTTATGCACCTCACATTTTACTACTCTGTGAGAATTTGACACAATTTCCATGTGTTTTTCTTACCTGATACTATGGTTTAAATGCATCTTAAATGCATGAATTAAAGGGCAAAATCCAAAGTCATAAAAAAAGTAGACTGAATATTAATTTTAATGCAGAGTCTTTATTTATGGCCCATTCTACCCTATGGATGCAGCTTATGTCTCCCTGGCCTTTGTACTTGTTGCTCTTGATTTCTACAGAGAAAAAGTCTTAAACTACACATATGCACCCAAGAGTTTACCTAACCTCTCCTACATGCAGACAAAGAGAAAACAACTCCAAAGACTTAAATAGTAATGAAATGTGTCTTTGGATTACATCTGACACTCTTTGGACCCCACCTCACATCCTCTCTATTGACTTTCTTTTTATTATTATTATTATTGGTAGTTTTTCTATGTACAATTCTTTTTTTAACTTTTATTAAATGAATATAAATTTCCAAAGAACAGTTTATGGATTACAATGGCTTTTTCCCCCCATAACTTCTCTCCCACCCACAACCCTCCCCTCTCCCGCTCTCTCTCCCCTTCCATTCACATCAAGATTCATTTTCAATTATCTTTATATACAGAAGATCAGTTTAGCATATATTAAGTAAAGATTTCAACAGTTTGCACCCCCATAGAAACACAAAGGGAAAAATACTGTTTGACTACTAGTTATAGCATTAAATCACAATGTACAGCACATTAAGAACAGAGATCCAACATGAGGAGTAAGTTCACAGTGACTCCTGTTGTTGACTTAACAAATTGACACTCTTGTTATGGCATCAACAATCACCCTAGGCTCTTGTCATGAGTTGTCAAGGCTATGGAGGCCTTTTGAGTTCACCGACTCTGATCATATTTAGACAAGGTCATAGTCAAAGTAGAAGTTCTCTCCTCCCTTCAGAGAAAGGTACCTCCTTCTTTGATGACCCGTTCTTTCCACTGGGATCTCACTTGCAGAGATCTTTCATTTAGGTGTTTTTTTTTTTTTTTCCACAGTGTCTTGTCTTGCCATGCCTCTATTGACTTTCTATTCCAGCTATGCCTATGTCAACCAGTCTCATACAGGTGTAACCAGAAATACATGCCCTCTAGCAGCATTGCCTTACTTTTTGGCCTAGAGCTTCTTTAATGACTTACAGGATGCCCATGTGTGCTGCCCAAGCAGTTGTGACACAAGCACAAAGGAGTACAAGGAGGCAATTGCCCATAGAGTCACCCTTGATAAATGAGAGATGTGACTTAGTAAATAAATAAGCCTTTCCTCCATTCTTCAGGTAAACAAAGCACAATTTGGAGACTCAGATCTGCAGCAAAAGGAAGCCACAGTTACTCCCTCTAGTGACTAGTTGAACAACACACTCCTGAATTGAGGTTTACTCTTGTCAGTCTACGCCAATAGCCAATCGCACTCCACAGAGAGCAATTTTGCTCATCCCCTTCCACCCCAACCCGAGCCTATGGATATATTTGGCAACGTCAGGAAAGGTTTTTTGATTGTCATGACTTGGAGGTGAGGCTATTGACATCTCGTGGGTATAAGCCAGGATTGATAAAAACACCTTACAATACAGAGCAAAGAATTATCCAACTCTAAATAGCAGTTTTGCTGAGTTTGCAAGCCTTTTATCCACTCCTATTTTTTATATACCACACAATGAAAATCTACTTGAACCTTTTTTCCATCCCAGTCTCTGCTTTTTAGGTAAATCCAGCCTAAGACTTAATCAGTGCTTCCTCTAAGACAGTTTTGACCAGTGAGGGGTGTGTGTGTGTGTGTGTATGAGAGAGAGAGAGAGAGAGAGTGCTAGAGCACTATCATCTTAACTTGTCCTGTTAGATTTGTGAAGAAAAAAATTCACTTGCTCTTTTAATTTGATCCAAACAGGTTTTGGGAAAGAGCTAAATTAAAATCTAATGACACTTGGGGAAAAAAAAAGTCTGAAAATCAGCAATTTAAGTTTATCCCAAATGAGTTTCACAGTAATTAGGTCTGTACAGAATAATGAAGCTAAAGTTTACACAAAGTTTTCCAAGACCAGTGCTCATATTTTCTAGATGGCAACTCCATTTTTAGTTTCTAGAGAAAATGATAATCTTTTGTTTTCTCATTGGGCTATTGGATCCTTCAGAGGCAGGGTTTCATTTCATCTTCAAATTTCCCCTGGCTTTATGTTTGTCTCTGAGCAGCAGATATTCATTTTACTATTGAATTTGTGGCAAGCCAGTATTAAGCCCCAGTGTCTGGACCACCAATGCTGTATTTACAAATAATGTGGTTGGATGGCCTGGGATATGGAATGTGAGATTAGCCAATTGGGAAAACCAAATGCCCTGTAGTCATTTAAAAGTAGTATTCTTTTGTCATCCTTCAGGATGCATTCCTCATTCTTCTATCATTTTGTAATCCTTGAAAAGTTCATTTCAATCAATTATTCTGTTTAAAGATTCTCATCAGGTCATACCTTTAGGGAAGTATCTCAAAGCCCATTGAGTTTGTTCCTACTTCTTAGGAAGCAAGACAACAAAATGAGTTCTTACAAAAGATTTATTTTATTTGAGTTAAACATTTTGTGAATTTTTAATACCTTCTAAATTTATAAAATTGGCCAAATGAATAAAAAATTGTCACAAGGGTTCTATTTTCTATGCATACCCTTGACAGAGAGTTTCTCCCTGTCATTCAATTAGATCTGAAAAGTTGAGTAATAAGGAGAGAGATCTCTGCTCCTTTTTGTTATATTTTAATTGAAATGAGTGAGTGTATAGTTCAACTAAACTGAGTACCTTATTTCAGGAATCAAAACATTTGAGGTTGACTTTTAGTCTAACAGTTGTGAAATCTATATCCTATATTGAAGTACCTGACTAAGTTCAGTTCCTGACTAAGCCTCCTAACTCCAGCTTCCTACCGATGCAGACCCTGGGAGACAGCAGGTGGTGACTTAAGTGATTGGGTCCCTATATATGTGGAGAAACCTGGAATAAGTAGCCAGTTCCCAGCTTCACCTTCATTGCTATAAGCATTTGCATATTGAACCAGTGGAAGGGAGTTCAATATCTCTTTATCTCTCAAATAAGTAAATAAATTTGCAAAAACCAGGGCCAGTGTTGTGGTGCAGCAATTTCATCTGCCACTTGCGACAAGGACATTCCATGTTGGAGTTTTCATTCGAATCCTGACTGCTTTGCTTCCAATCCAGGTTCCAGTTCATGTACCTGGGAAGGTAGCAGATGATGACCTAAGTGCTTGGGCCACTACCATCATGTGGGATACCAGGATGGAGTTCCTGGCTCCTGGCTATGGCCTGGCCCAGACCTAGTTGTTGTGAGCATTTATTACAGAATGAATCAGTAGATGAGAGATTATCTCTGTCTTTGTCTCTCCCTCTTTCTCTGTTTTTCAAATAGACAAGTAAGTGAGTACATAAATCTTTAGAAGATTTAAACAAACCATTTAACTTGGAGAGATTTGGTCAAAGGGTACAAAATTTCATTTAGGGTAAGTAAGAGCTATAGATCTATTGTACAGCATGATGACTACAATTAGTGATGATATCTTGTTATGCTTGAAAATTGCTATGAAAGTGGATCTCAAATATTCTTGAAACACACACAATGAGAACTGTTTGAGGTGATAGATTTGTTAATTAACTTGACTAGCAATCAATTACAATGTTTACATGTATCAAAACATTGGGTTTACACTGCAAATATATACTAATTATTAATTATACCTCAATAATGAAAAAGCAATTTTATATGGACACAAGTGTTAAACTTCTTTATAGGAAGAGCTGGAAGAATCTTCACTGATTATTAGCAAGTCACGTTATTTCCTCTGAACAGAAACTTCTTTAATTCTAGAGCAGTAATATTGCTGCCTTATGCTTCTACTTACATCTAAAGAGACAATCATAGTCTTGTTACTACATGTGAAACACCGGTAGAAGAGAACAAGGACACAGGCCTTATGCTTACAATGCACCTTCTCAAAGAGAAGACACAGTATGTAACCTTGAATGAACTTATGACTTCAGTTCTGTTCCATTATCAATGGTCTTGAAACTCTTGGCCTTCTCTTTGCCAGAAAGGGACCACAATATAGTATTAATTGCCCTAAAGCAATAGCAGGCATTCAAAGAATCAGTGTTTCAAAAGTATCCTGTGGAGGGAAAAAAGGCTTGGAAACATGTAATAGTTTTATTAACTCACCTTTTAAAAAATGAATCATTAAAATTGAGCCCAGAGCAACCCACCTGTTGTGGATTCTTGCTTCCAGCTTGCTTTATGCTCACCACATTGAACCTGAAACCTTGATGAGAATAATTGTGAATCTACAGTTTAAAGGTTCATTAATCATACTCCCTGCTGCACTTGCTTTCTGATGCGCAATGATGCTGAATAAGAGTTCCATATTTATGTGAAATATTAGCAGAACTTTTTAAATTAAAGATGTGGTTTATTAATCTTAATAAATCATAGTTTGTTGGGACATTTCAGATTCCTTCTCAAGTAAAATGGGGCTTGACTGTGCAGTAACAGTGTTTATGTCATGCTTGAATTGTTTAAGGTGAAGCTTTGAGTAGTTTTATTGCTTTTGTTTATATAGGTAAACCCAATCTGCGCATTTGAAATGATTGATGAACTGCAGCCCCACTTGGAGTGTTTGTCATCACTCATGTGCTGAAGTGACATTTCTTTATGTATTTTGGCATAAACATATGCAACTACTGGCAAAGCATTTGACCCTAGAGTCTGACTATTTGTCATTCTAATCTTTTTTTTTTTCTTGCCCAAAGTCAGGCAAGTTACTGTATATTCTATCTTCACACACATCGCTAATTATTCAACAGACAGTAAAATAGTCTAGTGGCTAGGATTATATAAATTGCTGAATATGCAGTCTTCATTTCTCCAGCCAAGCAGCTTGATACTGTGCAATAAAATAAATAAAGTTGAGGTGCATGTAAATGTCAAGGAAGACAGCCATATTGAACTACAATAGCCTTTTAGGAGAATCTGCAATTTCTATCAACAACAGCAACAAAAAAAGATGAAAGAAACTGCCATGAGCATAGGATTTAGCCCATCAAACATAAACAAAGATGAAGTAAAATTCATTAAACAAACTACCTTACAATATAATTTTCCTGTAATGAGTCTATGTTGAAAAGCAAGTAACCAATAACTCACATCATGTAGACAGAGATAAATGAAAGTCTTTCTAACCTCCAGGCTCAGAGTTCAAATTCCATGTTACATTGTTTGAAAAATTCTTATTATTTATTGGTGAAAATGTCAGAAAAGTAATTAAAGTGTGAAGTAATTTTCTGAGTAAAGTAATCGCACCTCATTTGGAGAACATGGCTATGGTTGTGTTCTGATGAGGTCTGAATGAGCAACAATTTAGGGGAGAGGGGAAGGAGTAAACCAATTTGGAAACACTTTAATAAAGACACCAGTATAAGTAATGTCATGATTACCTGCTTCATGGACAGTAGTAGAGACAAATTGTTAAAGTTTCCTTGAAAAATAGAAGCTGATAATTCTGAACAGATTACATCATATGGTTCATAAGATAGACATTAACAAAAAATAAGATAACCTGCTAATTTTGATTATACAAAATATTTTACTTGTCATCAATCAATTTTAAACTCAACTCTTGGGTAGTTGACAAGGAGGAAAAACCAGGTTGAGCAGAAAGATTTTCAGTTTGTGTGGTAGGCACCTGTTCAGTGATGTGATATTCTAAGGAAAGTTCCTATTCTCTCTCTTCAGTCATAAAGATGACACATCAGTGCATTAATGCCTATAGGACTGGTCAAAGTAAGGAGAATCAGCCTCTAGTAAAATAAGAAAGGATTAAAGAATAGCATAAGAGAATAGTAGCCATGGAGCTGGTAATAAAAATTAACAAGAGGGAGGGGCACTTTGTGCAGCAGTTAAGTTCTCACTTGACATGCCTTCATCCCATATATAGGAGTGTCTGAGATCCCATAACTAAGAAGCAGTAAGAAATCCAGATCCGATGTACAGATGTCTTTCCTGTATATCTCCTTGACATCATAGTGTTTCACAATGATGGTAGCTGGGAACTGCAATACACTGGAGCCTGGGGGTACTAAGCTATAGTCTTTTTGTCAGGCACTCCATAGCTATGTCCCTTTGATTCTTTCTGTAATTTCATTCACGCATAATCATCACATTGAATTGCCTATTTCAATGACATTTCAAAGAATTTCAGCTTCCTTTTAGGGATGATAGATCCAATGCCAGTGTACAATGACATCCGAAGAAACTCAGCACAGGAGCTATGGTTCCATTTTTCCTTTAAAGTCTTACTGATAATATACCAATATCTTCCTGGCTTGTCTTCTTTTCTGTTAAACCTCAGGTTTATAGCTTGTACTAATTTGCCTGGTTGCACTGAAATAATTAGGATAATAATTAGAGTCCGAAATACTATGAATCAGAAGATTCACATCAATATAATTAATGCATTCAGAGTGAAAAGGAAGAGTAGAGAGCAAAGAACACTGTTACAATGTTTTTTGGCTCTTGGCTCTTCTCTCCTGCGCTCTGCTCTCTCCTGCTCGCTCTCTCTTCTCTCGTCTCTCTCTTCTCTCGTCTCTCTCTTCTCTCCTCGCTAGCTCCTCTCCTCTCTGTCTTTCTCTTATACTCTCCTTCTCTCCCTTTTTCCCTCTTCGCCCCTTCCCTCCAGTCTGCTGGATTTTCCCCAATAAACCCTGTCCCTTATCCAGGGGATTCCAATTCAATCCCATCAAGGTGGCATGTACCAATGCCATCTCACTATTCCAAGTGATCAATTTCAGTTCACGATTGATCATAATGAAAGGACTAAGAGTCAAAGGGAGCACATAAACAAGTCTAGTACCTGCTAACACTAACCGATAGAATAAATAAAGGGGAGAGTGATCCAACATGGGAAGGGAGATACTCAGCAGACTCATAGAATGGCAGATGTCCTAAATAGCACTCTGGCCTCAGAATCAGCCCTAAAGGCATTCCGATCTGGCTGAAAAGCCCATGAGAGTATTTCAGGCATGGAAAGCCAAGACATTCTGGCAAAAGATCTCTGTGAGTGAGATCCCAGTGGAAAGAACAGGTCTTCAAAGAGGGAGGTACCTTTCTCTGAAGGGAGGAGAGAACCTCCACTTTGACTATGACCTTGTCTAAACAAGATAACAATCGGAGAACTCAGAGGGCTTCCATAGCCTTGGAAACTCATGACTGGAGCATAGGGAGATTACTGATGCCATAGACAGGAGTGTCAATTGGTAAAGTCAACAACAGGAGTCACTGTGCACTTACTCCTCATGTAGGATCTCTGTCCTTAATGTGCTGTGCATTGAGATTTAATGCTATAACGAGTACTCAAACAATATATTTCACTTTGTGTTTCTATGGGGGTACAAACTGCTGAAATCTTTACTTAATGTATACTAAACTGATCCTCTGTAAAAAAAAAAAAAGAAATTATAAAAAAAAGAAATCAAATAATGCTTTTTGTGTGAACACAGACTGAAAATGGACATGCCACGTGTTTGTATCAGAGAAGCATTAGAACATTCTTTTTGATTTTGACTCATACAACAGAGAAACTAGAGCAGAAAAAATATGCTATCAAATACAAAATGAACTCTAAATTTTCACGAAAACAATAACGACTGACTTCATTCCTCTATAGTGATAACCTGGGTATCCCAAATACGATGTCTGCTGTCAAAAAGACAGTAGCAAGAAAACTTTGATAAAGTGATCAAATTCCTTCAAGCTCTTTCTTTTGTTCTTAGCTCCTTTTTTTCTTTTCTTTCATTTTTATTGGCTCTAAACTATGATCATATTATCTGTGTTGCTTCAGTCACCTTCCTTATGCTTGTAATAGATATCTCCGTGCATAAGACAATCTAGCACTCAAGTAATCATTGAAAAGGAGTAGTGATTTTTGAGTGAATGTAGTAAAATGAGCATATACAACTTTGAATGCAACCTAAATTATTTGCTGAGTACACATAGTTAAAAATTCCAACATGGTTATTTGTCAATGCATTGGTCTTCATTCATTCGACAAAAATATTTTGAGTGCCTACTTTGTGCTAGACATATTTTTAGGAGTTTTGGATTGAATAAAGACTAAAGCATAGTCTCTGTTCCATTAAGCTGATATTCCAATGAGGAAAACTCATAATAAAAAAAGGAGGAGATATTTAAGTATTTTTTGAATAGCACTTGATCATTGCTAAAAATTTTTTTTTAAAAAGGGCAAAGGGCAAAGGAAATAGAAGTTCAGTTGCCATGTTCAATAGTGTGGTCTTTTAGAAAGCCCTTCTGACAAGAAGTTTGACATCCAGGTAAAAAAGATAAAGGAGGATTAAAATAATCATTAATGATTTGATAAGAGCTGTTTCTTATTTGAGTAACTGTTTTTTTCTCTGTCATCTCCTATCATCTCCCCTCTGCACCTTTATTTTCCTGATAATATTGTTATACAAAATGGTAACTTTTATTTTCTTGTGTTTTTATTACTAACAAAAACTCATTGGAACCATAATAGCCTCTCTTTAAAGATTAGAATGTCCTTATACTCTGCCATTTATGTTAGTAATTCTCTTTGCACAAACTCTCAGAGCAATTTTTTTGCAAACCTATAGTTACTTTTACATATTTTTTCTTGAATTAAGAGAAGCTTCATTTTTCTATATAGAGATGATTTATCAACCAGCTTTTCCTCTAAATTACTAAGACAATTCAAGGGAGATGAAAGAATTTCTTCTTTAAGGTAAACAGAGAGAAAAATCAGAAAGGAATTGACAGCCCAGTGAGACAAAAAGGCCTATTCATTAAAGAAAACCCTTTTAAGAAAGCCTTGCAACATTGCTTCTGTGAAAATCCACTAGTCTGTCACAGCTGTGTGGCTATACACACAGCTAAACCTATCTGCAGTGGCACAATGCTAGGGCAGATACACAAAGTCATCCTTGAAGGCCACAGTTCTTTTCGTCTCCAAGCGGCAGCAGGAAGATGAAGGGAGATCCCTGCCAGGAGTGGGGATACATGGGTGCCTTATCCTGGCAGTGCACTGTCTCACTGAATGAGCTTGGGCACATTACTTGATGCACTGACTCAATTTCTTCAAATGTAAATGGAGATAATATGCTGACCTCATGGGGCTTTTATGAGGATTACCTAAGGTAATGTGCATAAAGCACACACCATGGGGCCTGGTGTGTGGTCAGCACTCAGTAATTAGGAGGCTTAATTATTAGCACAGCCCATTTTCCCTTTCCTCCTTTATTCATTCTTTGATGCACATGGAAGTGTAGACAGGAGGAAAATTTGAAAGAGATGAAATACTGAAGATAGCTAGTAGACACCATTCAAGAATGAACTGTCATTCTCAAAACTCTGGAATTCTAAGTTCAAGTTACCACGTAGATCTGCACCTGATTAGTGGTAGCAGTTTTATCATTGTGTCTCAAGCAAAATGGAATAAAAACTTCATGTGGTTGTAGACGAACTATTCCAACTGAATATGCATTATATAGAACACAAAAGAGGGTTAAGATACAACCGTTATAGTTGGTACACTACAGGAAAGGCTGCCTGAACATAATAATTTACAGCTCTTGCATTTTCTGAGCAGCAAGATGGGGAGAACTGGGAGCAACTGGTCTACCAACCTTGACCTTGCCTTCTGCTTTTAGAAGAGAGTACAACTAATATTTCCTGATTATTATTTTGGTTTTATGAATGTGAATAAACTAAAGAGTTAAATGTAAAATGATTCTTTTTATTTGTAAAACTTTATTGGTAAGTATCTCCCATCACTTAAACATGAAATCCATTAACATATTTCCAGAGCCTAACACATAGCCATAAACCAACTAGGATATTCAGTTAAAAAATTGTAATTGTTTGGTGAATAAATAAATAGAGGAATAAATGGAATGAATGAATAAAACAATAACCAATATGGAAATTTCCTTTTTATTTATTTGAAAGACAGATGATAGGTAGAAGACAGATAGGTAGGTAGGTAGATAGATAGGGACGTTTTCAATACCTGGAGCTGGGTGGAGCCAAAACTATGAGCTGGGAACATGATCTGAGTCTCCCATGTGGGTGGCAAGGATCTTATAACTTGAAACATTACATACTGCCTCACAGAGCCTGTATAAGCAGGAAGCTGGAATTGGGAAAAGTGCTAGAATTACAGCCTGGTCATTCCAATATGGGATTCAGGCATCCCAACTAGTGTCAAAACCATGAAATTAAATGCCTGAGTGGGAAGTGTTTATTTCAACTCCCCTTTCATGCCTGCAACTGAGTCTGGAGCTCAATGAATGCTTAATACATAAGTAATTATCTAGGATCTTGAACTACAGATGTCCCCTTGACTTAAGAGTGGTCCTAATTTTTTTCTGGAAAAAAATGGCCTTTCATCAAGGATGTAGCTTCAGGAAAGAAATAAACACATCCGTGAAACCTACAGAGATGTCACAGTCAGACCGCTCTCACACTCAGCACATGTGGTTTGTGACACCATTTAGTGTTGTCTAAACTTTCCTTAACCCCCAAAGCTCAAAAGATTCTCCTTGGAGGAGACTCCTGGAAGATGAGCATATGTTTGAACACTTCCTATGAATGGAAATTCGTCTAATGAACCAGTCTACTAACAGGTTGGAAAACTGTAATTATTAGAATTTTCTCCCAGCTATGGAGTCAAAACCTGCCTACTTCTAACTAGTTCCCACTGTTTAAAAAAAAATCCATAGGACCAACAAAATCACTTTTCTCTCTTAAATATGAAAAATAAATTTTGAAATTCACTTCTAATTCTTTTACTATACTCTTTTATACAGAGAAAATAAGTTCGGTGCCTCACAGTCTGTGGTTTATTCTGTTCTCTGTTGCTATACTAGAACACTTGAAATTGAGTGATTTATCAGGAAAATAGGTTTATTTAGCTCATGAGCATGGAAACAAAGAAGTTAAATACTGGGCAGCTACAGCTGATAAGGGCCTCGTGCTATGTCATAGCTTGGTGGATAGCATTACATGGCAGGAGTGCACATGGGAAATATCACATGGACAGAAAGGAAGCAGGAGAAATCTACCATAGGCACACTTACTTTATAACAATCCACTGTCAATGATTACTAACCTCTTCCCAAGAGGAAGGCATCCAGCCATTTTCACCTTACCATCCATGTTAAGGGCCCACCACTTCTCAACTTTTTTACATTGTTGACCAAGCCTCAACATTCACTTTGGTGAGGACAAATTATATTCAAACCATTGCGTTCTATGTTCATACAATGTAATATTTGCAGCCATTGCAATGATGTAGGAAAGAACAAAAGAAGAAAATATGAAAACCAACTTACTTTCACATGAATTATTTGAAGTGAAACCTCACCCTCACCCTATAAAGAGGTCATTATTACACCATTTTAAAGATTAAGAATTGAGGCACAGAGAAGTGAAATATTATAAAATGTAAAGATTAAATTTGAACAAGATGGCATGTACCAATGCCACCTCACTAGTCCAAGTGATCAATTTCTGTTCACAATTGATCATAATGATAAGACTAAGAGTCAAAGGGATCGCATAAACAAGACTAGTGTCTGCAAATACTAACCGATAGAAAAAAAAGGGAGAGAATGATCCAACATGGGAAGTGGGATATGCAGCAGACTCATAGAATGGCAGATGTCCTAAACAGCACTCTGGCCTCAGAATCAGCCCTTAAGGCATTCAGATCCAGCTGAAAAGCCCATGAGAGCATTTCAGACATGGAAAGCCAAGACACTGTGGCCAAAAAAAAAAAAAAAAAATGACCTAAATGAAAGATCTCTGCGAGTGAGATCCCTATGAAAAGAACAGGTCATCAAAGAAGGAGGTACCTTTCTCTGAAGGGAGGAGAGAACTTCCACTTTGACTATGAGCTTGTCTAAATATGATCAGGGTCGGTGAACTCAAAAGGCTTCCATAGCTTTGGCAACTCATGACAAGAGCCTAGGGTGATTACTGATGCCATAACAAGAGTGTCAATTTGTTAAGTCAACAACAGGAGTCACTGTGCACTTACTCCTCATGTAAGATATCTGTCCTTATGTGCTGTACATTGTGATTTAATGCTATAACTAGTACTCAAACAGTATGTTTCACTTTGTGTTTCTATGGGGGTGCAAACTGTTCAAATCTTTACTCAATATATACTAAACTGATCTGTATATAAAGAGAATTGAAAATGAATCTTGATGTGAATGGAAGGGGAGAGGGAGCGGGAAAGGGGAAGGTTGTGGGTGGGAGGGAAGTTATGGGGGGAAAAAGCCATTGTAATCCATAAACTGTTCTTTGGAAATTTATATTCATTAAATAAAAGTTAAAAAAATTTGAAACAGAAATAAACAACTTGACAAATGTGTATTTTGTCTTATCTAGATACATTATAATCTCTGAAATTTTGGATCAAAATATTTTATGACTTGAGATTTAACAGCAACATGCACAGGACAACACAAGAATTTTCTGGGCAGTGCTCTTAATAGATTCTAATAGTTCTATAAAAATCTAGGAAGTACAGAACATTCAGAGAAGTCCACTCACAAGGGAAATGAATAAATTTGAAGACATCAGATAGTTGCCAAAGTCCTTAGCAAACTAAGCCTGGAATATGGGATTTCAACAACAATGAGGAAGGTATTCACAAACATTTTATGATCTATTTGTCTATTATGCCTAAACTTGCATATTTCTAAAATAATTTAAGTGTTTCAGTTTGAAAAACATAAATACAAAGGAAACATTAAAATAAAGATAAATGAATCAGCCAAGTAATGAGCCAGAGAACATAATTATATTAGCAACAATGTGGCAGTTGGACTTTGCAATTATGCACCACATTTAACACTGAGCTTCCTGTAGTCAGGACAGAATTAGAACACAAGAAGCAACCAATACAGTGTCCAAGTATGATGGTTAATTTTAGGTATCAACTTAATTGGATTAAGGAATACGTAGAAACCTGGAAAAACATTGTTTTGAGTGTGTCTCTGAATTCATTTCCAAAAGAGATTAGCATGTATGTCTGAGTAGACTAAGTAATGAAGTACACCCTGAAGGTGGGCACGCACCTTCAGTTGGCACATGCTGATTTGCACATCAGAATTCCAGGCTTGCTGGCCTTTGGATTCCAGTGAGGCCCTTGCTAGTACTTGGGCTTTTGGCTTCAGATCTTTGTTCTGAAGCCTTCTGACTTGGACTGAGCCACGCTATTGGAATTCTGGGATCCCCAGACTGCAGACACTCTGTTGAGGTACAACACAAGTACCATAATATCATAAGCCAATCCCCTTACTAAATTCTCTTTCTTACCTCCACATACAAATATCTCATTAATTCTGTATCTGTATAACTGTGACTAATTCACTGAGTGTAAAATACTGCTGTATGCCTATACTTGTCTACTGATCCAGGCAAGAAGCAGAGTGTTAGTTTGTTAAATAGAGGTCATTCTAGATTGAGCTAGAAGCTGCAGACTGAATCACCTGGGATTCTTTTACAAGGGCTAATATTCTCACAATATCCACCTGTGAGGAATACTTTTGCATGTGACCTAATGTGAATTTATTCTTCAGTGAATTAACCAACAGGTATTTATTGAACTGCAGCTGAGTGGCAGACACATGCCTTTTTACAACACATAGTCAATGTAACGATTGCTTGATTATCTCCCAAGGGTAAAAATGAGGATTTTTCATAGTATTTCCATTACAGATTTCTTTTAAAACATTCACTACATATGCAAAAACCCAAAAACTTAAGAGTAATACAGCAGAGAGGAAGACAGTGCTTCCTGCTCTCCTGGATCCTATATTCTAGAGATTTCTTTGTGCCCATGCTATGGTAATCAATAGGAACAATTCAAAATTCAGGCTGCTCAACTTTCTTCTTTTTATCTGAGAGAGAGAGGGAAAAGAGGGAGAGAGAGAGAGAAAGACGCACATACAGAGAGAGAGAGAGAGCACTCTCTTCTGCTGGTTCAGTCCCCAATTATCTGCAATGACCCTTGATCCCCCAAGGGTCAAAGGGCAAAGCAGGAGTAAGGAATTCAGTATAGGTCTAACAAGTGAGTGGCAGTAACTCAATGACTTGAGTCATCAATGCTGTCTCCCAAGATCAGCATTAGCAGAAATGCTGGAATCAGGAGCAGAGCCAGAACTCTAACCCAGCTATTCCAATTTGGGATACGGGCATCTTAATCATCAGGCAAAATGCCCACCTCACCTTACTCAGATTTTGAGTCTGTCTCTTATCTATGCATGTGCTTCAGTCCCCAGTTACTACTAGGTGTAATAGGAAAGATAGTTCATAGAATTATTGTATTAAGTATGATAATGAAGCGTTACTTGGCACAAAGTGCTCAATAAGCATTGGCTGCCATTGTGTTACAAAGAAACAGAAACCTGGAAAGGCAGAATGATTGTCTAAACTAGTACATCTAGCAAGAGGGAGAACTTGGATTCATATTCAATCACTATGACACAAAGCCCTGAGATCCTTACTAGTATGCAGTGAAGGAAAATTCACTGAGCCAGATCTCAAACTCTGTGGAATTATAGGCAAGTTAAACTTGGTAAAAAGGAGTCATTGAAGATTTCGAAGATAACTTTCATAAAATGCAAGTGTTATAGGGTAGCTGATTTTACAATATACAGAATTATTGAAAGGACAATTAAAATGAATCTGGAACTTTAAACTTGGTTAGAATTTTATCTAAACTTTTAATAAAAATGGGAAAAATTTGCTGCCATCTCTCGAAAAAGGGTCTAGTGATTGAAAGATTAATGTCAGTGTACCAAGGCCAACTATTGAATCCGAGAATCAGCCACTTCGGAGTGTGGAATCATCATTGGGAGATGGGAGAACAAAGGCTAACTTGATGATTCAGGATGACTCAGTAAATGGGGGAGGGAAGCACTTGACCCCTTGGTGATTTTCAACCACACAAGCATCCATTTCTTAGCTTCTGTTGAGTATCTCTTCTCTCATCTGTCATAGTGCCTACCTCAGAGGATTGTTCTGAGTTTTAGAAATAGTTAATACATGACAACTGGATAGAACAGTGCCTAGCACATTATATGTTTGGGTAAATCTCAGCTCTTAATAATACTAGAATTAGCTTTCTGATTTTGAGGAAGGTATTTAAGCTGTTTGAACTTCAGTTTCCACATGTATCAAAATGAGGACAATACTTAACTCAGTTTTAGATAATTTTCCCCCACAATTTGAAGTTCTAGAATCAGTATGAACTTACACCTGATGTGTATTTTTTAAATATAGCACTATTATTAAAATTATAATATTTCACATATTATAATTGCTGATATCTTAGCATCAAGAAAATAGGGACCCATCTTGCATGACTGATGAGTTGATAAAGATGCAACATTCACAGAGACTTCAAAAAGTTCATGGAAAAAAATGGAATTCAATTATGTTTACTTTGGTGCAAAAATTCTTTGGTATACTGGTTAAGATGCTGATTGGGAAACCTGCATCCCATACTGGAGTGCCTGGGCTCAAGTCCTAGCTCTGATCCGAATTCCAGCTCTCTGTTAATGCAGCATCTGGGAGGCAGCAAATGATGACTCAATTAATTGGGCACCTGCCACACATGTTGGAGACTCAGATTGAATTCTTGGCTCCTGGCTTTAGCCAGACCCAATCAATGCTGGCTGTTATGTGCAATTGGGGAGTGAACCAGCAGATGAGAGATATTCTCTTTCTCTCTCTGTCTCTGTCTCTGTTTCTTTTTATCAATCTGTCTCTTTCAATTAAATAATACATTTTTTAGAATACTTTGAAACCCATGCATGGTGTTTTCTTAGCATACATTTTCCATTAACATTTCAAAGCCCATCATATGCATGGATTTCAATTGTTCCTTGCAGCAAAGTAAACTTACCTTTCAGTTCTATTTTTCATAAACTTTTGAAGTTCCTGCATATACTCCAAGACCCAGTACACAGCAAATGTAAACTTCTCTCTCTTTGTTTCTTCTCTCATTTTGGTTCTCAAGCTTCATGTTTCCACTCCACTGATGTGTGGGCATTCACATCTTTCTTTTTCTTTCTATGACTCAAGGAGTCTTGTATCTATCCATTCAAAATTAGTTGACAATATACTTCTTTTTGTCCTCTTCTTTCTCCTCCTTTTAGTCCTTCTCCAGAAACCATAGTGTATTTTCAGATATTAATTCTGGGAGTCTTATTCTTGGTCATTTGGCAAAATAATTCAGCAGTACACAGATTTGGAGCCTAAGTTTTAAATTGGATTGGCGTTTAACACTTTCATATATAAGTTGGTAATAATGTCATCAACCTTAAAGGCTGTTTGAAAATATAGTAATATGCCAAACTCTTAATGCAATACCTGGAATATAGTAAGCACTCAGCCAACAATAGCTAGCATTGTTTTATACTCCAATCTACTTTCAGATAAGACCAACAAAATTATGAGCAACTGCTTGCACAAAATGTATATTTCAAATAAAATTTGCTGATTATTTAATTTCATCTTCTTTAAATTATCTCAGAATGGTATGAATTACAAAGCATAAATCTTCTCTGTCCCCTAAATATTAAAAACTTACTTTAATGAAATATAAATAAAATACATCCCCCCAAATGAAACACATATTAAACATTATCTCGTTTATGAAACATAAAACCAAGTTTCACAGTCCCAAAGATCTTCAATGACATCATTGCAAAAAGCATATGAAGGACACAAAATAACTCATGCAAAGAGTATTTCTAAAGTTCTGACTGATGGAGCAACACAGTCTATCATGCAAAGCAAGTTCAGTCCTATAGATCGAGGCACAAAGACTAGAGCTCGCTCGTCCTTACAGTGATTCAGGGAAAAAAAATCATATATACATTCAGTTAGCACATCAAATGTAAGATTTATTTTGATTGTTAACTTTGAAATACAGGAATAAAGAGATCACAGAACTGACTAAAGCCATGAGTCACTGCTCCTGGAGTGGGGAAGAAGGACAAGGTCAATGTCCCATCCCTTCCCCACCCACTTAGAGTTTCACAGAACAGCCCCTTTGATCCATCTGTCAGGAAGCAGTTATTAAGATGATGGTTAGGTCAAATAGGAAAACTAGTAGAACTTCTCCACAAACAGTTTGCAAATGAATAGCTAGCAGTAATATAGTCACCAGTAGTACATGCTTATTTCACATAAGCCCTGTGCTAAGTAAACACTTTTCGTACAATTGGTCAGGAAGCTTAACTTACTCATCTTGATGTTCCTAGCACACAGCACATTGAATACACAATAATTTTACACACAGCATTTTTATCTACATAAAATGACATTAAAGACATATATCCTCAGTGCTTTTGAAATGATAACTTAATGTTTATAACTACTATTTACAATTTTACAATTTTAGAATCTTTTTTTTTTTGGCCCAGGTGATTATAGTGCATGTTTGAGAACACTGATTTGCTTGAACAAAGAAATAAGCAAAATACTTCACTTTGAAATGTTACTCAAATTTAAATTCTTCTTTATTTAAGTTACTTTCATATTTTGATATAAAACATGTTTCTATCTGAACATGGCTGTATTCTTTAAATGTCACCTTTATGTAAGCCATTAGATTACCCCCTTCTTCTGACCTTTAATTGAGTTTTCTGGGGGTCATTTTTTACCTCTCATATAAATGCAAGAACAGCATTGTATTTTCTTTCCTCTTTATCTCTTGTAGTTCCCTAGATCCCACAGTTTTTCAAAAATAACTGTAAATGATGCAGTTAGCATGCTTGCCAGTTTCTTTCATCCCACAGATAGAAGGTATATCATCTGGACCTGCTGATTTGTAGATATGCCGACTTTCCAAGGACTCACTTAGCCTGCTTTTGTAGATAGCTATTTTTACAAGATCTTCATTACTTCCTGATTGCCCAATATTTTTCTTCTTTTATTCTTTCCAAGGACCAATTTATAAGATAAGTTCAAGGCCTCAGACATGTTAAAGTTATCATTAATTTCAAGAGAGTCCACATTTGTGAGTCCATTGGTCACAGCATTGATTGTGTCCCTACTGTGTTCAAAGTACCATACTTAGCACAGCTAAGAACAGCTTGAGTTTTTTCTCCCTGAGAGCCTCTTCCCCTTATTACAATTTCTTTGTAACTTTTGTCTCATGTTATCTTTTGTCTGTTGTTCCTTATCCATACAACATGTAGGTTTGGATGTATTATCTTCTGAATCTACAATATAGATTACATGCTCTCCTGAAAAATTCTAAAGAGTATTTTTCAGAGAACACACTCAGTGTTTACAGATGGAGATTCTGCTTTATTTATAGTATTTTTGAAGTTACTCTACTTTCCTTGGTGTCACATACTCACTTGTCTAATATTTTCTATAATCCAGTTTATTGATATTAATTTACTAGAAAATGTGCATGATTTGATTGGAATAGAATAATAGAATACAAACAGTGAAGTTGAGGGCCATGTTTGGCCTTATTTTTGCTACAGATGCACTAGATAATAATATCACTGACTCCTTTTTTGTTTTGAAATCTGTGTAATGATGATCAATAGCCTAAAATTGTGTAAGATTTCTTCTTCAAATCATGTCAGTGGGAAATCACAGCTAACTACAGAGGGCTGTAGTCAGACATGTGCTACGTGTAAGTTTCTCACACAGCACAGTGGAAGCTATGGGCACTGTCCATCTTGAGTCAAGTATTGATGGTCCTATTACAAGGCAAATGGCTGATTTTTGGTTAATACTTAAGTCTCCCTGCCACCTTTCTGACTGCTTCAGGATATCTGGAAGAATGAGCAAAGATAAGACAGTTGTTCACTTTCTTTTTGTTGAAACCTTGTGTCATGTGCTTTCTTTTATCAAACCCACTGATTCAGTTCTGCCTGCATGACAAAATATTCTTGACTACAAATATTGGAGAAGGGGCAGATATTTGGTCAACCAGTTAAGACACAGATTAGGAAGCCTAAATCCCACAGAGAAGTGCTTGGATTAAATTCCCAATTTTTTTTTAAAGATTCATTTATTTTATTTGAAAGAGTTACAGAGAGACAAGGAGAGACAGAGAGAGAGGAAGATTTTCCATCCATTGGTTCACTCCCCAAATGACTGAAATGTACAGGGCTGGGCCAGGCTGAAGCCAGGAACCTGGGGCTTCATCTGGGTCTCCCATGAGGATGAAGGAACCCAAGGACTTGGGTGACTTCTGCTGCTTTCCCAGGTGCATTCGCAGGGAGCTGGATTGGAAGTGGCACAGCCAGGGCATGAACATGTGCCCCTAAGGGATGCTGTTGTCGCAGGCAGAGGATTAGCCTGTGACACCTCAATGCCAGTCACTATATTCCCAATTCCTAATTCTAACCTCTTGTGAAAGCAGGTCCCAGGTGATAGCTCAAGTAATTGAGTGCCTGCCAGGAAACTCGAATTGAGTTCCCAGCTCCAGACTGCAGCTCTGGAACAGCCCCTAAGGTGGCAAGCATTTGGGGAATGAACCAGCAAATGGGAGCTCTCTCTGTCTGCTGATCTCTCTATATCTTGCTTTTTCTCAAATAAATATCTTTAAGAAAAGGTCATCAAATAATATTGGAGAAAAACAGAAAAGATAAACTGAGATAAACTATTTTTAGGACTTAAATAGAACTGTTAAACAAGATCCAACTGAATGAAGGACTTTGCTTATTTGGGTGGACAGGTTTAACCTCCAGGGTTGGGTATGGAAGTGCAGGTGGACTCTTCCTTGGCCTGGCGTACTCTCTACGTTGGAGAGCTCAGCACCATCTAATATAATGCAAATAGCACCGGCTTCACACTCACACAGTGGTGTGAGTTCAAGTCCCAAAGCTTCTATTCCTTATTGTTTCTTGAAACTAGACAAGTCACAAGGTTCGTCTGAGCTACATTTTCTATAGATGTGAAACAAAGATGTTCCTACCTCATTGTTGCTGTGTGAGATTTCATTAAGTATCATATATAGACAGCCTAACCTAGAATTGGGTCATCTGATTTAATGTAACCAATAATCATGTTTTTTTTTTAATTTAAAAAAAAAGATTACTTCAGAAGAACAGAGCACATATGAGATGAACTATGTACACGTTACTACATGATATATACATAGTAATTTTTAGAAAACTTTTATTTGTTTTTGCTTATTTGAGAGTTAGGGAGAGAGAGAGGGAGAAAGAGAGGGAGAGAGAGGGACAGAGAGAGAGAGAGAGAGAACTCCATCCACTGGTTCACTCTTCAGATGCCCACAACAGCCAGGGCCGGGCCAGACTAAAGCCAGAGGCTGGGGTCTCAATCCTGGTCTCCCACAAGGTTAGTAGGGATCCAACTATCTGAGCTGTCACTCACTGACTTCCAAAGTTCACATAAGCAAGAAGCTGGACTCTAGCTCCAGAGCCAGGAATCAAACCCAAACACTCTTACATGGGATGTGGGAATCTATGCCAAATAGCCACTCTCACCAGAGTAACTTTTAAATCAAGATTTTAATAAGTTGCTTTTATACATTTCTTGTTAAGTTACAAAATATTTTTTGCTGTCTCCCCAGTTTCTTGCCTTCCTTTGTTTTTCTCTTACAAGTTTAGAAACATGAGGATAACACTGAAGGCATGATAAAGATCAAGTTAATATAATGAGGAAAGCAAGAAAAGGGAAAGACTACTGTTTCTCAGTACTTGTCACACTTATTTTGCAATGAGAGGGTCAAGTGCTCAGCTTGCACATTGTCATGTAAATTTGTTAATCCAATCCATTAAGGAAGGCTTTAGATAAGTGTAACCAGAATTTGTATTGTGGAGTTAGACTCCTTTTGCTTTCAAAACTTTATTTTTTGTGTTTCTGGTTCCTCAATGTGGCTACCAGCCCACATTTAACAAGCCTGACCTGAAGCACCCAAGTCCACTTGGGTATTTATTTATTTATCGTAATCTTTACCATGTTTCATTTACTCATTCATTCATTCATTCATTTAGAGCGAGCATGCTTCTACCATTGGTTCACTCCTAAACACCCATACTAGCTGGGCCAATGTCAAATCCAGGAGCTCCCATAATGTAAACCATCATCACCAACCCCAGGGTCTACATTAGAGAAAACCTGAAATTAGGACCCAGAACCAAGTATCAGACCAAGTACTCTGATATGCGTGGCAAGTGCCTTAACCACTGGGCCAAATGCCTGTGCTCCACCCAGATATTTCTTTCTCCTAATTTCTGTAGTTCCTGCTTAGCAGATCTCTAAGATGTTTAAGAGGAAAAAAAAGAGTATGTTTTTACTTATCTTTATCCATCCTCATGATGCTGTCACAGGGTAGGTCCTCAGTCACTATCCACTGATGAATGTAGAGATGTGTGTTTCTTCATGATGTTGTTGATGTGTTAAATGCCATCCGACACTTGCTACCATTTACAGAATCCCAATAACCTGAAACTCTACAGGGCGATTTCTATTCTCTATTCCATTTGACCCTCAACACAACTCTGTGATAAACATTGTTACACTTATTTTACAAAGGAGGCACTGTGATTCAGAAAGGTTAATTCATTTGCTCAAAGTCATGTAGATGGTGAGTGGTAGAGTAAGGGAATAAATCTGTTAGCTGGGTTCCAAAATCTTAGCTCTTACCTACAGAGTATTATAGCAAGTCTTCAGTCTTTCTGCTCCTTTCCAAGCTATTAGAGAAAAATAATAAATAGAAGCTCTTTTGTTTTGGTTGCATGGACTTCAACCACATAGACTCTATGGCCTGGATGAATTCTTCATATTACTGTTGAGGTCTCTGATGTGAAACTGTAGGTTCTCAAGGTGTTGCTATGGTTTACTTTAATGTAAGCATGCTCAATTTCACATTCCTATAGCTGTAGTCAGAAATCAAAATATATTCCATAGTGAGTGTTCTTTGGAAGAGTTTTCCATCACTCAGTGACATATTCCCACTAATGTCTTCAATACAGAAGTGTCTGCCCTTAGGGATAAACATAGTTTAATCAGCTAAAAGTTTTGTTGTTTCACTTTCTCAAACTCACCTTAAGTGGCTTTTAATATTATAATCTATGGTATGAATTTGTATCTGGAGCCCTAAAGGTTAAAGTATATTAATTCCCAATTTATTGAGCTCTTACTATATGATGGGAAGTGTGTGAAATGTTGTACATGCATTATCTAATTTAACTTCATGATCAACCTAAATATAATTAGAGTTGTTAGAGTCGACTGCCCGAAAAACGTCACCAAGAGACATCTCTTATGCAAACAGCAAGGGGAAGCTTTATTGATTATCCAGCATGCTGGGGCTGTCTGACCATACATGAACAGAGCAGCCCCGAATAACCAAAGGTTAGGGTTTATAAAGGCAAAAACCGCAAAACCGGGAAGGGGGGAATACATGGTTGCTATGCACGGTTGCTATACACAGTTGCTAAAATCAAAAGAGTACATAAAATCAAAAGAGAGTATATGGTTACTGGGGTCAACATAACCTAAAACCTAAGTGAAATTAATATTTATCATAATCTTGACAATACCAGTTACAATATTACAATCAGCAATTATGACTTGACATTAATGTAAGACACAGACAAATCACATCTTCATTATTAGCCCAGGTAACCCAGGTGTAACCTTTCTACTTTTAAGCTTGAGCAATCATGCTAGGGGGTTTTTGTGTGTTGCCAAGGGTGATGTAGTGCACTGCTATTGTCCGACTATTTGAGATCATAGTTTCAGACCAGAGTCTCACGGTGGGGGGTGCTGTCTCAGAATGGAGTCTCAAGTGCTCCAAAATGGAGTCCCTACTGCCAAGGTGCTACTCTGTCTTATTTTTTTTACAGCTGTACCAGCAAGGTTTAAACCTGTAAGCTTAAGCTTAACTTTTTACACCTACACATATACAATTTTAACTCTTCATTCCCCACTCCTTGTTATGAGGATCTCTAATCTTAGAGATTTGTTTTTGTATCTTTTAATGTGACATATTGTTGTCTTATGATTATGAGTTTAACATTTTTAACTTGTTCCCGCACGAAGGTGATGAGTCTATTTAACACACAAGGTCCTATGGTTACAATTAGGAGTAGAACAATTAAGGGTCCTGTTAGGGCTGACAGTAGAGTAGTAAGCCATGGGGACCGGCCAAACCATGACTCAAACCATCCCTGTTGAGTTTCCCTCTCCTGTTGCCATTTTTCCAGTCGTTTTCTGAGTTTGGCCATGAAGTTTCTAACCACCTGGGTTTAGTCAGCATAAAAATAACATTTTTCCTTTAGGGCCGCACATAACACACACACCCCCTCATGAAAATGAGATCCAACCCCCGCCTGTTCTGTAATACTGAAATGCAGATACTGGGCTACATCTGGGAGATTGTGGAAGATTTGTCAGGCAGAAGGATCTCCACCTGGCAGGTTATCAGGTAGAAGGGGGCAGGGCAGGATGCAAAGGCTGGGCTGCCCATGAAACATTGTCAGGATGACTGAGATGCAGATGCATATGCTGGACACATTAGGCCTTTATGTCACACACACATAAGCTCATAACTGACTTTCTGCCTAATATTTTTTTCCTTAAGAGGTAATACCCAAAATTCTTCTTTGGGATTATGGATGGAGTTCCATCTTCTGTAACTTCTTCGAAGCTGGCATGTGGGCGTCGAGGGGGATTTGGGTATTTCCTCTTGCTACCTGTCTTATGGTGTGCAACAGTGGCCTTGGAAAGACTGTACTGCTTGGTCCAGAGGGCTGTTCAGGTAGTCCAGTGGAATGGGCTGGAAGCCTTGTCTGACGACCATTTGGAGTTAACAGCTTTTAGTCTGTTAGAGACAAAACAAATAAGGGCATTAAAAACACACGGTGTAAGGAGAAGCATCTATAGTTTCAGTACAGGAGTGGAGGGGACCACTTCCCCCTGGACTATTGGATAGACTTTTAAGGCCTGGCAGGGTGTGTGAGGCCCAGACCTATCCATGGGGTGCTGTTAAGAAAATTGTAAGAGATGCAAATCTCCTTTAAGGGAGGCACCCTGTTGACTCGCATTACATGGCTGGACTAGGAGAGTTAAATAGGAGGCTGATAGAAATAGGCAACTTACGTTTTACTGACCCTAAGCCATCCCCAGTAGCAGTGGCTGGAATTGGAAGCTGGGCAGAGGCTGGGCAGAGCCAAAGGCTTTTTAGCTCGGGGCCACAGGGTCTGTAGTTCTGAACCAGGAGTCCTTCGACACCCAGGGCAGTTCCGTGTCCAGTGGCTGTGCTCTTGGCAGGGCTGACAGAAGGCATTTGCTGTCACGACAGCTGCTTGCCCAACGCCCTGGCTCCTTATATCAGCAACAGGTGCACAGGTTTGGGGTGCACTGGCTTTGCTGGGTCTCCTTGACGGCAGATCACCGTGTAAAGCAGCCATTGATTGGCCTGTTGCCCATCCCTATATTGCTCCTGCTGCTAGCTTGCTCCTCATTCCCCTGGTCTCTAATAAAGTGGACCCTGGAGGCAGCCTCTATGATGCAAGTCAAGGGGGTGCCCAACCCAACCCTGATTTTTGGAGATTTTTTAATATCAGGGTGAGCTAGAAAAATTATGGTCATGGGCAAATTCTGACACTTAAGACCATGCCCATGAGGAGAACTATGACCCTTTAGGTAAGATCAACTGTGGTGACCTGTTTGTATACTTTGAGGTCGTCAGTTTAACTTTTTATCTATTTTTTTAGTTTGGTTTAAAAGGGGAGTTCTGCCCATTTAACGCGTACACTGAAGAATTGATCTAGTAGTTTAACCCCCCCCCTTTTTTTCTTTTGTTATGTTGTTTGGGGCCCTATACTGTGGCCAGGCATTATTACAGAAAAGGTCAGTCATCCCTTACATAAGGTCTGGGGATCAAACTGTACGTCACAGTGGAGAGTCCTGCAGAATAGTAGTAACTTCCCTTCTGGAAGAGAAAAGAGGAGAAGTGAGGCAGCAAGTTGGGTCTCTAGCCTGACTGCCTGACTTTCTGGGCTTTTAGATTTAACTGGCAGTTTAACCAGTGTTTACTGCATAGCCTGACTTAGAGGAGAAATTGTGGCAGAGGTCTCTGCCATCCTTTGGCTTCCGGGTATTTACCGTGTAGCCTGTAGACACGAGAGCTTTCTTGGGTTTCTGGAACCCAGTTTTCTAGCATCTGCCACATAACCATAACTTAACAGAGACAGTAGAGTACACAATGGATTAACATGAATTTTATGTCTCTTGTTGTCGAATAAACCAGAAATAATAAAAAAAAAACCTGTATATAAGAGTTTACATAATTTAGGATTATTTAACAGAGTCAAAAAGAGCTTACAAGACCTAACTCTAGAAATGGCAGAGTAATCGATTAAGCAGACACTGTTAAAATAGACGTTACAGTTTTTGCAGAAACAGATTCCAAGATTTATGATTTAAACCATTTTTAGATATTTACTAACATTAGTATATTTTTTTTAAACTCCATTGTTATAACAGAAGATTAGACTTTAACTTTAGGTCAGTGTAATTTTGGTATTAGCATTTAACTCTGTAAACAATATTTTAAAATGATAAACATTTTAAAACTTTTTATGACTTGTTTACATCTTTTGAAACTTTATACTCATAGTTACTTTTACATAGCCTTGAATTGTCATGTATGGACAACCTATGCGAATACATGTTAACAAACTCAAACAGTTTTTTTTTAATTGAATTTGAGATGTTAAAAGTATATATAATATATTTTTCTAAGTTTTATTTAGCACTGATGCCTAGATGACTTAAGACACTGAGTTATTAATGAACACCACACCATTATCTGAAATAAAAGTTAAAATTACATTTTTATGTTTTTAAGTAATATGAGGATAACACCTCCTGGACAGCAAACACTAGTGCATGTTTACAACTTTGACAACATCTTTATCATTAAGAGAAATAAGTTTAAAGCATATTAAAGACATGTAAAACTGAGCAAGCAAGCCACTGAGCAAACCGAAGGGTGTTTGCATTACCTCAATTTTCTGAACCAATCTGCATTGGCTTACTTTAGTTAACAACATAAAGGCTTGTATACACAGAATTTTACTCTTATTTTTATAAGACCGCTTTAGCTGGAAAGCAAAAACATAAATACAGTATAGGTCTGACACCATTTATAACATTTTAATATATTTTATATAATTTGAATTGACCCAAGCAGCTGTTACTTTAACAAATTTAGAGTCTCATTCTTTGAGAGTTCCAGGGATCCGGCTGGAAGCCCAAAGTTGGAAGACTCGGTTTAGAATTTAAGCTGACAGAGAGTCAAACCATTTAGCCAAAATTAGTACATTTCTGATCAGTTGGGTAATCACTCAGACATTAAAAACAGATAAACAATGTAAACAACTTTGCATTGTAGTTTTTCCAATCAAGACTCTAATGGCAATAGAAAAACGCGAAACCTTCAAGACAGGTGAACGCTCTCAGATGAGTCAGGGACAGCAGCACAGATTAGCTGCAAAGAGAAAAACCCATCAGGTTGGAAAGGGTTAATGGCTTAAGGTTCTGGCTCCCTTAGGTAAGGCCAGCAGTAATATTGAATTGGAAATTCCTCCAGGAGAGGAAAAAAGAAGCAGCACTGGGGTGGGGGCTCTGCCTAGAGATATTTGGCTATGCCTGCCTGGGTGCACCAGGCCACATGGACTAGAATAGAGTGCAGAGAAAGGCTGTAGTCCCCCATTTACAGGAAAGACTGCGCACACCAGGGCTTGGCAGGACTAACTGTGGGGTTGGGTAGGTGCGCCATTTTACCAAGAGTGTTGGGAACCTCCTATAATTTAACCAAAGCCAGATCAATTAGAACTACTGCAGACACTCAGTCAATTACAACAGATAGTTAACTTTAGCTCTTTTCCAGATTTAGTCCTCAGGCAATCAAAGCTTAGCAACAGTAATAGTTTACAAAAAACTTTAAGACGCACCAGAGCTACCATAAGCTGCAAAGACAGAAAACTTTCTACCAGGTTGGAAAGGGTTAACAGGTAACAGGTAACAGCTTTTCCCTAGGTGGAGAGACTTGTGGAATTTCCCTCTCCCTTTCTCCTGCCCAGTGGTATAGGAATGGAGATGAGGAGAGCAAAAGAGTGGGGGAAGGAGCCCCCCCCCCCCAGGAGGAGGAAGGCAGAAAGCAATGACCTCCTCCTGTCTGGGGGCTGAGTGGGGTTTGAAATCTCCTATCACTCAAGGTTACCCACTACCTAGTTGTCTGAGTTTACCTGAAGGGCCAATATTAGCCTCGACCGAAGCTAAGCCCTGCTCGCGTAGCAGTAGGCAGCGTGACCAGGCGTCCCTCCGAGAGAGAGACCTGGTCCTCGGGTCGCAGTCCGGCCGCCGGGAAGCCAAAGCGAGCTCAGGGGGTCTCCAGGCTCTCAGCCAACTGCCCTTCCTAATTTCCCTCCCGTTCCTTACAATCCCTCTGGAGTTTCGGCCGTAGCTAAGCCGTGGCCGGGGGGACTCCGCGTTCTCGGAGAGCTGTGGGGTGCCGGACACTCAACGGTCACTTCCACAGATCCGGTCCCGCTTGAGGGAAGGAATACTGACCTCCGATGTCTTCTCAAAATCCCAGTCCAGGTGCTCATGACGGCCAGGCAGGAGAATGGCCTCTTTCACTCAGCAAATGAGTGGTAAATGGAATGAGCCCTCCGGGGGGGCCCATCCACTCCTAGAGCAGGCCATTCAGAAAGACTGCTGCTTTACCTTCTTAATCAGAAGAGAGAGATTAGATCCCCTAGCCCCTACATCAGGCCAGTGAGCCAAAGTAAGAGATAGCGGCGTGGACACAGTTTGACCCATGTTACAGACAGAAAAGCAATTCCCCAAAAAACTGAAACCTAAAATGTAACCGCTGTTGGCACCAAACTCCCGCCTAGGGGAATTTCTGATGGGAGTTTCGCTGAGCGTCCTCAGTCTCCCGGTCCTCTCGGGGCGTCCCCCAAGGTGGTAGCCTGGGGCTTCCAGGCACGTCTGCCAGCCACAGTGCATACCGTGCCAACCCAAAATCTGAAACCGAAACAGGCCTGTAACCCGAAAAACTGAAACCTGAAGCGCGCATATACTGAGTCCCTACCTTAGGCGCCTTTATACTTACCCCAAGAGACTTCTATTGGAGGCGTCCACGGGCAGCCCCGATCTCGCTGGGGCCTCCAAATGTTAGAGTCGACTGCCCGAAAAACGTCACCAAGAGACATCTCTTATGCAAACAGCAAGGGGAAGCTTTATTGATTATCCAGCATGCTGGGGCTGTCTGACCATACATGAACAGAGCAGCCCCGAATAACCAAAGGTTAGGGTTTATAAAGGCAAAAACCGCAAAACCGGGAAGGGGGGAATACATGGTTGCTATGCACGGTTGCTATACACAGTTGCTAAAATCAAAAGAGTACATAAAATCAAAAGAGAGTATATGGTTACTGGGGTCAACATAACCTAAAACCTAAGTGAAATTAATATTTATCATAATCTTGACAATACCAGTTACAATATTACAATCAGCAATTATGACTTGACATTAATGTAAGACACAGACAAATCACATCTTCATTATTAGCCCAGGTAACCCAGGTGTAACCTTTCTACTTTTAAGCTTGAGCAATCATGCTAGGGGGTTTTTGTGTGTTGCCAAGGGTGATGTAGTGCACTGCTATTGTCCGACTATTTGAGATCATAGTTTCAGACCAGAGTCTCACGGTGGGGGGTGCTGTCTCAGAATGGAGTCTCAAGTGCTCCAAAATGGAGTCCCTACTGCCAAGGTGCTACTCTGTCTTATTTTTTTTACAGCTGTACCAGCAAGGTTTAAACCTGTAAGCTTAAGCTTAACTTTTTACACCTACACATATACAATTTTAACTCTTCAGAGTAATGTACCTGCCTCATATTGGGGGGATGGGATAAGTTAACTGGTCCATGATTACAAAGCTAAAATGTAAAAACATACAATATGGAATTCTATTATTGTATGATGTGTTGTCAGAGTCTGAACTCAGAATCACTGCTATATTACATTCAATTTAATAAATAAAAACATGACTACCTATAGTGAAAATTAAAACTATAGCAGTTGTTAATATAGTATTTAGTAATCTTTTTTATCAGTTATATGTACAGTGGAAAGACATTGTCAAAATTTTGAGTAGGAAGTTAATATATATATGAAATTTGGAAAAAGGACCAAGTCCCTTTTGACAAACTTCTTACTGTCAGTGCTTCCTTTATTAGGCATTATTTATCAGTAAAATGCTAACTGGGAATAATTATAGCTAAAAGCAAATAAAGCTTAAGGCTTTGCACTTCTGCAATCTAAACATAAGAATACCAATGATTCAACAGCAGTTGAAAAATGTTGACAAGTGCTTGTATACCCATTACTACACTGGGTTAGGCAGCCCTAACTGAAATGTGGAGGAATCCCAGATGGACATGATTGATTTAATCCATTTTCTTTCAAGCAGAAGATTCCCTATTTTAAAAGGTTCCTAAACAAATCCCCTACTTGCCAAGTGCAATTATTTCTGTGTCACATTTTTATTGGATACACCATCCAGAGGTCCTGCGTGGAGAAGGCTACATGTACATTCTGTAGAAAGGTCATATCTAGAATTTCTTGAGTACTGAAATGAACTGCCTTCCATAAAGATATACTGATAATGAACCAAATGGAAGTGACACAGCAAATGAACATCTGAAACATCAAACTTTGTCATTCTTTAAAAACAGAATGGTCACTTATGTTTTTCTGTTACATTAAATTCTAAGAAAATTAAATGCTATATCTGGGTGTCAAATATATTGAATATATTCCTTCTCAGTGTTGCTTTCTGTGAGATACAATGAATTCCTGTCTTAGAGGAATTTCTCTGTGAATCTCACTTGTTTTTAAATGTGCTTTCTTCACATATGTTAAAGATTAATTGATTTATGTTTTGTGAATCTTTGTTAAAATGTGCTTTTGAGGAAAATGCTTTTAAAAGAACATGAGACAAAGCATGGAAAATTATGATTTCATTTATCATTGATAGATAAACTGATCTATTTTGTGCCTTTCCTATAATTCTCTTTATCTAATCAATCTCTTGCTCAAGAAACAGAGAATATTATTCCATATTTTTAATTTGTCCATTTCTATTTCTAAAAATCTTCAATACTCTTCTATTCCTTCACTTTCAATCCACAAGGTTACATCTCCAATTATACTACTTTATTGAGGTCATTCGAAATAATATATAGACACCTTAGTATTTCCTATTCTCCATTGATGGCTTCACTGTCCTTTCCCATGATTTGCTAAAATACTGCTCACTTGCAGGCATTCTCTGTGTGTCTGGCCTTATTCCTGTTTCGTGGCAGCAGCTGCTTGCCTCCTTATACATTCCTCCTACTTAACACAGTATAGCACTGGTTGCAAGATCACCTTACAAAGAAATGAAAACTGTTAGTGTTAATTCTGAAATGGCAAAAAAAGTAAGTCAATCAACACAAGTCACTTAAATTATGAAGGAGTTAATATTTTAAAATCTTCAGTAGCCAGTCAAAGACTTCTCGGTCAGGTCTGACATTCTTCTCTGGAATCTGGGAATTCTTATCCTGATGCTTTCCATGTCTTCCTCATCTTCCAGGATCTTGCAGAGCTGTAGAAACTACTGAACTACTGAATAGGCAGATAGGATGGAAGAAACAAGGAATATGAGCACATGCATCTGTAAAACTATATGATTTCCTCTATGTGTGCACATGTGTGCATGTGCATATGTATGTATGTATCTGTGTGTGTAAACAGCTAAACAACTCTGTGATGATAGTAGATGTGGTCATATCAACACAATGAGCAAGGAATTTCTAATGTGGTCCACTTCATGTCATAGTAGTAACATTTTAATCAAAATCAGAATTTGAATTTATAGCTATTCTTTTCACCCAAATCCTTTCTGTGATCCACAAAATCTCTTATTAACAGCTGGAAGGAGAGTAAATAGATGCAGTCAATTTGAATATTTATGCCCTAGTGTTGAACATTTATTTATATTACCTGCTATTCCACTCCTAGACATATCCCAGACCCATCATAACAGCTCTCCTGACAATAGCAAAAACTTGAAGCAATGCCATTCAAAGTCTGAGGGAACAAATAAATTGTGATATCTTAACACAATAAAATATTACCCAATACTCACAGCAAATGAACTGCAGTGACAAGTGTCAATTTAGATGAATCTGGGGTGGGAGTTTTGCCTAGTGGCTAACACGCCAGTTAAGATGCCTACATCTCATATGGGAGTGTCTGGATACAACATTCAGCTACAGCTCCTAACTCCAGATTCCTGGGCCTTGGGAGACAGCAGTGATAACTCAAGTGATTGGGTTCCTGCCACTCACATCGGACACTGGGCTTGAATTTCCAGCTACTTGCTTCAACCCAGCCTATCCTCATGCCTTTTGAGCATGTGGAGTGTGAACTAGCAGATGAGACTTCTATCTATCTATCTATCTATTTATCTAACTATATCTCTATCTATCTATCTATCTATCTATCCACCTACCTACCTACCCGTTATCTATCATCTCTGTATCTCTGCCTCTCAAGGAAATAAATAAATAAGTAATGCATTATAGAAATACCTGTTAAATGTGTCAGACTATTCTTAAAAAACTCAAGTAAATTGCATACACTTTATGATACTAATAAAGATACAGTAAAAGCTTCATAACATGAAAACTTGAGATTGAGGAACTTGATATTCAAGATAACGGTTGCATTAGATAATGTGGGTAACCACACGAATAGAGACTTTTGTTTTCGATATTGTGCAAAAAGTCTCCCCAAATTTATTGGACTCAAACAACCCTTCATGGCACTCGGAAAATTGTACGTGGCATAGCAAGCTTCCCTCTGGTCCCTAAAATCCGCCCAAGCTGGTTATCAGTGTCAATGGTCAAGTCTGCAAGTAAATAAGCCATTAGTAGGGAGCTGGATTGGAAGTAGAACAGCTGGGACTTGAATTGGAGCCCATATAGGATGTCGACACCACAGGTGGAGGCTTAACCTGCTACTCCATAATGCTGGTACCTGTTTCAAATCTTATACATATTTAGTCATGATTTCTCAGGAATGGAGCATAAACGATTTTGTAAGTTTAAAAATTGCCCCTGAGAAGAGCTTGAGAAAGTAGAGCATCCAAATACCTTAGATCTCTTCTCCTGATGCAGTTAAGGAAATTGATTTGATATACTTAAGTGTTCACAAATAAGATACTACCAGGAAAACTTAGGCAGAGATCTTGAAAATTTGCAACAAAAGCTAAATGTAATTTCTTGACTAGTTTTTCCATAGTACATCTGTTTCATGAAATTTCTGAAAATCCTTCAAATGCATGAATCTCAGCATTTATTTGCCCCAAAATATACTCTTCTTTCAGTTTCATTTTCTATAAGCTTTTTGAAGCACCCTCTTGTATCAAGGAGAAAACCATTTTTATAAACCTGTAAAAGGTACACAGTGCATATTATGCAATGAAATTCATTACCAGAAAAAGAAAGAGGGCAGAGGTCTTGTTTCTATCCAGAAAAGTCTTATTGTTCACTGTCAACAGATGAGTACAAATTAGCCAGCACATGAAAAGTGACTAAATTATCTGGAATCTAATTTTGTCATAATTGATCTGGAAGTTTAGAGATACATCATGAATGAAAACTTTCAGATATTTTATTTATTGTAAACTAAAATCAAATATTATACAAAATGACCACTCAGTATTCAAACAACAGTAAAAAATGAAGGCACACATATTTTCCTTGAACTATTAAAATGACATTGGAAACATTTGATGGAAGGGATTTGCAAATTGCACCTTTTCTCAGAGGAGCATGATGGGTTGCTCTTGGACCAACCCTGCTGACCTTTCCCTAAAACACAAAAATTCCCCTGAAACCATCGGTCCACCTGTACTACCGTGCATGTCTGCTCCATTCTGAGGAAATGTCTCTCAGCCACTTTCTCCCCATATAACAAGCTATGAAAATAAACCAGCATTATTCATGAACATTTCACCAGCCTGAAACAACATGTGCAAAATAAAAATAAAATTTGGAAAACCACATCTTAAGAAAGCACAAATTCAAACCACAGGGAGAAGAAAAAAAAAAAAAAAGAAAGAAAAAGGAAAGGAGAGAACTCAGCCAGCCCCATAATAATTCTAGAAATTTTTTCAGTTAAAGTAGCTAGGCAGGCTCACTTGCCTCTCAAGCCTGAGGTTGAGAGGATATAACTCTTTTTTGGCATTACATGAAATAGCTTTTCCTAAAGAGAAAAAAATCCACACTCCTACACAGCCCTTGTGGTTATCCTTGAAGCACAATAGGAAGGCAGTCAAGACTCTCAGAAGAATACATTTGAGTGAACTGAATGACTTTAAAGGAAATCAGAAAATGACCTCCAGAGCAGTAATCTTCATAGAGATATTTATATTTTAATGTTTCTGGACATTTTGCTGCTTATCAAAACTGGAAAATAAAAGTGCTGGCTGGGACTGACCCTCCTGTCTCCTGGGAAATGTCGTTCTCCACAGTCATTTTTTCAAAAATTCTGACTTGAGACAAACCTCCTTTCTGGTGATTTCTGTCACTTTTCTTATTCCTGATTATATATTTGATGTTTTATGAAGACTAAAAACAACCCAGTCCTGTCCTTAAGAAGCTTATAGTTCACTCTAGTGGCTTCCTCAATCTTTCCACATCTAGTAAGAAATCCGTTTTATACTAGAGTCGAGTAAGCACACAACACACACAAATAGACACACACAACCAAATGAATATAACAAGGTCCTTTGAACATATTAAATTTAAGAGAGAAATCTCTCCCCAATGTTCTCATTTTCCTAGCAATTTTGTATTTATCAAATAAGTAAGTATGTATAAAAGGAAGCAGAGTGTATCTGTTTATCATAAAGAGCCATACATGCAAACATAGTAAAAAACTTTGGAAACACACTTTACTAAGTAGGTTGAAAATTAAGTTTAATGATTAACTCCAAGTGCACCCAAGACTATGTGAAACTCCCTAGAGTGCTGTACTATCTAATCTACTAAGCAGTGCTAGCGTGAAAATAATAGTAAAATTATTTTAACATGATAATCTTTAAAAATTAAGAGAACAAAATATTTCTACAATTTACTGACTATTTGCAATGTTTTGGGAAATTTACATGTGTTTTTCTGTTTAGACTTCAGAACTGTGACTTGGGTGTATTGATGGTCCATTTCACAGGTAGCAACACAGAGACTGAGAGAAGTGATTTGACATTCTCAAGGTAAAAAATACTCTATGTGCTGTCTCTCACAGCATGCCAGCATCAGAATGGCAGACAATCACATGTAAGTCATGCACATACATGCTTCAAGTCCAGCTCTGAAATGAGTACGAACATGTTTATTCAATACAAATGTCTGTCACAGAAAGTGCAGTGTGAGAGAGATGAGACCAACATGTATCACAGCTGCTGTGTTAATTTTTAGACTGTGTCCACCATGACATCTAATCTATAAGAAACTCATGTTTCTCAACACTTTTTTTTGTTTTCAGAAATTTTGTAGTTATATCATATATAAAAAGTTTAATGTTTAAATTTCTTCAATGCCTCTCTCCCTTCTCCCTCCTAGCCAGCTCCCACATATCTTTCAGCTGCTTTTCCTTGCTCAAAGTGAGTAAGAGAAATTGTTACATTCTCCTAGTGACATTTTTTAGGGTGAGACTTTTTTTTATGGAAACTTGACTGTTACATGTGACTGCAAAATCACTCAATTTAAAAAGTACACTGTAAAATATTTTTTCTTAAAAAAATGAAAATGTTCTCTATCTGAGGTAGATTAATCATCTTGTTATTAATAGAATAGATTTGAATTTCATAGCTTATTATTTTGATTTTATTCTATATTTCCCAGTTTCATCATGGATGGGATCAGCAGGTTGTTAGAGGTGGATGTCGCAGATTGAATTCTAAACCTAGGCAGAGATGTAAATTGAGTGTTTGTCTTTGGACTGATTTCCTCTTGTTTCTAATTGTTTGTGAAAGAGACATTTTATATCCAGTTCAGAATCACTTATAAATTTATCTCTTCTATTCTCTCCAATTTTTCCTTTCTCTTATCTTTGTTTTTTCTTCCTTCCTCCTCCTCTCCTTTAAGCTACAGAAATCACAGTCATAGATAAGGAAAGAACTTTGTTGGAACGTGGGGAAGTAATTCAATTATGTAAAACAGGAAGGCTCTCTTTATATTTGGTCTTCTGGGCTTGAAACAATGTCATTAATCAGGTTCTCATAAGAGTTATTTCAGATTTTTCAAAACATCAGTGCTCCTGTTTCTATGCCTATTTGAGATCTAAACCCTTTTTTCTACCCACCTTGTGTCTAGCAAGTAATGATTAGGAACTGTTGAAATCTTTACATTATCTTAGTAATGTGCCAATTAAAGAAGGTGTTTTATCCAGATTACAAAGATTTGTCTGAGGTGGCCACCACTTTGTTAAGACTGTTTTGTGGACATCTTCATAATTAATGGAAAAATCATTAGGAATTCAGTCTTTATTAACCCCTATAGCTGCAGGGGCCCATTTCATCTTAATTGCATTCATTTGGCACTGGCAGTATTATACAGCATAATCACTAATAAATGATCTTTTAATTTGTACCAATCAACAGAGCTTGCTTTCATGCCAATATTCCTGTTTCTTTGATGTTGACCTGTCTTGATTTTTGATCATTTGGGCTTAAGATGATTTACTGGAAAATCAATATCAATACCAGAACTGCTTGTATTCGTATATCTGTGGTTAGGTTCTATTTGAGTGTATTTTGATTAAAATAAGTAGTGCTTGATTACCCATTCTGATGAGGGGGGGAAGCATAATCAAGTTGGGAAGTCTGGTACTGTATTTTTATTCAAAGGAAAATAATTAGAAACTGTAGGGAAACGGAAGATTCGGGAGAGCAGTAGAGGTAACACTTCAGATGCCACTAATTAAGCAACTTTGTCCACCATCTCCTAAAGGCCTTCACCAATAGCGTAATATGCTATTACCCATTAGCAAGGCCAATGGGGGCTTTGGTTACACTTGTTAATGGGAAACCCCGAGACAGTTTCTCTCATTATCCCCCTGTCAGCACTGTCTCTGCAGTGTAAAGTGGTCGTCATTGTTCTGTGGGTCAGCTAACCAGAAACCAAGCTACTGTAAAGAAACATTCTGCAGCTAATTGAAAATGACTGAAAAATCCCCTTATCATCCAGTCACCTCTCTTTATTTGTGGAACAATGGAACATATATGGACTTGTGGGGAAAAAGGAAAGTTCAGGCTATGACATTGAATTTTTCCTGACTAATACAACTACAAAGAAGTCTTTGAAGATAATTCCAGGGGAAAAATCCACTCACTTTTTAAAAAAGATAATGACAGTAAGACATAAGTTGGTGTGGAATACTGCATTTGCTGCTCTGAAGGGTACTTTATGTTTATATGATTCCCTTCACTAGAGGAACTCAAAGCTTTCTCCATGAAACTGCTGCAATCCTCATTATCCTAATGAGCAAATGGCGTGGAACTGGAAAAGCCACGAGGAACAGGAAGCTTAATCACATATTCTAAGCTGGGCTGTTTTTCTGAACTCTGAAATAGAATTCAGCATAAGAGAAATCTCCCTTTAAGTATCTTAAACCTAGAAAGATAAATTTATTGAAAAAAAATTACCAAATTTTATCATTTGAAATTTTTATTTATTTATTTTCGCTTTATTTGAAAGACAGAGAGACAGAGATTTTCCATCTACCAGTTCTGCCCCCAAATGCCTACAGCATCCAGGGTGGGGCCGGGCTGAAGCCAGGAACCCAGGACTCAACCCAGACCTCCAAGGTGGGTGGCAGGGACCCAGATACTTGAGCCACCAACTGCTACCCTGAGCTGTACATAACCAGGAAACTGGACCAAAGGTGGAGTGCCGGGGACTCTAACCAGACACTCTGATAACAGGATGCAAACCTAACCACCCAAACCTAACCTGCCCCAAATCAGATCTTTTACACAGGAAGGAAAAGGTGAAAAAGAGGGACTGGAATAATTCCCATGTTTGTAAGACTCTGTTTTGCCAAAAAAAAAAAATTTATGCACTTTTCTTTAAAGTATAAGGTTACAAAATACATTTAAACTATGATTGAATAAAGATTCCAAATGATAGACCAATTGTGATGGTTACATATCTTAAATGGGGAATGCTTAATTTGAGTTTCTGTAGTTTTCCATTTTATCATCTGCCAGAGAATTCAGCAGTGTTCCATGCTGCAGCAGAGCACGTGACCTGAACGGTTATTGGTTCTTTCCAGCATTCAGCGTTTATTCATAACTGCTCTGTTTCAGACAAGTACCAAGCATTGAAGATACAAGATCAATTAGATCTGACCCCTTACCTTAAGGTATCCACAATCAGGGGGAGGAAATAAGAACACAAACGTAAAATAATTCTAGTACAGGCGAATGAGTAATACAAACTATAAAACAAACTACACATAACAAAATTGTCCACAGAATAAATATAGTGAGGGCTCCATAGGAGGACTAGGAAAGGTTTCTGTGAAGAAATATAACATCGGTTGGGTTTTAAAGGATGAGTCCACGTCATCTGAGCAATGGTGGAGCAGGGAATGATGACCTTTGAGCACACTTGAGGGCATTATGAGCACAGAAGAGAAGCAGTAAATGACCTGCATACACAAAATCTCACAAGCAAGAACTTCTGTGAGGCAGGAAGTAGAGAAAAAATGATGCTGGGAAGTTGACAGAGACCAGATTCTTACTCTCTGAATGTACCTTATGATCTGTGAGAAACAGATGATTTGATTGACATTTGGGTAGATCACTGAGGTCATCAAGCAGAGGGCAGGTTTTTTAAAAAGGGTCCAGAGAGATGGCTATTATCAGTCAGAATGTTGTTATGGTCGTCCAGACAAGAGACAAAGGAGCAGGATCTGAGCAGTTTACAATGGGAAGCCATTAAGGACAAACTTGAGTACGATCCCTTGGCAGGACATGAAAAATAAAAAGCATAGAATTGAGGGGCTGGTGCTGTGGTGAAGTGGGTTAATGCCCTGGCCTGAAGCGCCGGCATCCCATATGGGCACCGGTTCGAGACCCAGCTGCTCCGCTTCCTGTTCAGCTCTCTGATATGGCCTGGGAAAGCAGTGGTAAATGGCCCAAGTCCTTGGGCCCCTGCACCCACATGGGATACCTGGAGGAAGCTCCTGGCTCCTGGCTTTGGAGCAGTGCAGCTCCGGCCATTGGGGCCAATTGGGGAGTAAACCAGCAGATGGAAGACCTCTCTCTCTGTGTCTCTCTCTCTCTGTCTCTCTCTCTCTCTCTCTCTCTCTGCCTCTCCTCTCTCTGTGTAACTCTGACTTTCAAATAAATAAATAATTTTTTTAAAAAAGCATAGAATTGGGATATCAAAAATCATGGGTAAGTAAAAAACAACAACAAAAATTTGAGAGTCAGAAAAAGACCTTGGAGATGTATTAAAAAAAAAAACAAAAATGTGAGAAACAATAAATTTGAATGAGATAAAAACTTTCAAGATAGAACAAGCACTTGACCATATCATCAATGAATAGAAAAGTGACACTCAAGTAAAGTCCTGAGAGTATTGCTTCTGGATTTCAGAGATTATTAATAGCAATGAGAGCAGTTTCACTTGAGTTGAGATGGTAGCAGCATGAATGTATGGGAGTGAAGACATAGGATTTTCTAAAATTCCCCAGCTTTGGGAGGTACCAATGCTAATTACTACTTCTCAAGAAAAGGCTGCCAATACTTAAGTTTATGAAACACTGGGAGGTGCCAGTGTTGTGGTGTAGCAGGTTAAACCACCACCTGCAATGCTAGCAATCGTTTGGGCACTGATTCATGTCTAAGCTGCCCCACTTCCAATCGAGCTCCTGGCTAATGGCCTTGGGAAAGCAGAAGATAGCTCAAGTGTTTGGGCACCTGTCACACATGTGGCAGACCCAGAGGACGCTTTGAGCTCCTGGCTTCGGCCTGGCCCAGCCCTAGCCATTGTAGCCATTTGAATAGTGAACCAGTGGATGGAAGACTTCTCTCTCTGTCTCTCCTTTTCTCTCTGTGACACTGTCTTTCAAATGAATAAATGAATCTTAAAAGAAAGAAACACCAGGGTTAGTATTGTGACATAATGGATTAAGACATTACCTGCATAGCCAGCATCCCATATGGATGCTGGTTAATGTACTTACATGCTCCACTTCTGATCCAGCTCCCTGTAATGTTTGTAGAAAAGCTGTGGAAGATGGCCCTAGTACTTGGACCACTGCCACCCACATTGGAGACCCAAATGAAGCTGCTTGAGACAGAGAAAGAGAGAGAGAGAGAGAGAGAGAGAGAGAGAGAGAGAGAGAGAATATCTTCTGTTTACTAATTCATTCACCAAATGCCTACAACAGCCAGAGCTGAGGCAGACCAAAGCTAGAAGCCAGGAATTCCATCCAGGTTTTCCACATAGATAACAAGACCCAAACACTTGAACAATCCTTTGCTGTGTCCCAAGATGCATTTGCAGAAAGTTGGATTGGAAGCAGAGTAGCCTAGATTACAACCTGTACTCCAAATGGGACGCTGGTGTCCTAAATGCCACCTTAACCCCCTGGGCTGCAATGCCCATCCCTAGGGTATTTTAAAGCTAGCAGCACAAGAGGATTAAAATACTAGCTACTTAACTTTTGCTTTAAATTTCAGTTTGAGTTAATCAAGCAAGTTAATATGACTACATTATTGTTTCTTAATTTTGCCAACATGTTTACTTCCTTAAATGCTTATTATACACGTGCTATATGCTTATCACTGTGTTGGAAGCTGAGAGCAACCAAGTAAGGAAATGTGAGTTACTTCCTGGTGCCCAGTACTGGACAAGAAGAAATTGAAAATGGAAAATCATGGCAGGAACACTCAGTGTTTCCTGACATTTCATTTGAGAGTACAAGCTTTTTTTCTCTAGCCCACCTTAGGATTTTTGCCATAATATTCTTTCTTGTGAAATCTCTTTTTGCATATTTATTATTCTCAGCATGAATGATGCTTATGTCTGTTCTGAATTTGTTCTCTTTTAATTGCCATTTATGTTCTCCTTGTCCTGTCTTCTTATGCCACACGGAAAAAAGCAGTTCATGTTGATATTATCTATGCCATTTAAATTTTTAAATACTTGAACTAAATCTACTTGAGTGATTTTTTTTCCAGACTTCACACCTGCAGGTGTTCCAGTCTGTCCTCAGATTTCGTTTCTTCAACCTTGCCACATTTTCAAGTGCAGCAATATCCCATCTGTAATTTCTTTAGTTTGTCATGGTCTCCAAAGAGCGCCAACTACTCAGAGTCTCACATTCTTATACATATGCTCTAACGATCTATATCTATTTGTCTTTGAAATCACTTTCCAAAGGTCTGTGGAAAAGTCACCCAGCATTTTGAGAGTGTATACCTCTAAAATGTACTTTAAAGTTCTAATTTCCTTAGCAACAAAATCAAGACTTTGCTCTTTTTATGTTATGCTTTTAAACATTCCTTTTGAGAACTTGATTAGAAATTATGTTGTTAATTGAGATTCATTATTTCATTCAATTTAATAGGGTCTCATCTGAGGTTGTATTTAAAATACAGCCCTAACTCAATGATGAAGTTATTGAATGCTGTTTTTCTCTCACTAAAACATACATTGTCATCAGTGGTATTGAAGAATTTTTAGTACACAAAGAAACACACTTTACTTGAAAATTAAATAAAATTCAATCCTTGTCCATTCAGCATTTTTTCTGTTTATCTCTAATAATTCTGATGTTCAAAATGAAATGTGAATTAAGGTAAAACACTTACCAATCCACCCCCTCAAATATATAAAAGTGAATTTATTAAAAAACTAGGAAATTTAGCCACTGGCATTGTTAGAATGCTTCTAAACTATATATAATTATGTAAAGAGGCTAACAAAAACATAAACAAAGCTTAACATTAGAGTATACATGGGTAAAATGAAGCATGGTTATCAATTATGAACTAAGGTGAGATTTATATATATATGTATTATATATATACATCTTCCTACTTTAGGATTCTGATCTTTTGATACGATATTTTTGAAAAAGCAGAATAGAAATGTGTTAATTTTTTCATACATTTTATTTATACTAGCTTTGCTTGGTCACATGTTTTTCAACAAAATTTCAAGCCCACAAAATACAAATAAAGCTTTCTGTGTTTACCAAGAGCCTTTGAGGGCAAGATAGGGCACCATTCACCCAAGTTTCTTCATGCAATGCAGACCACAAGTTGACACCTCTGCCTCATCATCTTGGGGAGAGCTGCTCACTTAATTGCTTATTTGCCCCCTGCCTGACCAGTGGAAAAATAACCTTTCTAGGACATTCTTTTGCAGTGAAGTGTGATTTGATCTTTCTTTGGTGACCTGGGCCATGCCATCCCAATATGAGAAGAAGCAGTAAATTGAAGTCAGATACTTATTGGAATGAAACTCTCATTTTAAGAAGAAATTCAGATCTATTTAGCTTGACCTTGGAACTTGAATTAAATCTTTAGACACTCAACTTTCTCAAGGGAAGTGTGAGGTTTATATGAATTTGAGTGTATTAAAGCTAGTCTGGCTCTGATCTATGTACCAAGTTGGTTAATTTTTCATTTAAAGGACAAAGGGTTTCACTGGAACTAATTTAACTGACTTAATTTGTGATATTCACACACCAGTTTATATTCTAAACCAGGAGAGGTTTTTAAAACCATTAACATGTCATTAAAAAAACATAATATGTTCACTGATTGATGTTTTGAAGGCAGCCACGGTTGCCTATGGCTGGGGACTTCTGACATGGTTCATTTTTGCCTCTGCTGCTAACCAATTGTGTGACCTGATATGAGCTACTTCACCTTTCTCTGATTCACTCTCTGACTAATAAACTGGGGTTATAATGATTCCCTCTTCTATCTTTCTCAAAGGGGTGTACTGAGAATTAACAAGTTAATGGCCATAAAGTACATCAAAATGATCAGTTAAAAGGCAATATGTTAGGATTTTTATGCAACGGAAACATATTTAGAATATGTTTTTTTTTACCAGAAAAAAGTGCTGTTCTGAGATTTATCACATGAGTAAATGGGAAGATAAATTGACCCATTTTGTAATTAATCTAGTAATGTATGTGGATTCATAGGAATCCTGTTAACAAATGCAAAATAACCACATTTGAACATGACATTCACAATATTCATTCCTAAGGAATTCTTCCGTATTCTGTCCTTCAGCTCTTCAAAACTAAACCATCACCAGAAACTTCTCTTGATTAACTACACTTCAACCAATCTCTCTTGTACTTTGCTGCTCGTGATACAATATTTAGATTAATTTAATTCTGCTTGTGCTTTGCAAAAGTTTTGAAGTCATTTCCTCCTACCTACCAGCTTTTATACTCTATCATCAGAGACTGTACAGCTGTTCATCTCCCCTCAGTGCTGGAAAACAGTTTCACTTATGAAATTATATTTGCTGATTACATACAAATATAAATTTGATCAACAGTCCCTTTCTCATCTTATTATTATTATTTTTAGATTAATTTATTTACTTGAGAGGCAGAGTTTCAGAGAGAGGGATAGACGGATAGAGAGGTCTTTCATCTGCTGGTTCACTCCCCAAATGGCTACAACAGCTAGCTTTGGGCCAATCCAGAGCCAGGAGCTTCTTTTGTGTCTCCCATGTGGGTGTAGGGGCTCAAGCTCTTAGGCCATCTTCTACTGCTTTTGCAGGCCATCAGCAGAGAACTGGATCAGAAGATGAGCATCCCAGACACAAACTGGGCCCATATAGGATGCTAGCACTGCAAGCGGATGCTTAATCTACAAAGCCACAGCACCTGTCCCTCTCATCTTACTTTTAAAATATATGATTTTACTTATTTGAGAGGCACAGGGACTGAGAGAGAGAGAGAGAGAAGGAGGGAGGGAGGGAGAGAGCGAGCTTCCATCTGCTGATTCACTCCAAATGCCTACAATAGCCAGAATTGGGTCAGACTAGATGAGACAAAAGCCTACATCTGGGAACTTGATCCAGGTCTCACATATGGGTGGCAGAAATCCAGTTACTTGAGCTATTACCATTGCTTACAAACAGGGGGTAGAGAATCCGGGCTGTATAAGCCTGGAAAACCATTTGATCTGGTCCTGCCAAGGCAACCACAAGTAGGACCCAAAAGTCAATACACCTATGGCAGGCTAATTTTTAAGTTGATAATTTTGTATGGCCTACGAATGATGTCATAAGCATTCAAATGGCCTTAGAGACAGGAGTCAGGAGCCAGAAATGGGTATTGAACACCAGTATCTCAATATCGGATGCAGGCACCTTCACTGGCATCTAAAAGGATAGGATAAATGCCTGCTTCACTCATGTAATTTTTTACATATCTTTATGAAAAACTGTATTTTCATGAAAGAAAGCAAATACATGTGCTGTGGACATAAGTTTACAAGTGCCCTTTTGTTACATTTAAGTTAAATTTCATAAATTTGTATGCAATCTTGTTAGTAAAGGTTGAGTATTTCTTTTTTTTTTTTTTTATTTGACAGGAGAGATATGGACAGTGAGAGAGAGAAAGTCTTCCTTCCGTTGGTTCACTCCCCAAATGGTCGCTATGACTGGCGCTGCACCGATCTGAAGCTAGGAGCCAGGTGCTTCTCCTGGTCTCCCATGCAGGTGAATGGGCCCAAGCACTTGGGCCATCCTCCACTGCCTTCCCGGGCCACAGCAGAGAGCTGGATTGGAAGAGGAGCAACTGGGACTAGAACTCAGCGCCCATATGGGATGCTGGCGCAGCAGGCAGAGGATTAACCAAGTGAGCCACAGCACCAGCCCCAGGTTGAGTATTTCTTACCTGACATACTTGAAATCAAAAATGTTCCAACATTTGGACTTTGGAATATTTGCATGCACATAATATGATGGGCATGATACTCAATCCCAAACACAAAAATCATTTATGCTTTTTTGCAAATTATACATACAGCCTGAAGGTAATTGTATACAATATTGGAAAAAAAGAGATATTCTATATATTTTAGGGTACAGTATGGTTATTTAATACATGTATATAGTAGATGGTGATCAAATCAGGGTATTTATCATTTTACACCTTTCTACATAGTTATGATTTCTTTGTGATAGAAATCTATAAACTCCTTTCTTCTAGTTCTTTATAAAGTGTATAGTAGAAGTTAAGTATTTGACACAGTAGTTAAGTCACTACTTGGGATGCTCATGTCCCATAACAGAGTCCCTGGCTTCAAATCCTGGCTTTACTTCTGATGCAGCTGCCTGCTAATGTTTATCTTGGGAGGCATCAGATGATGACTCAAGGGCTTAAGTCTCTGTCACTCACATAGAAGACCCAAAGACCCAGGTTGAGTTCTTGGCCCCTGGTTTTGACCTGGCCAAAACCTGGCTGTTTGAGGCCTTTGGGGAATGAACCAGCAGGTGGAAGATTCTCTCTCTCTCTCTCTCTCTCTCTCTCTCTCTCTCTCTCTCCAGATACACACACACACACACACACACACACACACACGTTGTAATCAATTGTCACCCTGCTGTGCCATTGAATGTCAGAACTTATTCTTCCTCTGCAACTCTATTTTGGCAGCTGTTGTCCAATCTCCTCTATGCTCCCCACCTGCTATCCTAGTGACCACTATTCTACAAGGGATGATTTTTAAACCTCGTTACAGTACTTGTTAATGTGCCTCTGTTTTGACTGAAACCTCGCACATAAACTCAAGTATTAGATTTTTCCCAAATGTTATATACTAATGCTTTAAAAAATTGGGATTTTGGAGCATTTTGGATTTCAAGCTTTGGGTGTTTGAACCAGGGATGCCTAATCTGTAGTTATAGTGTTAAAAAAAAATAAGGCACAAAACATAATTATATTACTGGTTGAAAATTATATTTTTAATGGAAATTTTGCTGCCTTGAAAACAAGAAATATATAGATATTGGGAAGAAAGTACCTTATAAAAAGAGGGAACTGGAACATAAGTAGGAGAGTGACAGAAACATGTTAATACTTTAATTTTGGGAGGATGAATTTATCAAGTATCTAATCCTGAAGTAAATGATCACTGTTTCAAGCATTTGTAAAACAAGCTCTCAATGCAATATTTTTTTTTTCACAAAGATTTTATTTATTTGAAAGGCAGAGTGAGAGAGGGAGAACAGAGAGAGTGAGATCTTCTAGCTGCTGGTTCACTTCCTAAATGGCCACAGTGAGCCAGGCTAAACCCAGGAGCCTAGAACTCCATTCAAATCATCCATGTCCACAGGGGGGAGGAACTCAAGAACTTGAGCTATCTTCTGAAGCTTTCCCAGGCCATTACTGGTGATCTGGAAGCAGAGCAGCTGGGACTTGCACCTGCACTCTCATAAAGAATGTCAACGTCCAGGCAGTGCAGCAGCTTAGCACATGGTGCCACAACAGTGGCCCCTCAAGCATTCTTTTAAAGAGAAAGGAAAAGGAAAGAAAAGTTCTGATTAATGCACAAATATAAATGAAGGAGGAAGTGTTAGAACTCTTAGGAGGATGCTTTGCAATGTTTTATTTCATCTTTATCAATATTACTTTTAAAATTTATTATTTTATGAACATCTTCACAGATTAGGAAAATATTTCTGTGGCCAAATAATAAGATAAATCCCTGATACTACTTGTTTCACCATCAAAACCTTGGAGAATTTTCATAGAATTAGTTATTCAATGAAACAAAATAAAAGGAACTCTCAGGAGCATTTTTTTTTCATCTTTTCATGTCAATCAGTATTGCAAATCTGTCTTCTTCACTCAACATGGAAAAAGAACAGTCTCCAAGTCTGACTTTCACCATGAGCCTGCAGGACAGAGTTTAAAATACATTTTGCTGTCATAACCATCATGAGTTATAGCACTGAGAAGGAAATGAGAGATACCTGGGTAGTGTTCCAAAATAAGAGATGTGAGTCATGCTCCAATTCTTGGTAACTTACATTTTCTGAAATTTATTCTCTTCGCAAAGTTTTTAAGCATTATTTCATGGAATTGGACAACTTCCTCTGTATATATGACTAAATATTTTTATTTTTAATGTATATATTCTCTGTGTTAAACACAAGGAATTGACTTTTTTTTTTCTGTTTCCAGAAGGCAAGATTGCTTTCTGATCTATTTCAAAGTTCCAATGTTTCTTATTTCTGCCAATTTGCCTTTCTCATTGTTCACAATTAATTTCTTCTCTCTTGTGTCATTCTCTAATTCCTGAATATTGAAACTCCAGATTTTATTCTGAAAATGCCCTTAGCCCTGTCTTTTTTTAAAAAAGATTTATTTATTTATTTGAAAGTCAGAGTTACACAGAGAGAGGAGAGGCAGAGAGAGAGAGAGAGAGAGAGATCTTCCATCTGATGGATCACTCCCCAAATAGTCGCAACAGCGGAGCTGCGCTGATCCGAAGCCAGGAGCCAGGAGCTAATTCCAGGTCTCCTACGTAGGTGTGGGGGCCCAAGGACTTGGGCCGTCTTCTACTGCTTTCCCAGGCCATAGCAGAGAGCTGGACAGAAAGTGGAGTAGCCGGGTTTCGAACCAGCATCCATAGGGGATGCCGGTGCTTCAGGCCAGGGCATTAATCCACTGTGCCAGAGTGCTGGTCCCAGCCCTGTCTTACAATAGACATTATACTCATAAGTTTATTTTCTCTGTATTCTCCAATTTATATTTGGATTCTGTCTTTTTATTATTTTTCTTGTGTTTTTTAAGAAGTTTCATATTTTCAAATTTTCAGATTACTGAGATTTTTGCTTATAATTTAATATTAATTCGTAGTTTTACTATACTGTAATCATAGAATGAATTATTACACATTTTTAAATTGTGGATTATTTTCTGTGACTGTATATTAAAGTAATATTTGTATATGATAAATGTACTCTTGAAAATTGATTGATTTCAAAAAATATAAAACTACATCTTTCATTATTCTTGTTTCTTAAAATTTCATATCAGTAATTATTATTGTTTTATATCTATCTGGTTTGCTGTAGATTGAGACATGTATTGTAATTCCTTGTAAATCTCATTTTTTTCTTAACACATTTTGATGCTATGTCATTTGGCATATTGTTATAGTTGTGTTCTTTTGTGAAATTTTCTCTTACCATTATAAAGTTAATTATAACACATTTTGAATTTACTTAAACAATTTTAGGTGTTGAGAGCATGGCTTCTTCACACTTCTTGTCTTCTTTCTTCTCTTTCCTTTCTATATTTTGTTTCAACACTTTACTTTCCACCTATTTCAGGTGTACTGGTTACTTATGTGCCTTTTTGAAAGAAATTTGCAACACATTAGAATTTCAGGGTCAGAGCAAATACATAATTACTATAACACAGTTCTCATCAATTTTTACATTAATGTGATAGAAATTAAAAATGAACAGATTCCATATATTTCAAAGAAACAATTCCAAATACAATTATACTTCTACATGGTATGAAGTTGAATTATATTATGCCATCAAGCAAAACTTTATTTTTATGGGTGAATGTATATAATTTATATATTTCTATAGTAGATGTTTCATCTTAGTTCAAGTTTTGGTAATGATTCTGTTGTTTTTAGGCCTCTGTCCACCCCACCCCCAACTTTCTAAGTATATCCAAAGGTCTTTGTTCTAATTATATTTGTATATGGCTTATATATTTTTATTAATACAAAAAGAACAGATTTCATGTACAAACAAACCAATTGTTCCTTCTCTACCTTTCTTCTTCTGTCCTTCTTCCTTCTTCTTTTTTGTTGTTTTAGGTCTTTTGATAACATACTTTCAGTTTACTTTATAATCACTCCACTAAATACAGAGCTCAACAAGTAAAGAATAGAAACATAAACCACCATTTTACAGGAATATATCCAAGGACTACAAACAAAAATCAAATCATAAGATGTCAATTTCACTCTTATACATTCAGGGTTTTTTAGTACTGTGTATATTTAGCTACCACAAATCAGAGAAATTACATGATATTTGTCTTTTTGGTCCTCAATTATTTCACTAAGATAATGTTCTTCAGTTGTCGCTCCCCGTCTTCGTAGAGGAACGACACAGGAACCTGCGCTGTTCTTTCGTCTGCTCGGCCCTCCCCGGGTTTGCTGCTGGTCCTTCCCGGGTTGGCTGCTGGTCCTTCCCGGGTTGGCTACCATCCCTTCCACCTCCGTGGAAGGGCGGTTCCCCCTGCCACATTCCCCACTTCCGCGGGGGAGTGGCACACCGCCGGCCGGCCCTCTTGGGGGCTGCACAGGTGTTCCTTCAGATAGATGTTCCCCTTAGATGTTCCTGGTGCGTGCCGTCTCTCTCCTCCTTTATAGTCCTCCTCTGCCAATCCTAACTTGGCTGCCCACACGCCGAGTACGCTGCTCTCCTCCAATCAGGAGCAGGATCAGCTCCTGGAGGTCATCACTCAAGTTGGCAAGAGGCAGCTGCGTAGAAGCTGTTTTCTTCTCTCCCAGCGCCATATTGTGGGAGAGCAGATGCATAGAATAAGTCTTAATTTCAGTAACTCAGTCCAGTCCGGGTTGCTCCCCACATTCAGTTGCATCCATTTTGTTGCAAAAGACAGGGTTTCATTATGTTCTGAGGCTGAGAAGTGTTCCAGAATGTATATATACCACATTCTCTTTCTTGAGTCAACAGGTTATGGTCATCTGGGTTGATTCCATATATTAGCTACTGTGAATTGAGCTGTGATAAACATGGGAGTACAAATAACTTTTTCATATGCTGATTTTGCTGCCCTTGTGTAAATTCCCAGGAGTGGAATGGATGCTTCATATGGTAGATCTGTTTTCAGGTTTCTGAGGAATCTCCATACTGTCTTCTGTAATGGTTGCACTAGTTTAATTTCCCACCAACAGTGGATTAAGGGACCTTTTTATCCACATCCTCACCAGTATTTGTTAATTTTTGATTTTTGGATGATAGATCCTTTGTGGTTTTTATTTGTTTCCTTGATGGCTAGTAACTCTGAGCAATTTTTTATGTGTCTGTTGACCACTTGAATTTCATCCTTTGAAAAAATGCCTGATCATATTCACAGCACATTTCTTAAAATAATTACTTATTATACTGTTTAGTTTCTTGAGTTCCTCATATATTCTGTATATTCATCCTTTATGAGATGCACAGTTTGCAAATATTTTCTCCCATTCTATCAGTTGTCCCTTCACTTTGTTGAATGTTTCTTTTGCTGTGCTGCAGCTTCTTAGCTTAATATAACCCAATTTGTCATCTTTTGCTTTTATTGCCTGTGCTACTGGGGTCTTAGCGAAGAAGCCTTTCTCTGGGTCAAGATTTTCCAGTGTTTTCCTTATGTTTTCGTCTGGTAATTTGATGGTTTTAGGTCTTAGGTTTCCAACCTTGATCCACTGTGAATTGATTTTTTTATAGGGTTAAGGTAGGGGTATTGTTTCATACTTCTGTATACAGAGATGCAGTATTCCCAACACTGTTTCTTTAAGAGATTGTCCTTCCTCCAGGAGTGATTAGATCATTTTTAAGGATCTGATGTTTGTAGACATGTGGGTTATTTTCTGGGATTTTTATTCTGTTCCATTGATCTGCAGGCCAATTTTTGTGTCAGTACCAGGCTGTTTTGAATATAACTGCCCTGTAGTATGCATTCTAATATGGTATTGTGATGCCTCCTGCTTTGTTTTTATTGTTTAAGACTTCATTAGCCAGTCAGGGTGTCTTGGGTTTGCATATGAATTTTAGGATTTTTATTCCTAGATCTGAGAAGAATGTCCTTGGTATTTTGATTGGGATTGCATTGAATGGGTAAATTTTTTTGCCTAGTTTGGACATTTTGATCATATGAATTCTTCTAATCCACCAACAGGAAAGATTTTCCCATTTTTTGGTGCCTTCCTCTATTTATATTCCTAATATTTTATAATTATAATGTAGAAATCTTTCACATCTTTGGTTAAATTTATCAGAAGGTATTGAAAAATTTATGTAGTTCTTGTGAATGGAACTGATCTTATAAATTCTTTTTTAATGATTAATTATTTGTGTATACAAATGCTTTTTATTTCTGTGTGTTGAATTTATATTCTGAAACCTTGCCATACTCTTATAAGTTCCAATATTCTTAGTGTAATTTTTTATTCCTTTGTATAGAGAATCATGTCATCTGTAAACAGGGATAATTTGACATCCTTCTTTCTCATTGGCATCCCTTTGATTTCTTTTTCTTAACTAATGGTTCTGGGTAATGACTCCAGAAACACTGAATAGTAATGGTGAGAGTCTGCATACTTGTCTGGTTCCAGATCTTTGTGGAATTGCTTCTAGATTTTAGCCATTCAATATGATGCTGGCTATTAGTTGTCATATATCCCCTTGATGGTGTTGAGCTATGTTCCTTCTGTACACATTTTTCTTTTTTTTTTATAAATACATTTTTTTAACTTTTATTTAATGAATATAAATTTCCAAAGTACGACTTATGGATTACAATGGCTTCCCCCCCATACCGTTCCTCCCACCCACAACCCTCCCCTTTCCCACTCCCTCTCCCCTTCCATTCACATCAAGATTCATTTTCGATTATCTTAATATACAGAAGATCAGCTAAGTATACATTAAGTAAAGATTTCAACAGTTTGCTCCCACACAGAAACATAAAGTGAAAAATAATAGATGACTTTTTAAAATGATGATGAAATCAGATCAGACCTATTGTCATGTTTAATCCCAGTGAGAGTCAAGTTGGGAATTGATAATTTCTTTTTTTTTTTTTTTACAGAAGATCAGTTTAGTATGCATTAAGTAAAGATTTCAACAGTTTGCACCCCCATAGAAACACAAAGTGAAATATATCGTTCGAGTACTCGTTATAGCATTAAATCTCAATGCACGGCACATTAAGGACAGAGATCCTACATGAGGAGTAAGTGCACAGTGACTCCTGTTGTTGACTTTACCAATTGACACTCCTGTCTATGGCATCAGTAGTCTCCCTATGCTCCGGTCATGAGTTTCCAAGGCTATGGAAGCCCTCTGAGTTCTCCGATTGTTATCTTGTTTAGACAAGGTCATAGTCAAAGTGGAGGTTCTCTCCTCCCTTCAGAGAAAGGTACCTCCCTCTTTGAAGACCTGTTCTTTCCACTGGGATCTCACTCACAGAGATCTTTTGCCAGAATGTCTTGGCTTTCCATGCCTGAAATACTCTCATGGGCTTTTCAGCCAGATCGGAATGCCTTTAGGGCTGATTCTGAGGCCAGAGTGCTATTTAGGACATCTGCCATTCTATGAGTCTGCTGAGTATCTCCCTTCCCATGTTGGATCACTCTCCCCTTTATTTATTCTATCGGTTAGTGTTAGCAGGTACTAGACTTGTTTATGTGCTCCCTTTGACTCTTAGTCCTTTCATTATGATCAATCGTGAACTGAAATTGATCACTTGGAATAGTGAGATGGCATTGGTACATGCCACCTTGATGGGATTGAATTGGAATCCCCTGGTATGTTTCTAACTCTACCATTTGGAGCAAGTCAGCTTGAGCATGTCCCAAATTGTACATCTCTTCCCTCTCTTATTCCCACTCTTATGTTTAACAGGGATCACATTTCAGTTAAATTTCAACACTTAAGAATAACTGTGTATTAATTACAGAATTAAACCAGTCATATTAAGTAGAACAGACCAAAAAAAAAAAAATACTAAGAGGGATAATGTATTAAGTTGTTCATTGACAGTCAGGGCTATGCTGATCAAGTCACCATTTCTCATAGTGTCCATTTCACTTCAGGAGGTTTCCTTTTTGGTGTTCAGTCAGTTGTCACCGATCAGGGAGAACATATGGTATTTGTCCCTTTGGGACTGGCTTACTTCACTCAGCATGATGTGTTCCAGATTCCTCCATTTTTTTGCAAATGACTGGATTTCGTTGTTTCTTACTGCGGTATAGTATTCTAAATAATACATATCCCATAATTTCTTTATCCAGTCTACCGTTGATGGGCATTTAGGTTGGTTCCAGGTCTTGGCTATTGTGAATTGTGCTGCGATAAACATTAGGGTGCAGACCGCGTTTTTGTTTGCCAATTTAAACTCCTTTGGGTAAATTCCAAGGAGTGGGATGGCTGGGTCGAACGGTAGGGTTATATTCAGGTTTCTGAGGAATCTCCAGACTGACTTCCATGGTGGCTTGACCAGTTTGTACACATTTTTCTAAAGATGTTTATCATGAAATGATATTGTATTTTATAAATATTTTCTTTGCACCTATTAAGATAATCATAGGGCTTTTATACTTCAATTAATTAATGTGATGTATCATATTTATTGATATGCATATGTTAAACTATCCCTGCATCCCTGGTTTAAATCCCACTTTGTCTTGGTGGATGATTTTTTTTTTATTTTTTTTCAATTCAATTAGCTAGTATTTTGCTGAGAATTTTTGGACCTATGTTCATCATTGATTATTCATCTATATTTTTCTTCTTGACTATTTTATGTTTTCTTGACTTTTTCTACTTGATCTGTCCCATGATGTAAGTGGGGTATTGAAAGTTTGAAGTCATCCATTATTATTGTATTGGGGCATTTTTCTCCCTTTAGAACTATTAATATTTGAGTTAAATATATTTATCAAAATATATATGAAGATTGATTGCTTTAAATACATATATTTTCCCTTGAAATCTATCATATTTCAAATTTCCTAATTTTCCTTTCTTTCATTTTGTTTTCAGTAAATTTTTCTTCTATTACAATTTACTATACATTCTGTTCCATTTACTATTATCTTCTTTAGAAGCATGAATATATTTACACAGGTTATCCTTATACTTTCTCCAGTATCTATAACATTTCTTTTAATCCCTTCACTCTTTCTGTTCTCTTATATCGCCATTTTAAAATTTATATTTATTTGAAAGACAGAGAGAAATTTTCTACCTGTTGTCTTACTCTAGATTTTTGCAACAGCTGAGACAGGGCCAGGTGGAAGCCAGGAGCTCAGCACTCAATACAGATTTCCCCTCTAGGTGGCAGGGTCCTAAGTACTTGAGCCATCACCTGCTGCCTCTCAGAGTATGCATTTTCATAATACTGGGATTGCAAATGGATCCAGGAGTCAAACCCAGTTATTGCAAAACAGGATGCAAGCATTCTAAGGAGTTTTTAATTCATGTGCTAAATGTCCACAACTTTTAGATTGTTTTACATAATTTTTTTCAAATCTGAACTTCCAGACATAGACTATTTGCAACAATACCTATTCTTTTTCTTTATGATTTCCTTTGTAGTCTGAATTTTTAAAAGGGATTATTCTGTGACTTGCTTTCTCTTCTGAGCTCTGTCAGCTGATATGTTATATTATTCTAGTGCATTGTCATTGTTTATTTCTGCTTTTCTGTCTTTTTTCAGTCTCCTTTTACTTGTAATTTCTCCTTAAGCTTCTAAGAATAAAGAGAAATCTTTTTCTGGAATGTGTTATGGACCATTTCGCTCTTTTTTTTATTTAATTGACAGTGAGAGAGAGCTACAGAGAGAAAGGTCTTCCTTCCATTGGTTCACCCACCAAATGGCCACTATGGCCGGAGCTAGGCTGATGTAAAGCCAGGAGCCAGGTTCTTCCTACCGGTCTCCCATGCGGGTGCAGGGGCCCAAGCAGTTGGGTCATCCTCAACTTCCCAGGGCACAGCAGAGAGCTGGACTGGAAGAGGAGCATCAGGAACCGGAACCCAGTGCCCATATGGGATGCCGGTGCCGCAGGCGGAGGATTAACCAAGTGACCCATGGCACCGGCCCTGGACCATCTCTTCTTTTTAGTGGTATTTTATCTGCAGGGTTCTTGAATGTTAGTCCTGTTTGAAAGGGGACGCTCTATATAAGCATACTATTTCCTGAAGAATAAGTTAGAGGAATGGCAAAAATAGGATGAGTTGAGCAGCAGTTGTATGCATGTACATGCATCTATATAGGAGTAAATTCTAATTTATAATTTTCCCTCTGAGCCCTTTATAAAAACTCAGTTTTTTAATATTTATCATGTATTTTTGTTTATGTTTAAAAGGCAGAGATACAGAGAGATAAGGAGTGCGAGAGCAAGAAAGAGAGAGAGAGAGAGAAACAGAGAGAGAGAGAGACCTTCTATCCACTGGTTCACTCTCTAAATGGCCACAATGGCTATGGAGGAGCCAGGCTGAAGTCAGAAGCCAGGAGCTTCTTCCTGGTCTCTCATGTGGATGTAGGGGCTGAAGGGCTTGGGCCATCTTCCACTGATTTCCCAGGCTCATTAGCAGGGAGATGGATCAGAAGTGGAGCAGCCAAGACTGGCATAGGTGGCCATATAGGATTCTGGCATTGCAGGAGGAGACTTAGCCTTCTATGTCAAGTGCTGGCCCCAAAACTTGGTTCTTTAAAAAAATACAGAAGACATATGTTTATTATCCATCTTTACAAATTTTACATGTATATTGTTTGTTGATATGTTAACTATTTGAGTCAACACATTTTAAACACTTACTATGTTTAAGTTTCTGTAGGCCTTATTTCATATTCATGAGTATAATTTTGTGGTTTAATGAAAAATAATATTGAGTAGAACCCATTAAGCCTGTGTTTTTGATAGAGAACCTAAGATAAGATTTTTTTTAGGTTTAGAAACCTATTTAAACTCTCTATACCTCTGATTCCTGAGAAATTTACATGAAATAATCACTAAATCTTTATACATGGAAATCTTTCCTTGCTAGAAAAGGATAAAATGTAGAGAAGGCTATTCAATTTATTAGAAAGATTCTTGTTCAGTTTATAAAGATACTTGTCTCAACAAAATAAAATAAAAACAAGGAAATTTTATATACATTTTTAAGTCTATCCTCAAAAAAGATGTAGACATGTTTTCTTTATTTATGCTTGGCCATGTCCATGTCTTGGGAATGCAACAGCATGGAGGAGGATGCTGTTAGAGAAAGAAAGCCTTGTGAAAGATTATAGTTCTCTCTCTTTGTGTGTTTCTAAGCATAAAGTTATCTCTTTGTGTTCTCCCTTATAGAAAGAATCAAAATCAGTCAGCAAATGTATTATCTCTTAATTACAATACTAATAGTTTTTTGCTAAAATGAATGTTGACATTAACATTTACAGCAAAGTTACTATTACCAAATAGCAGTTTATAGTCTTGAAAATGGACCATGACTTGGAATTCTTCACCTCAAACTATAATTGTCCCCATGGTACATTATGAAATATCTTAACATCTTGTGTATTATTGAAAAAAATGCATGTCTTTCAAACTCATAAAAAGAAAACTAATTAAAAAACCTGCATTTACTTAAACTGAAAAATATCAGAGGATGGAATTACAAAGGGAAAAACTATAGTTTGATGGGAAAGGATAAGAAAAAACAAAGAGATTCTGTCTGATAGGTCACTTTCTCATACACAAGCATTTAGTCTACAGTAATCTTCCTAGACTGTCAGATTTGATTGAAAGATAGTGCAAGATTTTTTTCTTGCCACAATTTATAGCATGTATCCATTAGGAATAATTATGGTTGCATGATTTTGCTAGCTGTTATCTCTACAAGTGTTACTAATGGTTTTATCAATTACTCCCTGTCCAATAACTGCATGGTTGTAACCTAATTTAAAGACACTCTATCACCAGGCTGATTTGTGTAGTAGTAAATGACAGCATTTGAGACATCAGCCAAATGACTCACTTCAGTGACTTAGTTAGTCTCTAATAATTAACAATTAGTAGGTACCTAAAGAAAGCTCAAGAGACTGGAGCTCCTGCACTTCTCTTTCTTATCTAAATACAAGAAGTTAGAGATACTTCAGTGATTCGTATTAATAAAATTAAAAGTCTCTGTGGATTTAAAGAACATGAGTATATCACAGCTATTAGTGATTTATATTTAAAATGAAATAAACTGGGGTTATATACATCCACAGTCTGTGTTTTCACACTGGAATATGTAGATAGTCTAAGATCCACAAGTATAAAAATTACTTAGAATTTATTTTCCAATCATATTGGTGCTTCAGTTCAGAAGTAAAGTCAATGTGCTAAAAGGGGAATAATGTTGCCAAATTTGTGATATTTCTTGAACTTTAAAGGGAAAATGCTAGACGTGCAAAAAGAAGCACTTCATTACAGATCATTAGTGGGAACTTTATGTACAGCTGAAGGCTCAGAAAGGTATTTCTGCTTAGAACTAGCCTGGAAGAAATTTGAAATCCTTTCTTTTAAAAAATGAATATAAGAAATTATTTTTGCCTCTAAAGATGTTATTTCCAGGATTTTTAAAAAGAAATCATCCCATTATGGAAGTCTGAGTAACAGTATGACTTTCAAGTCCTAAGCAGGCTTCATTTTCTTAAAGTGGTTTGGTTTCTCAGGGTGAATTACAGTGAAACTGAAATATTGCATAGACAATGGGAGTTCTAGCCCTGTGCTGCCTTTCTGCAATGGAAATTAGTACTTTTAGTTCTACCCTGAAGAGACTCAGTTGTTTTGGGATAATACATAAGTTACTGGGTTAAACTCTAGTATCTTAAGCCTTTCATATTAATTATGATTTTAAGATAATCATTTGAGGGGCCAGTGTTATAGCACAGCAGTTTAAACCACTGCTTGGGACACGAGCATCTTATATTGGAGTGCTGGTTTGGGTCCTGGCTGCTCCACATCTGATCCAACTCCCTGCTAATGCATCTAAGAAGGCGGCAGATGATGGCCCAAGTACTGACACCCACGTGGGAGACCAGGATGGAGTTCCTGACTCCTGGCTTAAGCCTGGCCTAGGCCTGGCTCTTGGGGCCATTTGAGGAGTGAAACCACTGAATGGACGTTTTCTCTCTCTCTCTCTCTCGTTCTCTCGCTCTCTTGCTCTCTCGCTCTCTCTCTCATTCTCCTTCTCCCTGCTCCCACCACTCTGCATTTCAAATAATTAAATAAATCTTTAGAAAAGGATAATCGGTTAAGGAGATGAGTAGATGAAATAGAATTATAAAAAGCTGCATTTAATCCTATGCTAACATTCCTAATGTTGCCGGAAAACTCCAATCTGTATAGTAACATGGCCACTGGGCTTCATTCTGTATTAAGTCTTTCTCAAGTCCCTGAGAGGAATAGGTAAATGGATCCCTGTGTTAAAATGTATTATTGCCTTGAAATTTTAGGAGTGTTGTGCAAATTAGTGTTTAAAAAACTCCCTACAACTGCAAGCATTCATACCATGAAGATGGTACCTCACTACCCAGAAGTCCTGCTTAGTAAATAGATGCTCCTTGATAAGTTTTGGTAGCCATTCATAACCCAGTCTCTTTGGGATGTTCCATATGTATGTTAAAGGAGTCAAATGCACAAATGAACAGAAGCCCAGGACCCCAGCCACTCCCTGATATACAGTGTCATTCCTTGCACATATATTTATGTCACCATTTTGTACTAATCACAAAAGAAATCAGTGTAAAGGATGAAGATAAATCACTGAGGATCTGAGCATCTCCTGAACAAGATCACAATGGCCAATTTGCAGAAATGGGTTTCTCTAATTTTCCCTTGTGGTGGTGATGAGGCTATGAAATAGTCATAATAGCACAAGAACTGCCCTTTCTGGAAGCTGCTAAGAAAACTCAAACCATAATAGAAGGGCAAGGACTCGTGGTGTTTCTTACAATGCAGTTGAAGCCCCACCCCTCCTTACCCAGACATATTTGCATATTCTTTTGAAAACCACACATTGAGTATCTATAGCCCCAGCTGATGTCATCGGGCACAGCATGCAGCCACTAGAAGTGGGACAATTATAATTTTTGTAGCTGATTAATCATCATGAAAAAGTAACAGTCAATTGACTCAATCATACATCCATGGTGATTAATCACACTTCACTTGTGTTTTTTTCCCAAGTATTTTACTGACAGTGCAGATGTTGGTTGATTTTCTCCTTTAGCCTTTTACTTGGTCACAGATGTTAAGTAATCACCTTGTCCTGATACTTGACTTATCCATAATCTTCGGTATTACAAGCCCTTAAAAGAAAATCTTCTCCTTTCTTAGAAATCAAATAGTAACATGGTTATTACCTTAAAAAAAACACAGGTTAATCAATATATGAAATAGCCATAATTGTACTCTGCAATCACAGATGTATTTTTTTTAATAATCATGCTACTCTCCCCCCCACCCCCAATTTGTTCCCGTATGGCATGATTACTGATAAAACATTGGAAAACAGAGATCCTTAGCAACTCCCACCCCCAACTCCTGGAGTGTTAATAGCTCAATTCCATTTGGATTTAACCCAAAACTAGGTGTTCTAATCCAGATCCATGAAAAGGTCTTACCTGATTACATTTCACTTCTGATGCAGACAAGATTTATTTTTATTTTAGACATTGTATAATGCTCCTACCTTATGTGCAACCCTGAGACTTCTCAGTTATTGGTCCATAAGAGAAGCTGAAGGAATGCTAGTAGTGTCACATTTATAAAATTGTCACATAGTAGTTATTGATATTTAAGAAGTAACTACAACCACAAAAGTCTGTTGATAAAAGAACAATATTCAAGGAATATTCTAAATGATTATGAGTCAATTAAATCACTTGTAGGGACCTCTTTTGTATTCAAGACAGAGGAAATACTTCATTTCAGCTTCTTTTGTAGAAGCAGGTGAGGTGTACTGAAGGTCTGCTGCAGTCAAGCCCAGGCAGACTAACTTGTCTCTCTCATTTCTCAAAAGAAAATATCTTATCCTGAAGGAGAAACAAGGTCGCTGAGGCATCTCTCCCACCTCCTGGACTGGCTTCCGTGATTTCAGACGCTCCAATATTAGAAAGAGGTATCAACCCTAATGCTGACCTTCAGATAATCTTTGAGATCATTTCCCATGTGGGAAATTGCTGTCATGCCAAGATAACACAGGAGCATTGGGTTCTGTCTTGGGTAACTGTCTTTATACTGTTAATAAAGAGCCTTGGGTTGGATATAATTGTTAATAAACTAATTCTAAAAATCCACTCAAATGTCACTTATAATCAGGATTTTCTGCTGGGCAAGGACCCCTGGGGAAACCTTTGAAGCTGTGAATCTTGCATGCAAGGCAGGGATGAACATAAGAAGGTAGAGGACCACCATTGCTTTATCACTTCATTGTTTAAAATGATCACGTATGATGAAGCTCAAAACTACTTGCAGCTGTGAGAACCAGAAAAGAAAGTGAGGGATGGGGTGAGGAACCGGTAGGAAACTCTCCAACTAAACCCAGTCCTCTTTGGATGTGCCAGAGGGAGAGGTGAAAAGATGTGATTACTTGTAATTTATAGCAGGAACATCAAGGCACAGAAGATAATATAAGAGCATTTCAGTGAGGAGATACCCATGACATGAAACTATTTAAAACAATTAATCAAAAAAGCCTAATTATTCAATTAGATGGATAAATGAATCTTCTTAAAGTGGATATGCAAAAAAGAGAGTGATGATGAAATCTTTTAAAGGGAAATGAGTGTAACAAATCAGCTAAATATGATCTCTAAAAAATTCTGAATAATAAGTCAGTGATTATGTTTTAATTGGGCTTTAGCTTTATTATAATTGAGGACACTCATTATCTTGTTTTATTGTATTTATGATTTTAATATTCATACCATTTGGTACTTTATCTTTGTATACTTTCTGCCAGTGCTTGTTGCACTTCCTGGCTGATTACTGCTTGGGTCAGTGTGAAGTGAATACAGATGTCTCAATAATGATCGGCAGGGCATTGGGCTGATTTTCAGTGTTTGAAGGTCTCCTATAAAAGTCATCTTTTGTGTAATTGTAAGGGTTATTTTTTTCTGTGTTCCCCTTCTCCCTCCCTCTCAATATGAGCAGCTCTGTTGGTAAGAGTCATCCAACAGGAAACTGTTTTTCACTCTGAAGGGTATCAAGGGACCTAAATTTGGGGTATGAAGTGTGTTTCTAAAATAAAAACTTAAACATGCATATATAGCCCCTTCTCAGGAGGAAAAAGTATTTTAATATAAAGAGCAACATCTAACCACAAATACAAGCACTTTATCTGAGGGTACAACCGAGGACAAAACAGAGCTTCTATGCCTGTAACTTCCAGGCAATCTGAGAAGCTGCTCATTGTTCATAGCACAGGACAGTTCAGCCAAAGATTATCTGCAAATTTTCATCATCCATTGTGCCCTTACAAGGTGAAGCCATGGCTGATTACTTACACAAATTCAGCCAAAGTTGCAGTCAGGACGAGCCTGCAACAGGACAGCTACCTTTATAGGAGGAGAGTTTTAAAAGGATGTTTGAGAAGCGAAGATGTCAACCATTTAGTTCTTGTGAGGGGGACTTTTGAGAATGCAAGTGACATATATAGGTGATTAATCCATTGTTTAAATCTTCCAGATGAGTCAGTGGCAAGAATGGTACTTAGGACTTTGTTTAGGTCCATAGCCTTGCTGGCAGTTATATTGAGATTAAGAGGTAAATAAAAGGCATAGACTCTTTTTATGCCACCTTGGCAGGTAAATGCATATTTTCTAGTCATTCCAAGTCTGAGGAAAAAAACTGAAGTAAAAAAAGAAATAATTAATGAATCAATGTAAAGTAAAGCATGAGTGTGTATGCGTACACACAATCACCCCCCAACAGCCTTTGTGGATCTGCCTTATCATTTCTCTGAATGCAACCATTGTATTGTAAGAAGACTTGCAAATAACACTTTACTGACAGATATATTTTCAAGTTCACATTTTTAAAGGAGTATTTTATATTATTATGACTGTTAGTAATAAGCCAACATATGTGTTTTCTGTGGTTTACTTCCTAAATAGCACTTAAACAAGTGCTCACATTTAAGGCAGGCTTTCTTAACTTAAACATTATTGACTTTTGGAGCCAGGAAATTCTTTGTTGTGAGGGGCTATTTGCTCACACTGCAGGATGTTTACAGAATCGCTGGATCTATTCCCTAGATTCTAGTAGCTCACACCTATTCTCCAATGTAGCAACCAAAAACATTAACGGCATGGCCAAATGCCCTTTGCGGGGCCAAATCACCCTGTTGAGGACCATTACTTTGAAACCATAATTCATAGCAAGATACTCTTAAAGCAAAGATAATCCACGATATTACAACAATGGATAGCTACAAAAACAGGCTACTAATCACATTCATTGTAATTTGAAAATTGAAAGTATTGCATGGATTTCCAGCTTATTCTTCTAATATTAACAAGTATTATGATCTGTAGTAGCATTAATGTTTTTCCAGAAACAAATAAGAAATACTGCAAGAAGTTTTGCTGTTTAACTTGTGCAAATTGGTAAGTTTATTAGAATATAATAATACCAAAACAATGATAGTAACAGCAGCATCCATTTATCAAGCACAATGCTAGGCAGACTTAAACCCAACCCATCTGCTTATTAAGCTTATTTTGCTCTTAAAAGATTATTGGGGTAACATGCCCACCTTACCTTGCTTAACTGAGTTTTTTTTTTTCTTTTCTTTTCTTTTCTTTTCTTTTTTTTTTTTTTTTTTTTTTTTTTGACAGAGTAGACAGTGAGAGAGAGAGAGACAGAGAGAAAGGTCTTCCTTTACCATTGGTTCACCCTCCAATGGCCGCTACGGCCGGCACGCTGCAGCCGGCGCAACGCGCTGATCCGAAGCCAGGAGCCAGGTGCTTCTCCTGGTCTCCCATGGGGTACAGGGCCCAAGCACTTGGGCCATCCTCCACTGCACTCCCGGACCACAGCAGAGAGCTGGCCTGGAAGAGGGGCAACCGGGAGAGAATCCGGTGCCCCGACCGGGACTAGAACCCAGTGTGCCGGTGCCACAAGGCGGAAGATTAGCGTAGTGAGCCGCGGTACCGGCCTCTATGTTTTAAGTTGCTGATCACCAGTACCCACTTATTCTGTTTGCCTCCTTCTCAAGATTTGACTTCTTTTGGAGTCTTTCCATAAAAATAAGTTCCTTATCCTTTAAGAATTTGAATCATAGGGCCAGCATTGCAGTGCAGTGGGTTAAGTTGCTGCCTGTGATCTTTTATCTCTTATAGAGCTCTGGCTCTGGACCCAGCTGCTCTACTTCTGATCCAGCTTCCTGCTAATGCACCTGGAAAGGCAACAAAAATGGCCACAGTGCTTGGGCCCATGCCACCGGTGTGGGAGACCAAGATGGAGTTTCAGGCTCCTTGCTTAGCTTGTCCCTGTCCTGGCAGTTGTGACCATTCTGGGAAGTAAACCAATGGATAGATCTCTTTCTCTCTGTGTAACCATGCATTTCAAATGAATAAAATAAAGCTATTGGAAAAAATAAAAGAAAAAAAAGAATTTTAATCATATGGCCCCCAAAATAAGTAAGCCTCAGGCATCTCCTAGTTGTTCTCATTCTCTTCCTAACCAGACCAGATAGGTACTCAGCATTACTGCTGGTCACGTTTAAGCCTTCTCAATTTCCTTGTGTGAAATGAGATCTCTAATCCACTTGCCCCATATCCCAAGATTTGGGGTGAAGGCCCGAGTAGAATGATTTGAACAAAGTGGCACCAAAAAGTAAAGGAAACGCACGGTTAGGTATGCTGCTCCTGTTCGTTTCCTTTTTTGAAAAGTTACCAATTCTTCCTCTAGAATTTCTAAATATAGTAGATAGTGCACCTAAATCCTTATAATCCCCTTTTATGCATTTAAACCTTTTATCTATTTGTGCCATATTATGTGGAAATTTTTCCCATTTATAATATAGGCAATATATATTAATCACCTGAACCAAAAGGCCAAAATGCTTTTCCATAAACAAGAGTATTCCCAATTCGGAAGTATTCCCAAACTTCCAAACAAGAGATCTTTCTTGACATTCCACTCAGAAGCCAGTTTCATAATTATATGCCAAGCATTGTGATGAGGAGTTTCATAATTTCCCCTTGTGAGATAATGTATATCAACCCGTGAATTCAGATGATGCACCTGAATGAAGTAAAAAGAAAACTGAATCAGTATTTTAAGTTGGTTGTTATTCTTTTCTGAAATAAGTTGAGTAAAAAAGTGAGTGATATAAAATCTCACATATTAGCAGAAAAGAACACTAAAACTAAAAAAAAAAAAATCATCACAAAGTCAACCTTTGTATTAAAATTCTTTTTTGCTGGGTTAGCTGAAATACCATGAGAAAAAAAAAAAAAAACTCACCTGCCATTCAGTTTAATTTCTTGTGTTTAGAGCTCTACAGCATTCTGTGTAAAACTAATCAATAAAAAGGATTTATGAGACCTTGAAATAGAACAGTCGAAAGGAGGAAATTATAGTCAGTTTTAGTTATTAAAGATTTTCACCACTAAATTTAGTATAAGGGAAACGTTGTACATCTTTTTTAGCTGAAACAGAGCATTTATCAAGTGCATGGAATGGGGAGACAATTGTGCTTAGACCTGCTGTGATGTGTCTTTATTTGTTGCTCACTAGTTAACGTTGGCTGTAGTGAAGTAGGCCCAAACAGATAGCAAACAGAATTGAAAAAAAAAAAAAAAAAAAACAAAAAAAAAAACTATGTTTTTCAAAACGTAAGTGGACAAAGAGAACCTTGACCTATGCATGAGAAGAGAAAAAAGTACTTATAAATTCACTTCTGGTCCATATTAAATTTCTTTGTTTGATTATATTTTTGAAAGACTGAAGGCAATGGCAGGGCAAGAAAAACTGGAAGCAAGAAAGAAAGTGAGGAAGGAAAGGAGGCAAAATCCACTCTCACACCAAGTGGGTTCTCTCTATCACGGGGTGAAAATACAGCTTCGATAACCCTCAGCGACCAAGTCATCACCGATTTTCATTTCTTCTCAGTACCGTAATAATTACGAAAGCACAAGCATTTCTGATGATAGTTGTGCATGAACTGTGTAAAGCTCTTGCTTGACAACAGTCAGTTTTGAGAGACTGCCTCAAAGCACTTCGCTACCGTGCTTTCTGCCTTGAGACTTTTACTTAGACACGTTTCTTAAGATGGACATGTGAGAAACCTCAAGAATTTAGATTCGGTTTGATGGATTACAAATGACAGATGGAAAACTGCAATATTTTGAAAAGAAAAAAGGCAGTGATGCACAGAACATAAGATTACCATAATAATAATGGTACAAGATCTTCATTGGCAAAGCACTTCATAAACAACCAATTAAGCCTCATAACACTCCTGGAAGGCAGGTAAGTATTATTACTGCCATTCTACAGATGGAGAAAATGAGGCATGGAGGTTAAGTATTTTTGCCTCAGGCTATTGGGAATAAATAGCAACACTTGGACTAGGGTTTTGGAACTCAGTTCTTTCTGGATAAGAGACAAGGGGATTAGTATTCCTTCAAACAAAACAATAAAGATTTAATGCTAAATATTTCCCTTTAAAAAAAGATTAACTTATCATTGTTAACATTGACTTTCTTATAAATTGAAATTATGTTTGCCTTCAGAAAACAATTGTGACCTATTCCACGTTCCTTTATTTGCCTCATTCATTCTTCTCACTGTCTCCAAAATTATCCCCATAGAATGCCTTTACTGAATGACTAGATAATGGGCGCTTTACAGTCACTGTCACCTGGTATCAAAGCACTGAGACTCCAGTTCTGCTTTATATTAAAGTAGCAAATCATATCTATGGGCTTCATTTCAAAATTATGACAAGGCTTCTCATTTCTGATGGGTAGTAATTGTTGGCAATTTCAAAATCCTATACTATGAAGGGGGAAAATAAGTAGATTTTATTCCTTTCTACTAGTTAGCTCCCTCCATAATTCTCTTGAATCCCAAAATTGTTGCTCAAGAGGCAGAATGGTGCCAAGAAATCATTCTCAGCTTGAAAGCAATGACCTAGTAGATTGCATATATTTGAAGGTTTTTGCAGCTCGCCTATAAAATTCATCCAGTTCTTAATGAATATTTTGCAGAGCTGAAAACACAATGTGGAAAATAACAGAAGTTTTAGGTCAAGTTTGCCTTTCTTTCTCTTTGAAGCTTCAATGACTATATTTTCATATATATGTATTTGGAAATCCTTAGCCCCTAGGATCTTTCACACCAACTGAAGGGATAGCAATGCCCTAACACGATGGGATATAAATATATAATTAAGCCACACTCTGGTTTTTAATAAACACATTGAAGAAAAATTGAAAAGGAGCAGAGATTACTTTCGTCTGTTTCTATACTAAAAACTGTACTTACACAATTGCATTTGATTTATAAGTGTGACCAGAACTTAATTCTGAAATTATTCCTGTAAACCTGTATTTTTTTAAAGTGTCCAACAATACAAATTTTCTAAACTTAACAAGGGTTGATGACTACACAACTCTGTGAATACACTACAACTATTGAATTCCATACTTTAAATTGTAAATTTTATGCTATGTGAATTATAACCCAGAAAGGATACCTGAAAAATATTCGAAAAATGCCAGTCCACTCCCATCTCCCTTCAATGAGGGTGTATTTTAGCTTGCAGGAACCATGCTGGAAGCTAAAATAGGGTTAGAATATATTCCTCAGGATATTTTAAAGGGATTATTTTTTCTCCTCTCACGTTGTTTCTGTTGACTCTGCAGGAGTCATTTGGATGCCCAGCTGCTATCCATTCGCCACAGGTATCCTGCCCAATCGAATGCTGTTGAGAAAAACATCACTGTAATGCCTGGTAAACTGATGTGGGTCTCACATTCACTCAGAGTGAAACCCTCTCCTTATCCAAAGGAAACCATAGTGTATGGGAAAGACGGATAATTTCTAGGCCCCTGTGATTACAGAAAAGATTGGATGCTGCCATTTTTACATTTTAGTTTGCCCCCCGGCCTGCTCGAGCCCTTCCTGATTCCTCCAGGCCTTTCTGTCTATGGAAGACTAAAATGACATGTAACCCCACAAAATATAATATAGTGAATATATTGAATATTCACTACATAAACCTGTGAGAGACAAGACCAATTGCTTGGTGATTGGATGGATTAACATATCGTCTCTCTTTTTTCTTTGCTTCCTCAGTTCCTGTTGAAATGATTCCTTCCAAGCTTTGTTTCTACAAGCCTAGCACCTTCTATGAGTCAATGGGCCAACAATTTGCAAATTCCTGTTGGTTGTACTGTCAAATGCTGAAACAGTTTTCAGGTGATGTGTTTTAAAAACCACTAGAATCTGGAAATCACTCTTTTAGGAAAGAGGATTGCAGAGTGAATAAGCTAGACATGGAGAAGTAAGATGACAATATGGAAAGCATTTCAGGTCTGTAAGGAGTGTGGAGAGTGATGTCATGTTAATAAGGAATTTGTTTTTAAACCTTATCTGCTATAAAATATCTATAATTTACATATTTCCAAAATGGTAAAATGTGTAGGAACTAAATTTCTCTTTTAAAAGAATCATCTTTAAATCATCTTTAAAAGCATCATGGCATAAGAGGCAAAGCTAGGGCCCACAATACTGGCATCCCATAGGGATGCCAGTTCAAGTCCTGGCTGCTCCACTTCCAATCCCGCTCCCTGCCAATGGCCTTGGAAAGACAGTGGGAGATGGCCACAAGTGTTTGGGGCCCCCAATTTCTTTCCAATAAATTAAGTAATTCATATAAAGTACCCCTCATAGTGTCTCACATAGTGAAGTATAATATATAACAGTATTATAAATTTTGTGCTAATAGTTACATACTTACTCAGATACTAGGAAAAAGTATGGTATATACATTGTGAGTGCTTAAATGTGTCTTTTATTGTCAGAGTTGAAAATTGCCCAATATTTATGGATTATTTATATTACTTCTGTAACTTTTATTATGTCTTTTATTTATTTTTCTTTTCTTCTTGAAAAAAGGTTTATTTATTTATTTGAGAGGTAGAGTTACAGACATAGAGACAGCTCTTCCATTAGCTGGTTCACTCCCCAAATGGCCTCAACAGCTGGAGCTGAGCTAATCTGAAGTCAGGAGCCAGGAACTTCTTCCGGGTATCCCACACAGGTGCAGGGCCCAAGGACTTGGACCATCTTTTACTGCTTTCCCAGGCCATAGCAGAGAGCTGGATCAGAAGAGCAGCTGCTGGGACTGGAACCAGCACCCACATAAGATGCTGGTGCCACAAGCGGATGCTCAGCCTATTTTGCCACAGTGCTAGCCTCTTATTTTTCTACCATAGGATTTATCTTTATATCTATATTTTAGGTGTCTAAAACACTAAAAAGTTAACAATTCCTTTGTCATTCACTTTAAATATTTTCACCAATTTATCAATTATTTCTTAAATCTTTATGAATTTTTTTACATAAAATGTTTAAACTTATCAATACAATACACTGATCATTTTAAAAATTATTTTGTCCAGCATTATTTTCATCTTACACAGTTTTCCCAAAGTGCAAGCTCAGAAACACTTCTCTTTTGGAAATTTTTGTTAAATAAATAAAATTATATTGTCTAATAAGTTTGGAGAAAATAAAGATGTATAAACTTATGTGATTTCCTTTCCTGGTTGTGTGTGTGTGTGTGTGTGTGTGAGTGTGGAATAAAATGTAAAGCATTTATAGAACATTTTGACAAATAAACCTTTTGTCCTAAAAGCATACTAAAGGCTACTGTGCCCCACATCACATTTTAGGAGGCCCTGTGTAAGAGCTCTTTGCCTGTACCAAGATCAGATTGAAAATTTTTTGGGTCCAGCATTATGACAGATACAGCCACTGCATGCTAGAATCCCACATAGTTGCTGGTTCATGTTCCAGCTGTCCACTCCTGATCAGCTCCCTCCTAATGTCCTGGAAAAAGCAGTGCAAGATAGCCCAAGTGTTTGGGTTCTTGCCACCCATGTGGGAGGCCAGAATGAAGCTCCTGGCTTCTGACTTTTGCTTGGCTCAGCCCTGGTCATTCAGATCATCTGGGAACTGAACCAGTGCATTGAAGATCAATCTCTTCTCTCCTCTTTCTCTTTCTCCCTCTCTCTATCTCTCTCCTTCTCCCCCGACCCCCCTATTCTATGTGTGTGTCCTTCTTTATCTGTAGCTCAAACTTTCAAATAAATAAATCTTTAAAACAAATGAATAAACAAACCAGTTTCTTTTAGCGTTTGTAGAGACTCATCATTATTCTATACATTTAACTGTTATTTAATTCACATTATGAGATATGATTGATACAAAAATTGTAGATAGTTCATCTATGCAGTTTGATATGTTTGGAGATAAAGTACACATGGATGACACTATTCTTGCAAATAATGCAAAGACTTATCTAGCTCCTCCGAATGTTATCTCCCATTCCCTTAAAAAAATAAATTCTTTAGGGATGGACTAAATGGCTTGTATCATTGCTTTCAACTGTCTTGAATTTGATGCAGCTTATTGTTGAGAAATAAAGTGTATGCTTTTTATTTTTCTCTCTGCATTCATTTTCTTGTGAAATTTGTGAAGTCCCCTTATAATAATCACTTGACTTCCTAAAGGTTAATCTTCAGTGAGAGGTTAGCCTTGGAGTATACTTGAAAATAATTACTGTATAACCATTAAGGAATAATATGATGACATATTTTCTTTTTTAATTAAATTTGTGTTCTTTTTTATAGTACACGTGAACATTTGTTTAAATTTTAATATTTAATGATCTTTAACATTTTAATATATTAATTAATTTATTTATTTATTTGACATACAGAGTTAGACAGTGAGGGAAAGAGACAGGGAGAAAGGTGTTCCTTCCGTTGGTTCACCCCCCAAATGGCCACCACGCCAGAGCTATGCCAATCTGAAGCCAGGAGTCAGGCACTTCTTCCTGTTCTCCCACACGAGTTGAGGCGCCCAAGCACTTGGGCCATCCTCCACTGACTTCCCGGGCCACAGCAGAGAGCTGGACTGGAAGAGGAGCAACCAGGACTAGAATCAGGTACCCATATGGGATGCCAGAGCCGCAGGCAGAGGATTAACCAAGTGAGCCACAGTGCCTGCCCCATAATATATTAATTTTCTATGTAGACACTGCACACACATATATACTATTTTCTTGGCAGCAGGTTTATTAATATCACAAAATGGATTCATTACAGTGATCGCAGAGTGAAGGAAGAATAGTGTGTTGTCATGTAGATGGTATAATCCAGTGAAAACCATACTTACAATGACATATAGATCAAATAATATGACATTCACACAATTTTTATACTGTCTGCATATTACATTCCACATATAATAGAAAACATGATATTCGTCTTTCTGTGTCTGGCATATTTCACTTAGCATACTGATCTCTTGTTTCATCCATTTTGTTGCAAGTGTCAGGATTTCATTTTTTATGGTTGAGTAATATTCTATCATGTATATATATTTTCTTTACCCAGGCATCCATCAGTTGATGGACATCTAGATTGATTCCACATCTTTGCTATTGTGAATTAGGCTGCTGTAAACAAGGGACTACAGCTATCTCTTTTATAGACTGATTTTACTTTCTTTGGATACATTGCCAGAAGTGGAATGGCTGCGTAATATGGTAGACCCATTTTTGATTTTTCAATTATAACAATATGCATTTTGATGGGGCTGGCGCTGTGGTGCAGCGGGTTAACGCCCTGTCTAAATGGCCACCAGTTTGAGACCCAGCTGCTCCACTTCCAATTCAGCTCTCTGCTATGACCTGAGAAAGCAGTAGAAGATGGCCCAAGTCCTTGGGCCCCCTGCAGCTGCGTGGGAGACCTGGAAGAAGCCCCTGGCTCCTGGCTTCAGATCGGTGCAGCTCTGGCCATTGCAACCAACTGGGGAGTGAACCATCAGATGGAAGACCTCTCTCCCTCCCCCCCCCCCCGCCTCTCCTCTCTCTGTGTAACTCTGATTTCCAAATAAATAAATAAATCTTTAAAATATATGCATTTTGATATATAAGATACCATTTTCTCCACAGCCTTGTCAACCTTTTTATTTTTTTTTTTTAATTTTTGGATAGGAGCCATTCTAACTGGAGTGAGATGATACCTCATTGTGGTTTTTATTTGCAGTTCCGTGATGGCTAGTGATTGTAAGCATTTTTCATGTGTTTGTTCTATTGTCCATTGTATTTCTTCCTTCAAAAAAAGAAATGTCTAATCATATCCATCCATTTCTTAACTGGGTTGTTTGCTTTGTTGTTGTTGAGTTTCTTTTTTAACAAAATAAAATTTTATTTATTTGAAAGGCAAAATTACAGAGATAGAGGGAGAGACACTCCCCAAATGGCACAATGGCAGGGGCTAGACCAGGCCCAAGTCAGGGGCCTGAGACTCCATCCAGTGGGTGGCAGGAGCCCAACTACTTGGTTCATCTTCCACTGCTTTCCTAGGCGCATAGCAGAGAGCTGGATAGCAAGTAACGCAGCCAGGAATCAAATCATTGCTCATATGGGATACTTATATCCCAGGCAATGGCTTAATCTGCTGTACCACAATGCTGACCACAGTGTTGAGTTTCTTGAGCTCCTTATGTATTGTGGATATTAATCTTTAACCAGATACTTAGTTTGCAAATATTTTCTTCTATTTTGTTGGTATCTCTTCACTTTTGTTAATTGTTTTCTTTGTTGTGTAAATGTGACTTATCTTAACATAGTCCCATTTGTCTGTTTTTGCATTAATTCCCTGTGCTTTGGGATCATACCCTGAAAGTCTTTGCCTAGACCATTGTCTTGGAGGGTTTCCTTTGCTTTCTTCTTACATTCCATATAAAAATCAACTCAAAATGGATCAAAGATCTAAGCTTAAAATCTGAAACCATTTTTTATAAAGTGTTTAGTACATGTTGTAGGGGTAGGGCTCTACCTTTTTGTTTTGTTTTAGGTAATAATCAATTCTCACAATCATATTTTTGAAAAACTCTACTATGGTTTTATGAACCATAACTACAGATTATTTTAGCATAATAATATACTTAAACATTTGTTCTAATATATTAAAACATGAAATTTATTTTTCTTTCTCAATAGTGTTCACAGATATCTTTACCTGTTTGTTCTTCAAAGTGAACTTTAGAATTATTTTATCATGATCCTGAATAATATTTTATTAATCCTATAATTAATTTGGAAGCTATTTGCATATTTTACAATATCCATTTCTACATTATGGAAATAAAGTTTCCATTTCTATTGTATTGAGGCTTTATTTATATTGCTTAGCAAAGTTTTTAATACTCCTCATATACATTATCTGCATTTCTTAATAAGATATTACTATTATGAGAATAGTACCTTTTTTTCATTATGTCCTGTAATTGGTTATTGCTACTACACAGAAAAACTATCAACTTTCGTCATTTAATTTGTATCCAATCAGTATAATGAACTTTAATATTAATTCTCAGAGTTTTGTGGATTATTCCCATGGGTTCTCTATTTAGATAGCTATATTATCTGAAAATAATAACAAAATTTGCCTTTTATTTCATTCTTATATTTTATTGCCTTAGCAAGAAATTCTATGTCTGTGATAATGTATAAATATATTAGCAAGAATTTTCATTTTAGTAGTATAAGATTAGATAGTTTTTAAACAATTTTAAGATTATATTTTCAATTCCTAATTTGGTAGGAATGAATTTTTAAACTTGCAAGTGAATATTAAAGACAGATATCACATTTTTTCTGATTAGAGATAACTAATAGAGTACCTAAAATGTAATGTACTGGAGTGAAAAGGGCATTTTGAGGTTTGATGATTGTTTACAGCCCTTGTCCCTTCTATTGAGGAACAGTTTTTTTTTTTTCTTCATATTATTTGTTTAACTCTTTTGCTTAGTGTAGGGTTAACGTTATGGTCATTAAATAAACTGAAAGTTTATCTCTAAAAATTAATAGTAGGTGTGGGAGAGGGAGGAGGAAAAAGGGGTGGAGTATGGGTGGGAGGGAGGGAAGTATCACTATATTCCTAAAACTGTATATATGAAATACATGAAACTTTTATAACTTAATTAAAATTAAAAAAGAAAGTGAACAGTTAATCCTATTGAAGGCATCTTTACTAACAAATAAAAAAACATGATATGGGATTCCTTCCTCTGTTACATATTTATCTATATCTATGCACATATATATTACATCACAAATTATAAAGTTTTACATATATATAATTTCATGTGATATATATACAACTTTGCTCCCTTTCTCTGTTTCTCTCTGCACCCTCTCCCTGTGTCTGTCACAAAGAAAAAAAAAAAAGACCATGGCCGGCGCCGCTGCTCACTAGGCTAATCCTCCTCCTAGCGGCGCCGGCACACCGGGTTCTAGTCCCGGTCGGGGCGCCGGATTCTGTCCCGGTTGCCCCCCTTCCAGGCCAGCCCTCTGCTGTGGCCAGGGAGTGCAGTGGAGGATGGCCCAGGTGCTTGGGCCCTGCACCCCATGGGAGACCAGGAAAAGCACCTGGCTCCTGGCTCCTGCCACCGGATCGGCGCGGTGCGCCGGCCGCAGCGCGCCGGCCGCGGCGGCCATTGGAGGGTGAACCAACGGCAAAAAAGGAAGACCTTTCTCTCTGTCTCTCTCTCTCACTGTCCACTCTGCCTGTAAAAAAAAAAAAAAAAAAAAAAAAAAAAAAAAAAAAAAAAAAAAAAAACCTCTTTAGCTAAATTTTCTCTCATTGTATAATAAAACAAGTTCCTGGAGACCATGTCTTGTTATTTACTACTTAAGGCTGCTACACAGTTTTCTTATTTTGTATCAGATTTTTGTAATAAGTCACTTTCAGATCCTTTTTGGTCTTAGATCGCCAATTTTCTTTTTTAATTAGAACTTGCATTTTATTAGAACCTTATGTTTTCTCTCCTATTTGCAAATCAGAAGCATCCAGACTAGTGTTTGCTGTCATAAAACACATTTGTTTCATTTGGTGTTGCTCATTGTCTACTGAGTGCTAACTGAATCACCTTTTTATATCTATATAAATGAGAGGTATTTAGCATATATAAGTCTCAACCACTCATCAGTGTCTACTAAAAGATTATCTGGTTCAGTTCTTCTGAAGTAAAATGGAAGCATTTTCCAACTTCATTGTCTGGATTTTTAAATTTTATTTAAGAGGTTACAGTGTGATGATCTGATCATGAATTTAATGTATGATGATCAAATCAGGTAAGTTAGCATTTCCATCTCCTTAAATAGGTTTTATGCATTTTTTGCATTTAACTTACTTATTTTCATTTTATTTGAAATGCAGAGAGATCTTCCATCTGCTGGTTCACTCCTCAAATGCCTGCAACAGGTTGGGTTGGGCCAGGCTGAAGCTAGAAGCCAGGGGCCCTGATCTCTATCTGGGTCTCTCAGGTGGTTGACCGAGACCCAACTACTTAAACACTCACCTACTGCTTCCTAGGGTGCACATTATTAGGAAGCTAGAATCAGAAGAGGAGTTAGGAATTGAACCCAGGTATTCCTATATGTGATGCAGGAGTCCCAAGTTGTGTCTTAACCTGTCTACCAAACACCAGCTTCTAAACAGATTTTTAACAATTTGGCACCTTACAGATGAGAGACAAGGGGAATAGTATACTGCACTGTCTTAGGAGTTCTACTTCAGCCCAGTTATGGCTCCACACCTACAGAATGATGTTTGCTAAATGTAACTCCCTATGTTCAACCTTGTACCTCTGCAAAGTTGATATATTACAATGTACAGATGTATAAGGATGCATATGGTGGGACTGAGAAAAGGGTGAGCAACTTTCACATCAGGGTGATGGCCCAGTGCTTGTTAGGCATTGATGTGGAATCTTTATACCTTTGTGTGTTCAGTGAGGAAGAAATGAACTGACCTCCTATTGTTTTGAATGCAATATGACCCTTATGTTCCAAGAAAAGATGTTGAAAAAAGCCTTTAAATATTTTTCTCCATTCTCTGCTGTTTAATAGAAACCTCCCTACCACCATCTCTGCCTCAAGCACCATGTTATTTGCCAGTCTTAATTTTCCATGGTTTTGCAAGTTTCAATCTTTTTTTTTCTTTTTTCATATCTATATTATTGGGAGGTTTGAGACACAGCAAGGAGTTTCTTTCCAGGTGCCCAGTTGAGAATAGAAATCCAGGAATGAGACTCAGGATCTTCAAGTGAAGATAAAGTTCAGAAATAAATTGAAAGTAGTTTAGTTCATTCTGCTTTAGAACATGTTAAGCCCATGTTACAAAAGAAGAAATGAAAGTTTAAAAAAACTCCTTTTATCATATACCTAAAAACTCCAACTTTATTTCATATATAATGATCACATGGTAAATTATTTCAGAGAAAAATATTACAAAGCTTTCAGATCATATATATTTTTCAAAGTAATTATTCAAGACAATGAGACATAATACAACAATAACTATTATGCAAAACTATTATGTAACTATAGAATGACTTTTTAGCAAAGAATAACAAAATGCTCAAAATTGTTGTCATGAATTGTTTGACCACTTTTAAAATATCCTAAAAGAATTTTTATAAAGATTTTATTTATTTATTTGAGCAATAGAGTTACAGTGAGAGGGAGAGATGGAGAAAAGTCTTCTGTCCGTTGGTTTACTCTCCAAATGGCCCCAATGGCTGGAGCTGTGCTGATCCAAAGCCAGGAGATTTATCCAGGTCTCCCACACAGGTGCAGGGGCCCAAGCACTTGGGCCATCTTCCACTGCTTTCCCAGGCCATAGCAGAGAGCTGGATAGGAAGAGGAGCAGTCGGGACTAGAACCGGCGCCCATATGGGATGCCAATGTCGCAGGCAGAGGATTAACCTACTGCTCCATGGCGCTGGCCCCCTAAAAGGATATTATGAATTGTTTGTTATTCTGGATTCCTCAGAGAGGCAAAGCTAGATAGAGTTGATGTTTGTGATTGTGGAAGCTGAGAAACCCAATATCTCAGCAACTAGAGATTCAGGATACCTGAATAGTGTAAGTTCCAGTCCAAATTCAGATTTGGGAGAAGACTGAAGCCCAAGTCAAAGATAATCTGACAGAAAGAAATCATTCTTTCTTATTCAAACTTTTATTCTACTGACACCTTCAGATAGGATGAGCCTCCCTCATACTAGGGAGAGTATTGTTCTACTTAGTGTACTGATTAAAGTGTTAATCTTTTCCAGAAACACCTTCATAGACACACTCAGAATAATATTCAACCCAATGCCTGCACATGTTATGGCCTACTTAAGTCGATGTGTGTCAGCTTTCCCGCCACCAAGACTGGCCAGGATGCTGACGAAGGGTTCACAGAGGAGACTGAGAAGAATCAGGTTAAACGTTCTTTATTGTTACACCAGCACTAGGAGGGAAGGCCACTTAGCTGGCTCCTGCAGGCACTAGGCTCTACAGACCAGCAGCTTCTCCCTGCGGGCACTAGGCTCTATGGACCAGGGAGGGAGGCTGAGTAGTGGTCCGAATTACAAACATCTGAGGGTCTTATTATATAATCTTGTTTAGGATCAGCCCCGCCTATGTTCCCTCCCTTCCCACCCCGTAGTCCTGGCAGCAGCAGTTACATAGTTATAACAATGGTTAGGCCATTTCCTCTTGCAAGCTTTGCTACAGCAGTTTCTTTCCCCGATAAATGATGAGTTTTGTTTCTTTGCGAATGGATCCCTAATAGATGTGTAAAAGTGACCATCACAGCACTTGATTTTACATCAATGATAACTTAGATTAGCATAACTAAGGAAAACACATTAAAAATCACTTGACAAATTTAAAAAATAATTTGCTCCTGTACTTTATAGTGTAACTGTTTTGCTTAACAGAATGACATTCATTTGCCATAAAAATACATGGATTGAAATGGAATATGGATCATTTCACAATTTATATCTATTGTGAATTTCTTTTCCATGAGGCAATGACCTTAAAGGTTCACAAGAGGGGCCGGTGCTGTGGCGTAATGGGTTAAGCTGCACCTGCAGTGCCGGCATTCCATATGGGTGCCTATTCGAGTCCCAGCTGTTCCACTTCCAATCTAGCTCTCTGCTATGGCCTGGGAAAGGAGTAGAAGATGGCCCAAGTCTTTGGGACCCTGCACCCACATGGGAGACACGGAGGAAGCTCCTGGCTTCTGGCTTCAGATCAGCATAGCTCTGGCCATTGTGGCCAATTGGGGAGTGAACCAGCAGGTGCAAGACCTCTCTTTCTTTCTGCCTCTGCCTCTCCTTCTCTGTCTGTGTAATTATAACTTTCAAATAAATAGATAATCTTAAAAAAGTTTACAAGAGCTGTCCTCATTTCTAAAATTCATAATAATTCAATTTTAATGTGAATAATTCAACACAATGCCTACCCAACCCACATGGTTGCTGACATCTCACAAACCTTCCATGCAACTTTTTCATGATTTAGGAATGAAGTTTTATCTCAGAAAAATTTGCGTTAACTTCGTCTCTCTGACTTAAAATTTTTATTTCAGTTTTTGGCATCAGAATTATCTAAAAGACTTTTTTTGGCAAAATGTATCATCAAAAAGAGTTTTAATGCATTATAATCTCATTATTCCGATTTTATAGATAGATAAATTTAGTTGAAAGTGCAGTTTGTAGATGTTAAATTTCACTCCCCACCCCCCCAACACACACAAAGTAATAGGACAAGGTGGAGGCACGGATGTGTAGAATAAGGTAGAAATGGCAGGAGGCCGGCATTGTGGCTTAGGGGGTAAAGAACACACCTGCAACGCTGGCAACCTGTATGCCGCCAGTTGGTATCTTGACTGCTCCACTCCCAATCCAGCTCCCTTCTAAAGACCTGGGAAAAGCAGTGGAAAATGGTCCAAATGTGTGGGCCACTGCACTCTTGTGGGAGGCCCGGATGAAGCTCCTGGCTCCTCGCTTCAGCCTGGTCCAGCCCTGGCTTTTGAGACCATCTGGAGAAATGAACCAGGAGATGGAAGATTCTCTCTCCCTCTCTCTTTCTCTGTCTCTTTCTCCCTCTCACTCTATAACTGATTTTAAATAAATATTTTAAAAAAGAAATCACAAATTTTACTACGTATGCTCTCAAATAAATATGCTACAGATTTTAAAAAAACATAATAAATGTTATATATTGGTTAAAATTTTGATTATAAATTTTTAAATAATATTATTAATATAAAGAGATAGAGTTCATGTATTTCATGGATATAATTCCAGAATTTTAAAAAAATATTTTATTTATTTATTTGAGATGTAGAGTTGCAGACAATGAGAGGGAGAGACAGTGAGAAAGGTCTTCCTTCTTCTGGTTTACTCCCTAAATGGCCACAATGGCTGGAGCTGTGCCAATCTGAAATCAGGAGCCAGGAGCTTCTTCTCAGTCTGGCCCAAGAACTTGGGCCATCTTCTACTGCTTTCCAAGGCCATAGCAGAGAGCTGGATCTGAAGTAGAACAGCTAGAACTCGAACCAGTGCACAAATGGGATGCTGGCACTGCAGGCAGAGGATTAACCTACTGTGCCACAGCGCCAGCCCATCAATTTTAAAATGCTCTTAACTTTTCCTCCCCAAAAAAGTGACCTAAAAAGTTATAGAGTGAGAATAAAAAACAAAATAGAAAACATTTGTGCCAGTGGGGCACTTAAAGCTGAAGAGAGATTGGTCATGATTTTATTTGAAGGTAGTGAATTCAAGCCACAGAAATTGAGTAATAACAAATAACTACCTTTAAGAAAATAAATCAACTTTGCCAAATAATAGTGTTTCCCTTACTGTTGAATAAAGAATAACTTGTAGCTTACTTCAAGATAATATAACAGGAACGATTAATGATAGTCCCACTTCATTTTCATATCCCCTTCTGTCTCAAACATCTCAAAATGTCTTGGAAATTTAATTTATTCATTCATTTATTCAAAAGTACTTTCAATCAGGTGATGATAGATAAGAACTAAGATTGTACACTCTGCTCAAATTTTTAGGTAATCATCCCACTGAATTGAGACCCAGAAATCTGCTATACATATTTTACAAATTACACGTACTTTGTGAAGATGTCTTTAGTTCTATTGAGTCTGTTTTAAAATTAGATTAAAGGGATCACAGTGTTAACTTGTGTGTTTTACATGGAACTACATGTAAAACTTGAACTGAAGTCTTTTTTTAAATTCTTTTTTATTTTAATTTTTAATTAGTTTTAACAGATTCAACATGACCTGTTGATACAATTCTAAGAAGATAATGATATTCCCTTCTTACCTCCCTCCCTCTCTCCTTCCCCCTCTCCCCTCCTACCTTTCCTTCTCCCCCTTTTATTTAGTTTTTAAGATAACATATCTTTTTTTTTTTTGACAGGCAGAGTGGGCAGTGAGAGAGAGAGAGACAGAGAGAAAGGTCTTCCTTTTCCTTTGGTTCACCACCCAATGGCTGCAGCGGCCAGCGCACTGCACTGATCCGAAGCCAGGAGCCAGGTGCTTCTCCTGGTCTCCCATGCGGGTGCAGGGCCCAAGAACTTGGGCCATCCTCCACTGCACTCCCCGGCCACAGTAGAGAGCTGGACAGGAAGAGGAGTGACCGGGACAGAATCCGGCATCCCGACCGGGACTAGAACTCGGTGTGCCAGTGCCGCAGGCGGAGGATTAGCCTATTAAGCATATTGAGTAAAAAGGCTTAATATTTCACTGAATAATGTTTAGTAAAAAGCAAAACTACTAACTTAGTGGGAAGATACACAGCAGCTATAAGCAATAATTGAATAGAAAATGACCATTTAAAACAGTAAGTTTTAAAGTAATCACATATTATTTTATTTATTTTTTTTTTAATTTATTTGACAGGTAGAGTTATAGACAGTGAGAGAGAGAGACAGAGAAAAAGGTCTTTCTTCTGTTGATTCACTCCCCAAATGGCCACTACAGCTGGACCTGTGCTGATACTAAGCCAGGAGCTGGGGGATTCCTCCAGGTCTCCCATGCGGGTGCAGGAACCCAAGAACTTGGGCCGTCCTCCACTGCCTTCCCAGGCCACAGCAGAGAGCTGGACTGGAAGAGGAGCAACCAGGACAGACTCCGGCGCCCCAACAGGGATTAGAACCCAGTGTGCCAGCGCTGCAGGCGGAGGATTAGTGGCGCCGGCCAGTATTGCATTCTTAACCATTGACTTTAAAAAAAAGATTTATTTTATTTATTTGAAAGGCAGAGAGAGCTACAAAGAGAGGGAGAGACAGAGAGAGGTCTTTCATCCGCTTGTTCACTCCTCAAGTGGCTGCAATGGCTGGAAGTGAGCTGATCCAAAGCCAGGAGCCTGGAGCTTCTTCCAGGTCTCCCATGTGGATGCAGAGGTCCAAACATTTGGGCCATCTTCTACTGCTTTCCCAGGCCATTAACAGAGCATTTGAGTCTTGAACTGGAGACCTTATTGGATGCTGGCACCGAGGTGGAGGCTTATCCTACTACACCACAGCACCAGCCCCTTAACCATTGGTTTGACAGAAGTATAAAACAAAGTTCTACAAAATTCCATTTGCACACAGAAATTTATTTCTTTTTTCTTTCTTCTTTTTTGTTTGATTTTTAAATTTTACCTCCCACATATAAGGGAGAACATGAGATTTTTGTCTTTCTGGTCTGGCTTATTTCATTCAGCATGATATCCTCCAATTGTATTCATTTTGTTGCAAATGGTAGAATTTCATTGTGTTTTATAGATGAATAATATTCCATTGTGTATACATATGACGTTTTCTTTACTCATTCATCTGAGATGGACACCTTGGTTGGTTCCAAATTTTGGCTATTGTGAACAGTGTCGCTGAGCCATTTTTAACATGGATAATAGTACTATAGTCATTTCAGCATTACCTCTACTTTTGACTGTCTCCTTTTGCCTTCAAACTGAGCAAGGCTATTCAGACACTCAGACAACTCATACCCAGTCACTCTATCTGTGCAGGTAAAGCCAGCAATTTATCAGCTTCTAGCAGTATATGTTTGTCACGGAATTCTTGACAATTTGCTCCATCGTTCTTCATCTCACCTTTGATACACAATACTCATCTTTCTGAAAAGGGTTTAACACAGAGGGCTGCATCACCTCATTTCAGATGGTGTTCACTTTAAATTTTTATTGCTTAGACTTACTTCAGTAATGATGACAGTTTAGAAAACATGAATATAATATCAATGATGCCTCTCTCTCAGTTATACAATATATTGGACTTAATGCATGTGAAAAGGATTTGAAGCTGGCTGATGTGCTGATGTTACTCTTTAGTAGGTAGTTTTCTCACTAATAAATCCTTAGTCAAGAAAGATACATTGTGTTTCTATACATTGTATAGTAGAATATTATCTTCTTATAATAACTTCCATTTTGGGTTAATATCTGGCACATTTCCCATAACATTTCTATGTGTACTGAATCACCTTGGATTATTGAAATTCTGAATATAAGTGTTTTTTATTTTGCACTTTGAAATTATGCATCAGTTTAAGTTGCGTCTTTTCAAAATGACGTATCCATGGACTACAAAATTCTTTATTGTCTATATAGAACTTGAGTGTCCCTTCCAAGCCTGACTCAGTAATACTTAATTAATATTTTCAAAAAATCACTACAAGTTCAGATTTATAGCTGAAGACAAGAAATTATTAATTAATTTTTGATAAATACCTCCACCTGCACATATTTTTTAAATCAATGCAATAACTGTTATTAGAAAATATCACATTACCACATCCTGAATCTGAATCATTTACAGTTTAAAACTATCAGACGCAGAATTGAAAAACTCCTCTTCATACAGAACCAAATCTCACTAGGACTGTTTCCCTCTTCCCTCTGTGCTCCTCTAAGTGCAGCTGGCTTCTTCAAACTCAGAGTAGGTTGGGCCCAGTGTTCCTACAAAAGTGGAATCAGTAATTTTTTTAAAAATTGACAGTATTTCTTGAGAAACATACAATTAAATCAGCAACATATTACCAGCATTATACATGGAGTTATGAAGTATTAGTATGTTTGTGAGAGTTTGTTGCTTATAACACATCAAAATCAAGTGCAAAAGGAAGACTGAATGGAAGATATGTGGTCTGAAGGTATAATGCCTGGGAATCAGAAGATGTTACATAGACTGATTATAAAAGCCAAGTTTCAGGATGTATGTGTAGTGCAGCAGGTTAAGCCACTGCTTGGTATGAGCACATCGTATATCGAAGTCCTTATTCAAATCTCAGCTACTCCACTTCTCATCTAGTTTCCTACTAATGCATCCTGAGAGACAGCAGATAATGACTGAAGTGGATGGGAACCTGCTACCCATGAGGGAAACTAAGATGAAGTCCCAGGCTGCTGGTTTCACAGTCCCAGCCATTACAGGCATTCGTATGTGAACCAACAGATGGGAAAAAAAATCTCTCCCCAACCCTCTGCCTTTCAAGTAGATGAAAATAAAAATATAAGCATTTAAATGCCTAGTTTCATTAAAAGCAAAGACCGCTAGAGAACAAATGTTATAGACTAAATGTTTCTATCCCTCAAAATTCATATGCTGAAAATGCACCCCAGTGTGGAAGTGGGGTCTCTGAGAGATGATTACATCATGAGACCGGAGTCCTCATGTTAGGGCACTTATAAAAGATATCCCAAGAGTGCCTTTTGCTGTGGGAGGAGACAGCAAGAAAAATGTCTATGTACCAGACAGTAGAGTCTGCTGTCATCTTGATTCCAGAACTTCTCTGCCTCCAGAGTGGGAGGAATAAGTTCCTGCTGTTTAGATGCCACTGAGTCAATAGCATTCTGCTATGGTGGTACACAAAAGACAGCAGGCATAAGCCAGCTCATTTTAGACTCACTCCTTCAACAACCGTGTACTGATTACCTGCCATGGTTCGAATGTGTCCTCCCAGAATTCATGTGCTGTAAACTTATCCCCCAGTAAAACAGTATTGGCACATGGGACTTAGAAGTGATTACCTCATGAGAGCTCTGTACTCATAAACAGATTAATGCTGTTTTCACAGGAGTGTATTCAGTATGGTAAGAATGGGTTCCTAATACAAAGGTAAGTTCAACTCCATTTCTCAAGTGCAGGGCTCTCACCCTTGAGTCTTCTGTCATGAGATGATATAATAATTTAATTTAGATAGTTTTTAACAGATTCAATGTGCTTTGTAGATACAATTCTTTTTTTAAAAGATTTATTTTATTTTATTTTATTTGAAAGAGCTACAGAGAGGTAGAGACAGAGAGAGAGGTCTTCCATGTGCTGCTTCACTCCTCAGATGGCTGCAGCAGCTGAGCTGTGCTGATCTGAAGTCAGGAGCCAGCAGCTTCTTCATGTCTTCCACGTAGGTGCAGGGGCCAAGCACCTGGGTCATCTTCTACTGCTTTCCCAGGCCATAGAAGAGAGCTGGATCGGAAGAGGAGCAGTCGGGACTAAAACCGGCGCCCATATGGGATGCCGGCACTTCAGGCCAGGGCTTTAACCTGCTGCACCGCAGCACTAGTCCCAGATACAATTCTTTTTTTTTTTTTTTCTTTTTTTTGACAGGCAGAGTGGACAGTGAGAGAGAGAGAGACAGACAGAAAGGTCTTCCTTTTCTGTTGGTTCACCCCCCCAGTGGCCACTGCAGCCGGTGCACCGCGCTGATCTGAAGCCAGGAACCAGGTGCTTCTCCTGGTCTCCCATGCTGGTGCAGGGCCCAAGACTTGGGCCATCCTCCACTGCACTCCTGGGCCATAGCAGAGAGCTGGACTGGAAGAGGAGCAACAAGGATAGAATCCGGTGCCCTGACTGGGACTAAAACCTGGGGTGCCAGCGCCGCAGGCAAAGGATTAGCCTAGTGAGCTGTGGCACTGGCCCCCAGATACAATTCTAAAAACATAATGATATTCCCTTTCTCCTTCACTCCCTCCCCCCCCCCTTTTAAGAAGAATGATTTATTTATTTATTTAACAGGCATAGTTATAGACAGAGAGGAGAGACAGAGAGAGAGGTCTTCCATCCACGGGTTCACTCCACATATGGCCACATTGGCTCGAGCTGGGCCAATCTGAAGCCAGAAGCCAAGAGCTTTTTCTGGGTCTCCCAGGTGGGTGCAGGGACCCAAGAATTTGGGTCTTCTTCTACTGCTTTCCCAGGTGAATTAGCAGGGAGCTGGTTTAGAAGCAGAGCAGCTGGGATATAAACCATCGTGCATATGGGATGCAGGTACTGCTGGTAGAGGCTTAACCTCTACACAGGGTTGACTACTCCCACCCTTCTTCCTTCTTCCCCTTTTTTTCTTTTTTTTTGAGATAACATATTTTGAATTTAAATTGCAGTTAAAAAGCTTAATATGTCACAAAATATGAAGTTCAACAAGTAAAAAGCAAAAGGACTCTGGTTTAGTGGGAATATAGACAAGGCTAAAAACAATAATTGAATGAAGAAATGATCTTTTCACCCATATATAGCAAATTTTAAAGTAATCACAGATCATTATAACTATAGTAGTATAAGATTGTTAAGCATTGTTTTCACAAGGGTATAAACCAAAGTTTTACAAAACTACATTTGTAGGAATACTGGTACTTGCAGACATTTTTTCTAGAATTTTCTATTTTGAAATGTTTGTTGGAAGACATTGTTATTCTTTTTGAAATGGAATAGTAATTAGAGTTATTTTTATTAATTTCAATTATACATGTACTGAGAGGTTGACTTGATAGTTTAAGTTTCAAAAAATTAACTTCAACTGCCTGTCCTACAAATAATTCATGCTATTCTAGTTATCCGAAATGCCTTGAGGATGAATAGACTTGAAAGTTTCTTGGTATCTTCAATGAATTATAGACAACTTGCAAAGAAATCATCCTAGTGGCACTACATAAAAGGCTAGCACAGTGTTCCTAGAAGGGCACTGTAGAACATATTTAAGAGTGTAAGTTCCCAAGCTAGTGTTCCTGAGGTCAAATACTGTTTCCACCACTTGTGAAACATTTGACTTTGGTTAAGTTATTTACTTCTCCATACCTTTGCTTCTTTGTCTATAAACTGAGATTAATAATAGTACCTAATTCACTGAGCTGTTTTGACAAAGTAGTTTATACACACTAAGCATTTAGAAGAATGACTGATATGAAGAGTACTCAATAATTTAGTATTATAAGCTCTGCCTTGCTGAGGTAAATTTGTAGCTCAGAGAGAAAAAAAGGTAGATTTTAAGGCTGGAATCAAGTGAATGCTTCTAGATGCATTCTCCCAAGCAGCCTCAGACTGCCCATGTTTAGAGATGAGAATCCAAAGGGACCTACCTTGGAAATCTACCAGGCTCCCTTTGCTTTAGGTTGCCTTTCCAGTTTTCTTTCTCTATTCAAAACATTCTCAAAAGGTAATCTATCACTCTGCCCATTCTCTAGCAAATGTGCCTCATACTAATCATTTAATACCAAGATGTTGTACGCACTGAGGTCCTTGAAAACTAACTCTTTCATAAATTCCTTTCTGAGCACTCCATGGAACAAATTATATAATAAAGAAATTAGCTGTTCACTGAATTTCAAAGCTGGCCGTAGATTTACTTAATCTCAAATTATTTACACTCTATTGTTCACATCCCATGTACTTGATCTTAAACTCCTCAGAAATAAAGTAGGTGTTGGGGGGTAATGGTGTCTCGTGGCACAGCCTGCTAATGCTTTGCCACCTGCAATGCTTGCCTCCATGTTGAAGTTGCAGTTTGAGTCCTAGCTGCTCAATTTCCCATCCTGCTCCCTGCTAATACACCTGGGAAAGCAACAAAAGATGCACAAGTACTTGGGCATATATACTTAAAGTGGAATTAATTACCCATGTAAGAGATCTGGAGGGAGTTCCAGGTTTCTGACATCAGCCTGGACCAGTAATGATCATTGCACTCATTTGAGGAGTGAGCCAGCAGATGGGAAGATCTTTCTCTCTCTCTCTCTCTCTTGCTCTCTCTCTCTCACCAAATAAAGAAGTACATATTTTTTTAGAAAAAGAAATAAAACAGAGAGAAACTTCATATCAGTCTAGCTACTTTAGGTTATAAATTAAGATACACTTCAACTACTGTATGTTGTTCAAATAGATCAAAAAACGTAATGATATTTCTGATGCTAAGGTTGACCTCATCTCTCTATTCAAAATATTTGGCATGAAACTGTCACTTGAGATTCCAGAGAATGAAAAAATTGGGACTTCCATGTTACTGAACACTATGGTATCAAACAGTTGGAAGGAAACTTGAAAAGTTATTTTAGGCTATGCCAGAAATATCCCAAGCAAATGAAAATGTACAGAAATCATCATTAAAGAAGCTCTATATCTCCACAACTGCAATAAAAGAATGATAACTCCAACAGACAAGAGCTCTTCACTTCTTATAAGACTTGCTGGGGCCAGTGCTGTGGTGTACCAGGTTAAGCTGCCACTTTAAATGGAATCATCCCATATCAGAGTGACAGACTATTAACTGCTCTGCTTCTGATCCAGCTTCCTGCTCATATGCCCAGGAAGTCATCAGGAAATGGTTCAAGAACTTGGTCCTGTGCCAACCATGGAGAGTCCTTGATTGAATTCCTGACTCCTGGCTTTGGCCTGTATCAGTCCAGGTTGCTAGGGTGATTTGGGGAGTGAACTAGTGAAGAGTAAGATTCTCTCTCTCTCTCTCTCTCTCTCTGTCTCTACTTGCTCCCCTGCTGCCATGTCACTCTGCCTCTTAAATAAATAAAATGAATAAATCTGTTTTTAACAAAAGATTTTCTGACTTCCTGAGAAATTCACCGGCTAAAGTTTGCCTTTTCAGAATACTTTCCTGTAGGTCCCTCAGTATTTCATTGATGTAATATCAATTAATTCTCAGGCTGCAGACATTGAATTTGGGATTGATTCCTTTTTCATGATCATTCTATAAAGGTTATTCTGTTCTTCCAATTGTCCACTTAGGAACAGAGACCCAGAAGTGTCTCCACTAGGGAAGTATAATAGAAAAAGATTAAATATCCCAAGGAACACTATATTAACCATAAAGAACAGAGTTGTCCAAGATAAAATATTTTTATTTTATAAAAGATACTAAATATAGTTGAGGCTTGAAGATTTGCTACTCAGTTGTAGCAGGTTCTTTTTCTCCCCTCCGGTTTAATTAGTTTAGAGTGATAAGAAGGAATCCCAAAAAGACGGCTGCGAAGATTTGTTATTTTAATTAGCCGAGTGTATAAAGAGGAAAACCTTCATCTAACATGAAGAAAACTGAAGGCAACTTAAACAGTATCAAAGAAAGACCATCTCACCAACAACACTAGGCTAAATTAAGAGTTTTATTGGCTAAAGCAGACTCATAAAACAGTTGAAATGCTCCCTGCCTTTGTACATGAGAAAAGTCCTCTGCAGGTCTCAGATACTGATATCCCTGCAAAGCAAAGTATCACATTGACCCTGTGCTGAAGCTATTTGAATAACTTCAAATAGTAAGGAAAAATACCATGGCAACTGCCCAACATGTGTGCATTGTTATGCCAGTTTATAAATGACATAGAACATAAATACTATTTAAATGGGAGGGGAATAGAAGTAGAGTATATTTTTGCACTATTAGACCAAAGCATTTGGAAAGAACTTGGTGTTTCTTACGGCTAGAATGTCAAATAGTTCACATGATTTAGACTGAGATTTTATGTGCATAATTTTAGATTGATTATCATAGATATGTTTTTCATATTTGTCCCAGGCTTCCTTTGGCTCAGATGTTTTAAGTGCTTTGTGTGCATGGTTTCTGCATTAATATTGTACCGTGTCTGTTTTGTGATCTGTTGTTAGTATTATCAATTGGAACTCAGGCAAACTTTTATATGAAATGAAGGCAAAAAAGAAAAATCGTCAATATCTTTTAACTGTTAACCCAGGCCTGAGGTAGTCTTCATATGCATCTGGTCTGCATTCCTAGAAGTAGCTGTTTGTCTACCTTCACTCCCTAATTACACCTTCTGGGAGACAGGAATTTGTACCATTTTGCCCTTCATTTGCATCATCACAGCGACTGTAGCCTTCATGTCCCTTTGCCTGATAAGTTGCAGGGTTTTTGGTTTCTGCGCACTGATTATTCAGCCAAGCTTGCCTCTCCTTGGAAGGCTCCAAGGACATTGCTATTCTTCCTTCGGGCTTACAGCAAACACTTGAAAAGATCCGTCTTGCCTTCCATCCAGCTGAAACACTGATGCATGACATGCACTCAGCCCAGTTTCACCTTTCTGAAGAGTTTGCCTACGTAAGAGCTAAATGCACACATTTCTTGGAGGATGAATGCATTCTTGCATTCACTTGAGAATTAACCCTTAAGAAACATGCCTTGCAGCTTACCCGTGGGTCTGGCTTTCAGAACAAGTTCATTATATTTTTTTGGCAAAAGTAGTAAGATACTCAGTGTCTGTCCTAGGGCTATATGAGTGTGCTTTCTTAGGATACATACATCTGGGGCATTGAATCAACTACAACTACCTGTTTGAAGTGGTGCATTGATCATAAAACAATGCTTAATCTAGAATCTATTTCTTTTTAGTTTATAAATTTCTGAATGCAAGTTAGATGGGACTGCTCTATGAACTACAAAAGAACCAATTATACAACTGGAGAAATCAGGTTGATACAGTACAAAAATGAAGCTTTCTCTTTTTTTAAAAAGGATTTATGTAGTAATTTTGAAAGTCAGTTACAAAGAGGAAGGGAGAGACAGAGAGAGAGATCGTACTATTTGTTGGTCCACTGCTCTAATGGCCACAATGGCTAGTGCTACGCCAAACTGCAGTCGGAAGCTAGGAACTTCATCTGGGTCTCCCACATGGGTGGCAGGCATCCAAATGCTTAGGTCATCTTCCCAGGCCTTTGATAGAGAGCTGGATCAGAAGTGGAGCAGCTGAGATGGGAAACGGGGTCCATATGGGATGCCAGAGTCACAGGCAGCAGCTTTACCTACTATGCCACAGTGCTAGTCCCCCAAAATGAAGCTTTCTAAGACTCTCAGCTAATTATCTGAAAATTCACATATTATAAGTGTTAAACTGAATTATTTAACTAACATTTAGATTATTGTGTCTGTATATACTATAACTAAATGATTCATAAAACTCAAAGCAAAATGTCTGTAAAAGCCACACAAAATTTAATTTCCATTAGGATTTTGTCAGTTCTGATGATCTCACAATTTAATTTTAACTTGTATGTTGTAATATTTTCTAAGCGAATTCTACTTGACCAAAATAATTTCCTCTTTATTACTTATTATAATTTAGGAAGCTGATCCAATTTTGTCTACTTTCAATCCCTCATAAAACTTTTGTCTTGAAATTGCCTCAGTTGAACAAAATTGAGGAGAGATTTAAAATAACACGTTGTGCCTAAGAATTAAACCGAGAAGACGTGCAAATACAATCCAGCATCATAATCTCATCAGCTGTTTCTTCATATTCATTTCTTGTAGGCATTAACTTGGCAACTTTGCAAGGAGATATACAAAGTAAACATGATAGAATCTGCCACTTAATGATGACTTCTAATCATAGTTTAGTAAACAGAAATCATATCTGCTATGGTCTGATGTTTATATCCCTCCAAAACTCACTTGTTCAAATTCTAATGCCCAGAGTGACGGCATTAGGCAATGAGTACTTTGGTTATGGATTTGGTCATAAGGGTGGAACACTGTTAAATGGGATTAGTGTCCTTATAAAAGAGGGCCAACCAGAGCTCTTTTTCCCCTTCGTCCACGTAAGGACATAGCAAGATGTCTTCATCTATGAACCAGGAAATAAGGCTTTATCATACACAAACATCTGCCATGCCTTGATCTGTGAAAAATAAATTTCTATTCTTATAAAATACCGAGTCTGTTTTGTTATAGCAGCCCAAACAGGATAAGAGACCATCATTTAGCCACACTTTTCTTAGAGGTTTTTCTGAGATTAAATCAGTAGATAGTAATAGGAGAAATAAAATGATTGCCTGAAGGTAACAAATGCTGAGAACATCCCAACTGTTTGAAGAAAGTTACTGAGAATCAAATACACCTCTCCTCCTTTGAGTTCTTTGTGTTGAATATCATCATTCCTTAAACTTTTACACCATGAGACCCTTCATGAATATTTGGTCTTAAAACATACTCTGCCTTTTGTTGATCTTTAAGTTCTTCACCACATGTTTAATGTTTTTATAGGATGAGTTATTTTAGGTATGTATTTTGCAGCCATGTCATACAGATGATAAACTTAAAGACAGGAGATAGATACAGCCAAGGCATTCTCTTTACCTTCCAATGATGAATCCTTGTGTTTACTGTTATTATTCCATCCTACACAGATCAACCTCATACCTGGAACTGGGTTGACCCTGTGTCAGAAATTCAGGTTTTGATGAAGTAAGACTTATTGCTGACTTGAGAAAAATTTTAAGAAACAATAGACGCTTAAAGTCCACAAATGAGAAAAGATTTTGAGCTCATATGTTCAAAATCTTCATGTGCTCTTTTGATAAATCAAAAATGTTAGTAAATACATAAGTATCTCTATCACACCATGAAAGTATTGTTAGTTCGTTTTTCCACTGTTTGAAAGTCATATTCAAGAAGTATTGGTGAGGGCATTAAAATTTATTTATTTATTTACTTATTTTCACAGGCAGAGAGACAGAGATAGAAGAGACACAAAGAGATTAAAGAGAGCTCTCATCCACTGACTCACTCCCCAAATGCCACAATGGCCCATGGGTGCTAATCCAAAAACTCAATCCAGTTTTCCCACATGAATGACCAAAAAAAAAAAAAAAAAACAACCAATTATATGAATCATCGTTGCTGTCTTTAAGGGTCTATACGTACAGGAAGCTGGAGTTAGAACTGGGAGCCAGGTACTGAACCCAGGCACTCCAATGTGGGATATAGGCCTCCTAAATGGCATCTTTTTTTTTTTTTCCAAAAGATTTATTTATTTACTTGAAAGTCAAAGTTACACACAGAGAGAAGGAGAGGGAGAGAGAGAGAGAGAGAAGTCTTCCATCTGCTGGTTCACTCAAAATTGGCTGCAACGGCTGGAGCGGCGCCAATCTGAAGCCAGGAGCCAGGAGCCTCCTCCCAGTCTCCTACGTGGGTGCAGGGGCTCAAGGACTTGGGCTATATTCCACTGCTTTCCCAGGCCATAGCAGAGAGCTGGATAGGAAGTGGAGCAGCCAGGACACAAACCAGTGCCCACATGGGATGCCGGCACTGAAGGCAGCGGCTTTACCTGTTACGCCACAGCGCCGACCCCTAGACTGCATTTTATTCACTAGTTTAAGTGATTGCCCCTCAAGAATGGAATGATACATAGAAATTGACAAATGAGATTATGTGTAAGCAGACATAAAATTATTTGCATGATATGCTGTTAATTGAAAGAAATAAATTGTTTTATAATATGTGTTATGTGATCCCATTTTTTTTTAAAACACACACATGCAGCTGTCATATAGGAGCTGCAAGTTCATAGGAGGACACTGGTATCCAGGTTTCTTGTTACTCAGGTAAGTCTTCCTGGAACAAAGCATATCTAAGCCAATATGTAAAAAATGAATGAGTTAAACTGATGGCTAAGGCAAAGAGGGGAGAGTTTTCCAGGAGGAGAGAAAAACAGAACATATTTGAGTGTTTGAGAAGTCAAAAGAAGTCAGAATGTGGGCTATATAGTAAAAATTGGTGGTACAAAAGATGAGCCTAGAGGAAGGCAGTCTTGGGTTGTGGAATATGTTATAAGGCTTGTTAATGAGTTGGATTCTTATTCTAAGAACCTTTCAAGGACTTTTACCAAAGAAGTTATATAATCAGATATAAGTCAGAAATATCACTGGGGTTGCTACCTAGACAGCAGAATGGGGAAAAGCAAAGGTGGAAAACTGGAGAATGATTTTGAAGAATTTATAAGAATGTAGGCGAAAAAGAGTTCTGACCAAAATTAAGGTGTCAGCAGAGGAGTTAGAGAACATTGCTTTAATTCATAATTGATTTTCAGGAGTAGCTGAGAAATTCAGCTTGATACCCTGAGGTTGAAGTGCTTATAGTACATCTGCATAGAGAAAGGCAGTGGACAAATGGAGAGATGAATGTGCAATCAGGAGAAGCATCCAAACTGCATATGTTCAACTGAGATCATCAGCATGCAAATCATAGAGGGAACTTGGGGTCCCAATCAGGAGACTGTACAGTGATACAGGAAGAAACTCAGTAAATCATTGAAGAGTACAAAGCTTTGGGGACCTGTAGAAAGAATTTGCCAAAGGAGAACAGGGAGGTGGGGCACAGGAAATCCAGGGGGTTACATAATCAAAATAAATTAGCCTGTTATTAACCATTAGTCCTTAGTCCTGGCCAACCACGGAATAAGATGTCTGGTGTTACAGTCAGTTCTCTATCCATTGAAAAGTTTCAATGAAACTCTGTATTTAATTTTCTACAATGTAACAGAAGAGATTTCTATATTGAGCAACAGTCTACTGTTAATGACCTCAAAGAGAATCTAAATCACTATGTAGAATTGATGAGAATGACAGATCCCTGTTATTCCCTTTCTAATCAACTCTCTAAAAGTTCACAAAGGTGAAATCTCAGATAAATGGTCCAATACAGACAGGCTGGCCCCTTTACCTGTACCAAGCATATTCACACAATCTGCAGGCAAGTTGAACGTAAACACCTAGTCACAAATGTTCCCTGCTCTGGAGTTAGTCAGAGCTGATTTCTAGTGGCTTGCTGTAACCCACTGTATGTTAGTGCATGAGTCTCTGATCCTTTCTTTTCTTTAGTAAATGGGATCCTAATATCTGTTCCATGTGCAACTACTGGACATGCTTTCTTAGCTCATTTTTGGTAATCTTTCTAGAATATGGTCTCTTTAACTCACCCCTCTTTTTAGTTAACATAACACTAACTAAAGAAATGAACTCCCAAAATCTTGTAGGCTTAAGCTAAAATAAATGTATCAACCGCTTACTTAATATTTCATGCAGGTGGTTCTACTTGGCAAGTCATATACCTCAACATTATGATACAGATTTGGGCTATTTCCACCCTGTTTCTCTCTTATTTCCTAGGGACTCAGTGTTCTCTGTGAGATAACTTCCAAGAGGGGAAAAAACATGTAACAGCTCTATGAAACCAGAAATACAACAATGAGCTCACAATCAAAGGTTTTTGTGTAGTCAAATTCCATCAGAATATATATATGTAAGTACTTATATTTGAAACCTCACTGTCCCTTGAATAAGGTCTCCTGGGGCAGGTATTCTCTTTGACTGCCCCGTGTGTATACATAAAGTGCTTTACTTTCATGCAAAGATATAAATGCTAGCTGGAAATTAAGGCTAGCATGCTTTAAAATGTCTTCATTCAGTGGAAAACAGATAAGATACTTCCAGTATCTGCTACAACAGCTCATCACTTCCGGTAGCCTTTATGCAGAATCAAGATAGTTGCTAATATATAAGATGCAAAATAATAGGTGCTCATTATGATGAAGTTTATTCCCACTTACATAGCAGAATGATACAGGCTTCCAGGTAGTGGGCAGCTTCCCCTCATTTGTTGTTTCTAGGTAATAGGCATTCCTGTTGTTTTGATACAATAATCTAATATTCTTGGAGTTCTCTGCACTCAAAATGTGGAAAAGGAAAAAACAGTATTGAGAGAGTGGGTGGATGTTTGTCATCCTATAACTGTGTGCCTCAGTTCAAGTCACAGCTTGCCTCCTAATCCAGCTTCCTGCCAACGTGCCCCCTGGGAGGCAGTGGGCGATGTTCTTAAGTGATTGGGTCCCTACAACTCACTGCAGAGACCCAGATTGAGTTTTCAGTTCCTGGCTTCAGTATGGCCCAGCCCTAGCTGTTGTAGGCATTTGGGAAATAAACAGTGGATGGGTGATGGCTTCCTCTCCCTCTGCCTTACTCTTCCCTTCTCCCACTTCTTTTTCTTCTCCCTCTCCTGCTACTCTTTCTCTCCTTTTCAAATATATACATGAGTTTTTTTTTTTTTTTTTTAAAGAAAGAAAGTGTGGAGAGACTATTTGCTTGGTTTTGAAGAGATCCACATCATCTTTGCTCATATTCATTGCCACACATTAGCTACATGGCGCTGTGTAGAAACAACAGGGCCTGAGAAACATGGGCTGAGCCTGGCAGTTACTGCAGCAGTGATTCGAGGCTATGATCCCAAGCCCTGAAATCACACTGAAGAAATACCTCTGCTTTGGACACTGTGATGAGCAATCTCCTGAAAAACGCACATAGAGCTGAACTGAGACTAAATTTGCGTTAATCTTTTTTGAGTGCAGTACCCTTGAGCTTAGAACACAGTAACACTTGATGCAATCAAGAGTCTTCCATGAAAGAAATCAAAATAGCAAAGCAAACACATTTTTCAAAGTTGTGTGAATGAACATTGCTCTGCACACTTGTTCTAAACCTTGAAGCAGAATATTATACACAACACTGAATTTCCATATGTGGAAACTGTAAAATTGCTATTTGCAAGTCATGTTCATTTGTATACCAGAAACCTGCCAGCAATGCACCCAAAATTCATTTATAGCTGCTATTTATAGCAATATCAGCAAAGTTTTTATGTAAAAATAGCAAAGTGGAGCTACTGGTATAATAGTAGCAAACATATTTATTCATAGAGACTTGAATGTTTTATTTTCTTCTTTAGAAAAATATATTATTATCTATATTAACTATTACAGAGAAATCTGTGAGCAGGACTAAGAGCAAAGCTAAGGTCATTATCTAGATGAAAACTAGAGAAGTATCCTAAAGAGAGAAACTGAGCAATTGTCTATCAAAACTCAATACATACATTTACACATTCACACAGAGTCATACATTAAGGCAAATTTTGAAAAAAGCAAGAGAAAAAATAACTTTTGCCTAAATAAAACCAAATATAAGAATTAAAATGAATCTATCACAAGAAAATTATAATCAAGAAAATAATGGAGATAAATCACAAAATATTGAATGAAAAGTCCAACAATATAGAATTATATATTGATCAAAATTTTCCTTCTATAAGAAATAAACACTTGTCAGGCACACAAAAACTAAGGGAATTCCTTGAAAGCAGATCTTTAAACAAAAGTTGGAAAAATTTCTTCAGTCAGAAACAATAGTACCATAGATAAAAAACATGGACTTTCCAAAAAGTAAAAATAAAAGTAGACAATTAGAGAGAATGACTAAAGGTAAAGTAAAATATTTTCTTTTTATTTTTTGTATTCTACTGAAAATATTGCTACTCATTTAAAACAATAGTAATAATAATACTTTCATTCAGTATTGTAACATATTGTAACATTTATATTTCAATGCTCTAAGTTTATCATCATGTAACACTATTTTAAATGTAGCACAGGTATCTTTTTTTTTAATATTCCCAATTCTTTCTCAACCTTTGTGGCACTGCTGTTATTAATTTTATTCATCCATATTTTATAATACTGAATGAAAACATATTTCAAAGTATAGTGCAACCAGTACTTTTTTCTTTAAAAAAATAGGACATACAAATGATCCTCAATGAGAAAATAAAATGAATAATACAAAATACATAATTAAAACAAGGAATGGTAGAAAAATGGGGAGGGGGGAAAAGAAAGCAGGAGATACAACAAAGAAAAAGTAATAAATACACTTGATGATAATTCACTAGTCTGAATAATCATTTTAAATACGAATGATCTAAACACACAAACTAAAGGACATAGATCGTCAGCATGGATTTTTAAAAATGATTCAAGTGTGCGTTGTCTAAGAAAATCAGCTTAAACATAAATGCTCAGGTGACGGGAACAAAAGAGAGATAAAGAAAGAGAAATACTGTTACAAATTTAGAAACAAGAGTCTATACTGATTTCAACTAAGACGACTTCAAAACAATGAAGATGTTGGATATAAAGAGGAGCCTTATGGAGGCCAGTTCCGTGGCGTAGTGGGTAAAGCCACCGCCTGCAGTGCTGACATTCCATGTGGCTGCTCCACTTCCAATCCAGCTCTCTGCTGTGGCCCGGGAAACAGTAGAAGATGGCCCAAGTCCTTGGGTCCCTGCACCCGCTTGGGAGACCCAGAAGAGTCTTCTGGCTCCTGGCCTCAGGTCTACACAACTCTGGCCATTGCGGCCAATTGGAAGGTGAACCAGTGGATGGAAGATCTCTCTCTCTCTCTCTCTCTCTCTCTCTCCTTCTGCCTCCCTGTAACTCTGCCTTTCAAATAAATAAATTATTTTTAAGAGCATTTTGAGGGATCTTCAAAAACTTCCTTGAAAATATGTGTGTTGTGAGAAAACTACATATGGATTTCAAAATTGACAGCAAGATAAACTTATCTTTTAATTCCATTTTTATGAACTTTTTGAAGTATTATCATTCATAATTATAAAGAGATTGGTTCTCCAAGAAGACCCAACATTCTAAAATAAACATCAACAACAGGTGCTACAAAAATTAATTAAATAGAAAGTAGTAATAAATAAATCCATCATTATAATGGAAAATATCAATACCCCTCCACTAATAATTGATAGATGTACCAATTTCTTTTAAGGTACAACTTAACAAAACTCTTATAAAGAGAAGTAGAAAAATTCCAATGGCCATACAGCTGTTTAAAAAACAGAACTAATAATTTGAACTCTACACAAAAACACAAAGTGAAAACTCTCCAGATTTTTTGCTGATTTCCACCAAATATTTAAAGAAAAAAATCCAGAAAGTCTCCACAATCTTCTACAGAAAATAGAAGCAGACAAACCATTCACTAATTCATAATGGGAATCCAGCCTTAACTTGTTGCCAAATTAAATAAGGGTGTCATAAGAAAACTACAGACCAATATCTTTCATGAATGCAAAATCATTCACAAATGTTATCGAATCTAATCCACAACATAAAAAAAAATGATACATTACACCTAGATGGGATAATTTGGGAAATGTAAGATTGGTTCAATAATCATAAATTAATCAATGTAAATCAGACTGTATAAGTACGTAATCATATTGATAGATTCAGAAATAACATTCAACGTATTTCTTTCATTTATAATTTTAAAAATATCAGAAAACTAGGAGTAGTCACAGGCTTTGTTTTTTTTTTTTATGTAAGATTGTTTAGCTAGTGGGGTCTCCTATGTTTCCATATGCATTTTGGCATTGCTGTTCCTAGATCTGAGAATGTCATTGGCATTTCTATTGAGATCCTGTTGATCTGTAAATGCTTTCAGTAGTATGGACATTTTTATAATATTAATTCTTCTAGTTCATGAATGTGGAAAATTTTTCAATTTTTATTAGCTCTTCTGCTTCGCACTTTAATGTTTTGTATTTTCTTCATTGAGAACTTTCACCTCTTTGGCTAAATTTTTTCCGAGTTATTTAAATTTTCTGAAGCTGCTGTGATTAGGACTGATCTTACAAGTTCTTTCTCAGCCATGGCATTTTCTGTGTATACAAAGGCTATTGATTTTTGTGTGTTGATGTTATATCCTGCAACCTTATCAAACTCTTTAAACTCAACCATAAGAAAAGAAACAACCCAATTAAAAATTTGACAAAGGATTTATGCACTACTCCAATGAATATGAATAGAAAGAAAATATGTATATTAAAAGATGCTCAAAGTAATACATCATTTGAGAATTGCAAATTAAAATAGTAATGAACTATGACTACACATCTATTAACAAAGGTTAAAGTCCAAAGAACTTTCATAAACATGTTCTGGCATAATGCAGAATAACAAGGAAATTTGTTGGAGTGGGAATGCAAGATGGTATAGCCACTTTGGAAGATACGTTGTCAGTTTCTTAGAAAGATAATCTTTTCATACAATCTCTCAGTCACATTCCTGGGTACTTACCTGGTTGAACTGAAAATATGTCCAGGCAAAAACCTGCATGCTAATTTTACAGCAACTATATTCATCATCTTCCAAACTTGCAGGTGACTATAATGTTTTTCAGTAGGTGAATGGATAAACTCTAGCACATTCAACAAAACAATATTATTCAGCAATAAAAAGGAATGACCAGTCAAGTCACAAAGCCAAACTGAGGAATCTTAATTTGCTAAGTGAGAGAAGGTGGTCACACAAATCTACATTCTGTCTGATTCTGACTAAATGACATTTTAGAAAGAGCAAACTGTAAAGACTTGAATGATCAGTGGTTATTGGGGCTTAAGGAAAGGGAGAAGAAGGATTAACAGATGAATTGGGGAATTTCAAGGGAAGTGAAACTACTATAAGGGAGGTATGAAACTGTAATAATGGATACATGTCAATAAGTTTTACTGTTAAGTCACAGAATTGTACAATCAAACAGTAAGCTTCAATATGAACTATGGAATATAATGACAATGTAGCTATATTAGTTCAGCAGTTGCAGCAAATGTACCTCATTAATGCAACATGTTAATAACAGGAGAAAATATGTTCTGGGAAGAAGGAGTGTATGGGAATTCTGTTTAATTTCTGATTTTTTCTATAATGTAATATTGCTCTAAAATAAGTTCAATATTAAAAAACACCAACAATTGAAGGAATTTCCTCAACATAATAAAGGGTAGAAAGTTTACACCATGCAAAATGAAACTGGAAAATCTTTGTAATGTTTCAGAAAGTAAGGAAGCATTCCCAAAACAAAGCATAAGAGTATACCAAATGGTCAAAGGAAGAATAATTGAAGCAAAAAAGAGAAAACATTGGATTTGTAACCCAAAGTATTAAGTAAATATTCATAAGTCCATGCTGATATTAAATATTGAATAAGTAATTGGGTGATAATAAACAAGTCTCCAATGAAGAAAAAAATTGCATACTTTTTATAGATACCTCACCTTCAAGGAGGCAAAACATAACTCTCCGTTCTTTGGGCTGTGCATAGTGACTTTTCCTACAAAAATAATATCATATGGAAATTGGGAAAAGTATGAGCTTTATAGAAAAAAAAATGAGAAACTCTATGTTGGCCAGGTAATTGAGTTGACATCAGTGGTGTGTCATGTTGGTAACATGTAGATTTGATACAGTGATATAGTAATGACATTTTACTTCTTTGGCCTTTCTCCACTAAACCCATGATTTCCCACTCTAAACACAAGAAAAGCACCTTACAAATCTCAGTTGAGAAACACTGGACAAAATATCTGCCCATTATTCCCAAAACTATCCAGATCACCAAAAACAAAAGAAATCTGAGAAATGGCCCCAGGTCAGTGATACTGAAGGAGATATGATGGTTAAATGGGGTTTGGTACCTTGAATAGTATTCAGGAACCAAAAAATGGACATTTAGTTAAAGCTAAGGAAACCTGGATAAAGTGTGAATCTGATTATTGATATATCAATATTGCTTAATTAATTGTGGTACATGTACTTGACTAATAAAATTTAATTACAACAAAGTGTCAACAATTGGGTTATATAAAAGTTCTCTATATTCATATTTTTGCAACTTTTCTGTGAATCTAAAACCATTCCAAAATAAAAATCTTATTTTCAAAAAGGTTGAATTTATCTGGTCATTATTTCACTAAGAAATATCTGGAAAAATGGAAAAAATAAATATCTGGCCCTAACTAATTCTTTTAGACATTTACTATATTACTTATGTAAAACTTACATTTTATGATATTTTTCTACTTGCATTGTCTACTACATTATGTTGACATTTGCAAAAGGTGACTGCTGTACTCTCTGACAGGTACAGCTATGTCCTACACTTATATGAAAGAAGAACACACACAGCACCTGCCCTCCGGACAGATGGGGCCCCCTGGACCCCGCAGCAGGCTGTGCTTTCCAAAGTTCTCAGATCAATGGCCCTGTCTTCCTTCAGGTAACACAGCTGGCCCTCGTTGTCTCTGTGAAAATGCTACTACCTACCATGACTTCATGGAGCACAAGTTTGTTAATATTCATTGAATAAGTGCAAAGGAGAAACCTGAGAAAGTATTTTTACTTTAGGTTTTTATCACTAAAATATTAGGAAAGAAATTCCACATTTGAAAACAATGAAACAGCCTGAGTAATACAGAAGCCTACATACTGAAAAGCTATACCTTAGCCACAGGTTATTCTAGACTACTATCAGAGGGAGCTGTCTCAAATTTTTAAATGTGGTTTTCCTTTTATTCCTTCTTGCATTTATCTTGAAATAGTAATCTTGCAGTAATACTTTTTCATTATCAAATTTGTATATTACTAACTGCTTATTTGTTAAGAAAGATAAGCATTTCCTCCACCTCTAATCCTCCCTCTTCAAGGGAAGTTATGACTCTATGTTCATTTTCTTTACATTTACTTTCTAATTTATAAGAATATGCTTACACCTTTGCTTCCTGTGCTGTCAACTGTCCGTGGCATCACTTTATTGCCTGCTTTGTAGATAGTTATTACCTCTAGAACGTCTTCTTATGTAACCTCTTCTGTTCTTCTTTGCTGATAATTTTCTCTACTCCTGTATACTCACAGAACAAACACATACAATCTAGTTTGTAACTATAATTAAAGCTGATTAGCTTTTAATAATTTCTTCCTAAAGTATGCAAAATAAGAATTACTGTTTATATTTTTGTGACACTATGTAGTCAGAATAGTATACCATGATTATGTTCTCTTTCTTGTAGTTTTTGAGAAAATTTTTTTCATGTACTTTTCAGAATCTTTTTTGTCCCAACCACATTACTTAACTTCATTCTTCCCTTAAGTTGTAAACGTAAAGACAGTACCCCAACTTCCACATTTTCCTCAGGCTTTCCCTATGAAGTACCACATCTCTAAGCATCTTCCTACATAGGTCTGCTGCTTGGTGTCATACTGCAATTTCCATCTCGTTTTGGTCTGAATGAGATCTACTATTTCCTGGGTCCCATCTCTCCCTTTTTTTTAAAAGATTTATTTGAAAGTAAGGGTTACACACAGAGAGAAGAAGAAGCAGAGAGAGAAAGAGAGAGAAAAAAAGGTCTTCCATCCTCTGGTTCAGTCCCCAGTTGGCCACAAAGGCTGGAGCTATGCAAGGAGCCAGGAGCCTTCCCTGAATCTCCTACATGGGTGCAGGGGCCCAAGCACTTGGGCCATCTTCTACTGCTTTCCCAGGCCACAACAGAGAGTTGGATCGGAAGTGGAACAGCCGGGACTTGAACCAACGCCCATATGGGATGCTGGCACTACAGGTGGCAGCTTTACCTGCTATGCCACAGTGCCAGACCCTCTCATACATTTTATTGGAACAGATTGTCAAGTCACATCTTAAGAAATCGCTTAGGGGCCGGAGCCGTGGCTCACTTGGTTAATCCTCTGCCTGCTGCACCTGCATCCCATGTGGGCGCTGGGTTCTAGTCCCGGTTGCTCCTCTTCCAGTCCTTCTCTCTGTTGTGGCCCAGGAAGGCAGTGGAGGATGGCCCAAGTACTTGGGCCCTGCACCCGCATGGGAGACCAGGAGGAAGCACCTGGCTCCTGGCTTCGGATCAGTGTAGTTCTGGCAGTGGCGGCCATTTGAGGGGTGAACCAACGGAAGGGAGACTTTTCTCTCTGTCTCTCTCTCTCAATGTCTAACTCTATCTGTCAAATAAAATAAAATAAAATAAAATAAAATAAAATAAAAAGAAATCATTATATTTAGAAAAAAAGAAGTTGCTTAGGGATCAGTATTTTTGTGCAGCAGTTTAAGCTACTTCCTGCACTGCCGGCCTCCCATATCAGATTGTAGTTTTGAGTTCTGACTGCTCCTCTTCCAATCCAGTTCCCTGATAATACACATGGGAGAACAACAGAAGACGGTCCACATAAATTAGACTCTGCCATCCATGTGGGTGATGGAGTTCCAGGCTCCTGGCTTCAGCTTCACCCTGCCCTAATTATTGCAGCCATTTGGGAAGTGAAACAGCATTGGAAGATCTCCTTCTCTCTCTTTCTCCATGTCTCTATCACTGCTTTTCAAATAAGTAAATTAACTCCTTAAAATAAAATATAATAATTTGTATTATAGATGTAATTGACTGGATTTTTTAAATGGTTTTAATCTACTCTTAGAAAAAGTAAGTATTAGCTGATAATAAATTTTGTTACAATTTATTTTTTAATCACTTCTTTGAAGGTGGTGTTCAATTAACTTCTAGGCTTCAGTATTGTTGGTGGATTATTTTCCCATGATGATTTCTCATTCTGTTATTAGTAATCTATCTTCACCCTCTTTTAAGAGTTATTAACATTCTTTCCTTATTTTTTATATCACCGTGCTATATCTAGAAGCAGTCCTTTTTCATTCATTGAACCAAGTATTTGGTGGACCATTTCAATCTGATAACCAGTCCTGGAAATTTTGGAAAGAAATCTCTCCTAGAATTTACAATGATGTCTCCTCAACAGCCTCTAAACCTCCGTCAGGAAGATTGAAGAGTCTCAGAAATTTTTTTGTCCCTAGTGAAACTCCAGAGTTCCCACACATGCCTATACCCAGATATTGAGTTTTCCTGTTACTTTCTGCCTTCATATTGTTGCATCTAAACAATAAGCCATCTCTCTCTACTGGTCACCACAGGAAATCAAGGATACTTAAGTCACTGTTTTTGTCTGTCATGCAAAGAAATCACAGACATGTATCACTACACGTGCTTAGCACAAGTTACACTATGAAGCATGTTGTGCATTGGGGGGGGGCAGATTTTGTAAGCATGCGTTCCCCAAAACTGCATTTTTTTCCTTATCATTGCCAGGCAAAGATGTTCTAAATGTTCCATGGCCAAAGCACTTGGTGAGGGGACTCTTCATCAGTGAGCAGGCTGAACACACACTGAGAATACTTTGAGAATAAACTCTAGTGGTACCTCATATTATATACTGCCCTAGCAAAGAGTAGGAAATATCTATCCTCCTTAGGAAACAAACTTTCAAGGACTCTCTAGATTCAGGTGGGCACTTGAGAAGGTGCATTCTGACACCCTAGGTATGCACACTGACAGCCTCAGGAACACCCACCAAGTCTTGCTATCCACCCACCCTATAGACCATTTCTGTAGGGTCAGATGTGCCGAAAGAGGGAAGGAAATCAGCATCCAGGTTTATATAGTCTCTCTTCAATCCACTGGTTACATTTTCTCAAATTCAATCATTGATCATTATGATCCTCCCTTGCATAAACCCTAAACTACTTTGTCTTCTCTCACCTAAATCCTTGATGAGAATCAACTATCCACATATTCTGCTTCTGCAGTCAAATACCATAGATATGATTATAGAAAATAAAGAAGTTTACCCTATTGTCTCATTCAATCCATTACCAATTTCCTCAAAAGTCTCCACAATGTTGCCAGGCCATCATACTTTTTTCAGGACCATTTCTATCCCTGCCTTCCAGGGACAATAGCTTTCAAACTTAAACTTTTTCTCTAGTTATCCAATATCTTCACCCCTCTCTTAGTCTGGACTCCATAGACGAGAGAGATCTGAGGCAATAGCTTAAGTGCTAACATTTTATTTATTTATTTATTTATTTATTTATTTATTTATTTATTTTGATAGGCAGAGTGGACAGTGAGAGAGAGAGACAGAGAGAAAGATCTTCCTTTGCCATTGGTTCACCCTCCAATGGCCACCGCGGCTGGCGCGCTGCAGCCGGCGCAATGCGCTGATCCGATGGCAGGAGCCAGGTGCTTCTCCTGGTCTCCCATGGGGTGCAGGGCCCAAGCACTTGGGCCATCCTCCACTGCACTCCCGGACCACAGCAGAGAGCTGGCCTGGAAGAGGGGTAACCGGGACAGAATCCGGCGCGCCCACTGGGACTAGAACCTGGTGTGCCGGTGCCGCAAGGCGGAGGATTAGCCTGTTGAGCCACGGCACCGGCCTAAGTGCTAACATTTTAATAAGTAGTGAGACCCAGGAGAGCAAAAGGAAAGGGAAGTGAGGTGAAGGGGCAAGAACAAATGTATAGAAGGTATGCTATAGAGTTTTCTATAGCTTTGTGACACATAAAGCTGATTGAATATGCTGAATCACCATGGGAAGAAAGAAGAATTGGACTGTTGGTTCTCATTTCTCATGGGAGGTACCCCCAAGGGGCATCAACTGCCCTGTAACTCTTGGTTGCATCAATCTCCCTGTAACTTCTGGTTGCATCAATCAGCAGCCAGTAGGGGAATATCATCCAACACAACTTTAGTAGCATCCATAGTGTACCAGCAGTGCAGGATGAGCAGATGCACAATATAGAGCACCAAGCTGATACTGTGGTATTTTCTGGCTCAAAACCAAAAGGAAGAACAAGAGCAGGACATAATAAGCTCTGCAGGTAGGCATGATGTAAGGCCCTGTCAAATAGAGTCATTGAGTCAAACTGTAAGCTGCAGGACTGACATGATAGCAATGATAGGGCTTCGTGATTTCTAAGATAATGAAGATTGTTGCTTGGTCTACTTTAATCAGAAGTAAGGCAATAAGTACATGGATCTGGAGGTTTGATACTGAGTTCTGTACAATGACCTTTACTCAGTTTATGGACTTGCTTGCTCCCACCATGACAGTTGCCAACCTATTAGTATCTATGACTAAAAATATCTCCCTTTCAGTTACGATGCATAGAAGATGTGAGCTCCTAGCTAAGGTCACTCTCCCTTTGTTCACAAAATTTCAATTTATCTCATTCCTCAGATATTTCTTTATTATTATTTATTCGACTTATTTGTAATTGACAAAAATTATATACATATATGTTTGTATGTAATATATATGTGTATCACAAACAACATGCTGTTGTAAAATATGCATGCACTGCAAATTTGTTAAATGGAACTAATTTGATATGCATTAATTCACATACTTATCATTTTAAGTGATGAGAACATTTACACTTAAAATCTGTTATCTTAGCAATTTTCAAGAATACAATGTATTGTTATTAACTATTGGCATCATGATGTACACATCTCTTGGACTTATTCATCCTATGTAATTGAAATTTTACACCCTTTCACTGATATCTCCTTTATTCCCTTTTTTCAATAGTTCCTAGAAACCACAGTTTTACTACCTAATACTGTGAATTCAATCTCCAGTGATTTTGCCACTCTCTCCTATATATTATGATTTTTCTTCTCTACCGAATCATACCTGCACTATTACTATGTTGGCATAGTATAACTTGCTTGTAAAAAGACAAAACAAAGGCCCTCTTGATTCCATTTTTTCTCTTAATCTATGCTCTCATTCCTCTGCTACTCTGTATGACTATTTTTAAAAACGCTATCAAAAATCTGTGTTCATTTTATCTCCTTCTAGTATTTCTTGAACCCATGTAATTGCACACTGAATTATCACTCTTCCAAAGTTGCATTTCTCAATGTAATCAATATTGTTGACATTATTAAATGCAATGGCTAATTCTTCTTTATACTCTTATATGATCTATCACCCATGATTAGCAGTTGTTCACTTCCTTCTCCATGAATTTTTTTTTTTTGGGGTCTTCTGATACCAAATTCTTGAGATTTTCCCCCACAGAGCCTGATTCTTTTTTATAAGATTTTAAATTTATTTTTATAGAGTGGGAGAGACAGAGACAGTAGAGAGATTCCATCCGTTGGTTCACTCCCCAGATGGTCACAAAGGCCAGCATTGGGCCAGACTGAAGCCAAGAACCAGGAGCCAGGAGATCCATTGGGGTCTCCCATATGGGTGCTAGGGACCCAAACAATTAGGCTATCTTTTGCTCTTTTTCCCAACCCATTAGCAGAGAGCTAGATCAGAAGTGGACATGTACTGGCACTCATATGGGATTGCCAGCCTCACAGGTGGTGGTTTTACCTGCTAAACAAAAATGCTAGTCCCAGCCCCAAATTTTTCAATGTCCTTTGCTGGTTGTATTTCATCTTCTTAACCTCTCAGTGTTAGATTTCAGTCTTTGAAATCCTTTCTTTATAAACCTACTTTATTGGTGATCTCAGTCAGTCTTATGACTGAAGGGTCATATGTATGCCTACAACTTATGAATTTTTATTTCCTGTAAATCCTACTCCATTCCACATATCACTTCAATGTCTAGAAACATGTCAAGAAAAAATATACTAGCAGACTCAAATAGAAGTTAAAGACTGATGCTCATCAATAAGTACCATAGGACCAAATGACAACCTGGACCAAATCAGGATAAGGATTTTTATAGGGTGAGGAAAAGAGGAGAGTATGTTTCTGAGGCTGCATTTTTTCAAATCTGTAACTGCTGCACAATTTGCAGTTAGAATGATGTAAATGTTAAATATTTCCGTGCCTCTTGCTCAGAATCATTGATATAATCTTTTTGGAGCAGCTATCTGAGTAGCTCTTTTGAGAGTTATCTTTGTAAATCTTGTGGGTTGTTTGTTAACTGCCTAATGCCAGGTAAGGTTCAGAAAAAGAGAAGATAGAAAAGAAAAAAAGCAGAGAACAGAAAAAATAAAAGAGAATGGAGACAAAGATCAAGGGAAGGAAAACTGAGTCTGTTTGAATTCTTTTACAGGAAACTTAGACTCAAGAAGTTCCAAATCGAATCCTTGATCACTCACAAATGCACTTCCTTTACTGATTTCCACTTATCAGTTAATGGCAAGTATATCCTTCAAGCCTGTATAATAGTTTCTCGTATGTCATTATAAAGCAAGTCTACAATAACTATGAAGTTGCCCAGATCCAACTCTTCATTACCCAAAGAGTTGCTCAAATCAGCACTTTGGAGTCGTCTTGACTTTCCTCATTTACATATCTCACACAAAGTCAATCTGTCAATGCATATTTCAACAAAATATATCCAGAATGTAATCATGTATCACCACCTCCACTACTCTCACTATGATTTGCCACAATCCTTTCTCACCTAGATTATTGTTTTGACCTTCTAAGTCATTTCACTGTTTTATTGACATATTTTATATGACATATATGTCTACTGAAATCTATGTCTATTAAAATATACATATCCAAACAATCCTGTGAAAAGCATAACTACAGGGAAGTACGTTTGGGAATGCAGTTAAGTTGTGGCTTGGGACACCTGCATCCCATGTAGGAGTGCTTGCTTTCAAGACTGGGCTCCACTCCCAATTCCAGCTCACTGGTATTGCAGACTCTGAAATGCAGCAGTAGTGGCTCAAGCATTTGGATTCCTGCTACCCATGTGGGAGAAACAGTTTGTATATCCAACTCTTGGTTTTAGCTTGGTCCAGCTCCAACTTTTGGAGCATTTGGGGAGTGAATATGAGGATGGGAGATCCCTTTCTCTCTCTCTCTCTCTCTCTTTCTCTCTCTCTCCTTCTCTCTCTCATAAACAATTTTTTTAAAAAAAGGGAAAAGTCCTATATAATCTTTGCTCTCAAGCCTATATAATAGCTTGGTATCACTCTTAGATAAAATTAAGTCTTTACAATGACTATGAAGTTTCCCAAATCTGACTGTTCATTACCCTTGGCTATCGTAACTCTCCTTGCATTTCTTCCACACTCCCCTGCTTGAATATGCCAGAGTCTCTCCCATCTTACAGCTTCTGCACTTGCTCATTCCTGTACCCAAATTCTTTTTCCTTAAGAAAGGCCTCATTCTCGCTTTTTCAGTTAAAATGCCACCTTATCAATGAGAAATTCTATTGGAGGGTGAACCAACGGCAAAGGAAGACCTTTCTCTCTGTCTCTCTCTCTCTCACTGTCCACTCTGCCTGTCAAAAAAAAAATATATATATATATATAAACCTTATATCTCCTGCCTCTAATACTCCTATTCCCACCTGCTTTTTTTTCATAGCAGGAAAATAAGTTGTAGTGAGTTTTTTATTAGCTGTCTCTCTTTCTGATCCCTCCCACCAGTAGCATAAGCTCCATAAGGAAGGGATTCTGACTGTGAGGGATTCCGACTGCTGTATTCCTGGTAACTAGACACTTTGCTACAGATGTTGCTGAAGCACCTGAATGAATCAGGGAATGATTCTTGAAATTTCCCGCCCTATACTGTTTTCTGTTCTATCTAAAACCTCCATTCATAGAACATTGACTTTTCAGATAATTTTGTTCTCATTTTTTTATCTCTGTCATTTGGCTCAACTTTCTGCAGTAATTTTGTAACTTTTTCTGAATTACTTTTTTTTTAATTCTTAAAAATAAAAAAATAAATTATCTATTTGGTCTATCATATATAACATTCCCCAAAGGTCATATCCTCTGTAGCTTATTCACAACATTTGTTATTGTGTTATGGTTCTACTGTCTTTTCACATGTCTTAAGGATACCCCCTGGAGATTTGCTTTTTTGTTTTTTAAAGTTCTCTTTTACTCCCTGGTTTGTCTCTTAATGCCATTCTTTCTGGTTATATATAAATATCCATAAATAAAAATCTAGAATAGTTTGTAATATTGATAATGGTACCTGGATGTCATGGATACAAGAGGGGTTGATTATAACTGTGAGAAAATGCTTGTCTTTTTGCTTATCTGTATTTTCTTCATTTCTTAATGAGGAGATACTACTGTTTTAATGGAAACATATTAAAAAAACTAAACAAAATCAAGAGGGAAAATTAATACAGATTGAAAACAGATAAATAAGGTATGGTAGACTTTTGGGAAGGGAAATACAGTTTAAGGAAACAGGAACATCAGAAACTATCAAAAAGAAGAAAAACAAGTGGTTCTAACATCCAAAAATAGAAAAACTTCCATTTCTGATGGTTTTTTCCTGCCATGTTCTGAGAATCTTTGGTCTGTGTTCCAGTCACTGGACTACAATGCACTACCTCAGATAGAATATTTTTGTTTGGAATAGTTCTATCCAGAATCTGGGCTACAAGCAGCTGAGTTAACCTTACCATATATTTTTTTTCTTTTTTGAGTCACACAGTTGCAACCCTTTTCTGAAGCAATTTGTGGGCGCTTCTGGAAGAAACTTTCCAGTGTCATGATTTTGAAAAGTACTCTCTCCTCATGCCCTAGACTTTGGCATTAATTTTACCAACAATCAAATTCTATCAGTGAGAGAATATTTTGGCTTAGATAATTGAAATATTATTGATATTATTATTATTGATAATATTATATTGAAATATCTGAAAGTTTATCAACTCAACCTATAGGAAATGAATTCAAAAGGGAGTAAGTAAATGTGCTTTCAGACATGGCGAATCAGACTTGCACATTATAATAAAGTTTAGAAGTTATCTCTTGCTAGCAGGATTAGTAGGTAATATAATACCAACTAGCATTTTTGGTAAAGGCAATTTTCTCAGAAACTGAATATCTAAAAAACCCTGAAATCTTGTTTTAATATGGAGGCACGTATAAGAGCAGTAGTGGGAAGAGATGAAGTATGAGAAATCATCTAGTGCGGTGCCTGGGTCAAAGTAGTATATAATGTTTTATTAAATCTTAAAGTTGGCCAGGCCTCTCATTCCACAGAGGAGGAAGCCAAGGCCTGGTGAAGGTAACAGACTTGCCAAAGGGAAATATATTGTAGAGACCAGCCTGGAGCCTACAATGAGAAGCAAACTCAAACATTACAATCCTAAATCATGGTTTAAGCAGTGAAAACTTCAAATCATGATTTTTTCCCAAAAGAATAACATGCTGCCATTTGAAATCACACATTCAATTGGTTTCATAATCAATAGCTACTATAGTAATATCCAAGACGATGTAATGTTACATGTATTTATGCATTAGCTACTTTTCTTAAAAAAAGACTTGATCGAAGTAATAATTTCCATGCAATAAAGTGCATTGATTTCAATCATGAAGTTTATGAACTTCACAAAAGTATGTGTTCTTTTAAGTAACACCACATCAATGTTTAAATTACTACCCAAAACTTCTAATACCCTGATAATTCCCATTTGCCCCTTTATAGCCAGTTCCACCTCCTACACCTCAGGCTCAGGCAACCACTGATCTATTTTCTGTCATGATAAATTAGAGTTTCTTGCTCTATAATGTTGTATAATGGAATCATAGTATTGACTGTCATAGTATGGTATCTTTTTTCAAAAGTAATTTTGAGATTCATCCATGTGTAAGCCTATTTTGTTGATTATCAGTTCATTATATAGATATGCCATATTTGTTTATCTAGTCACATGTTAATGAACACTTAAATGTATTTCAAAGAATTGGATTATTATAGATTTATTATCAATATTTGTGTATAGATGTTGCTCTCATCTCTCTTGGTAAATTACTGAAAGTCTTATTTATGGGTGGTATGTTAAATTCACATTAAAATTTGCAAGAAATTACCAAAGATTTCTACAAAATGGCAGTGCAATTCTATATTCTCACTAATAGTACATGAAAATTCTAATTGTTCTATAGTTTTTCCAATATTGACTATTTTAGTCTTTTTAATTTTAGCCATTTTAGTGGATATGGGGTGATAACTCATTGTGGTTTCAGTCTGAAATTCCCTGATAACTATTGATATTGAATGTCATTTTATGTGTTTACTAAGCATTTATATATATGTATATATATGTATAAATATGTATATATATGTATAAATATACATATATATGCCTTTGTGAAGTCTGTTAAATCTTTTGTCCATTTTCTATTTGTGTTTTTTTTTATTATTGGGTTGGAAGAATTCTTCATGAATGTTGATATACTTTTAGATTATATGTATTGCAATATGTATTGCAAAACCTATTTCATGTCTTTTCATTAAGTATTTGAAATCAGAACTTATTGATTTGGATTTCTATTGCTTATGGTTTGTGATTTTTGTAACAGATTTAATTGTTTACAGCCCTTGTCTCTACTGTTGAGGAACAGTGTTTTTTTTTCTTCTTACTAATTGTTGAATTCTTTATGTGGTAGAGGGTTAATCTTATTCTAACTCTTTATGTGGTAGAGGTAGAATGGGAGTATGTCATGGTAAAAATTAAAAGAATGGGAAAAGAAGGAGGAGGGAGGGTGGGAGCATGGGCAGGAGAGAGAGTGGGGTGGAGAGGAATGTATTGCCATGCTCCTAAATCTGTATACATGACACACATGAAATATGTCCACCAAGTATAAATAAATATAAATAAAAATTTAAATAAATAAAAGAATTCTTTGTATCTATGATATAAAGATTTGTCTCCTGTGGTTTCTTTTGAATTTTTATAGTTTTACATATATTTATGTCTATGATTAGTTAAAAGCTAAATTTGTATTTTATTTAAAGTCAAGATTCATTTTCCCCTTCAAGTATATCCAGCTTTTATAGAGTCAGATGTTGAGAAGGCTGTTCCATCCTACATCAAAATACCTTAGCATTTTTTAAAATGATACTCTATTTAGAATGTGAAAAGTTGTCTTATGAAGTAATTTGTAGTAGTTATAAATTTAAAAAATATATTCAGAGAGCTTTAAGGAATGTTTTGGATAGTAAAGCCATGAGTGGATCATGTATTATTTTTTGGATGTTAAGCCAAGTGATTTATAAGACAAATACATAATTGCTACAATTTGTTGAATGACTATTATGTTCCAATATTTTCCCACTTAATTCCTGTAATGATTCTGCAAGGTAGGTATTACTCTTCTCAATATATATGCACAGCCACTGAAGTTAAATACTTACCCTTAAATGCCTTAAAGTCTTGCCTAACTTGGCCTTTTATCCCAGAATTTCCTCACTTACGCTACACCACATTCATAATACCCATCACAAAATTCTACGTATCGCATGAATATCAGGGCAAAGCATTTCAAAAAAGCCTAGTAGGGTCCTCCCAGCTACTGTAGATCACAATCCTTTTCTCAGATTCAGAAAGAAATAATGAACTTAAGGCTAGGAGAATTTAGTATGAGAGAGCACCCCCTTACCTTGCTGGCCTAAGTAGTAGTTTTCATCTAAATCAGAAAAACACCTGTAAGAGTTTAAGGGCGAGATGAAAGAGGATAAGCAAGAGAAAAGGATTGACATGTGTGTAGTACCAATGTAGATCTCAAAGGAGATGATCTTTTTTTTTTTATTTAATAAATGTGAATTTACAAAGTATAACTTTTGCATTGTGTGGCTTCCCCTCACCCCAACCTCCCTCCCCGCCACAACCCTCCCATCTCCCATTCCCTCTCCCATCCCACTCTTCATCAAGTTTCATTTTCAATTATCTTTACATACAGAAGATCAACTTAGTATTTACTAAGCAAAGATTTTAACAGACTGCACCCACACAACCGCACAAGATATAGAGTACTGTTCGACTAGTAGTGTTATCATTAACTCTCATAGTAAAACACATTAAGGACAGAGATCCTATGTGGGGAGCATGTGCACACTCCCATTGTTGATTTAACAATTGGCACTCTTATTTATGACGTCAGTAACCACCCGAGGCTCTTGTCATGAGCTGTCGAGGCTATGGAAGCCCCTTGAGTTCACCAACTCTGAACTTGTTTAGTCAAGGCCATATCACAGTGGAGGTTCCTTCCTCCCTTCAGAGAAAGGTGCCTCCTTCTTTGATGGCCCGTTCTTTCTGCTGGGGTCATGTTCACTGAGATCTTTCATTCAGGTTGTTTTTGCCACAATGTCTTGGCTTTCCATGCCTGTGAGACTCTCATGGACCTTTTAGCTAGATCTGAATGCTCCAAGGGTTGATTTTGAGGCTGGAGTGCTGTTTAGGGCCTTTGCCATTCTATGAGTCTGCTGTGTGTCCCACTTCCCCCACAGGATGGTTCAAGAGATGATCTTACAACTTAAGAAAATCCATTGACACTGAGTACCATTACTTTAGACATAGAGAAAACAAAAATTTGACTAGCTAATGTATTATCCAAAGTGTTACATCTTGTAAGAAAGGGAGATAGAAGGCTAAATGGGGCACCTTATGCTGGCACTAGAAAGAAACAAGGAGCTGAGGTGAACCTGGACAATCAAAGAGTTATTTGCCAAGTAAGGGAGCAAGGAGGGGCAAAGGCAGCTGTGAGATCACTTAGCTGTTCTTTCTGAGGCTGAACCCAGCTCACTGATCTTATATCCCTGTTCTCGCTGCTCTGGTTCATACATACAGCTAATTCATTTTCTTTTATCTAATACTTTTAAAGTATCTCTGAGAAAGAGTATAGAATGTAAATCAAGTTACAATCACAATAGGTTTGGAACTGATCCAAGGACTTAATGTAAGACCTAAATAATAGAAAGCAAAAATCGCAGAAAACTAAGGTTGTTTGCATTCCTATGTCTTATGAATAAAACTAAAAATAATGACATAATCTCTTGTTCTTTGAAAGAATTGTACTGTTAACGTTTTGAGTGAAAGGATTGGAGAAATAATCTTTCAAAATGGATGACAGTGAGATCCACCATGCAAAACTCCTCTTGGAATGGCACTCATTTCCCCAGCTACCACCTGTAATACAACCTAGATTCTAAAGGAAGGTTAAATATAATTAAATACACACTCAAAAACAGTGTACACACAAACATTCTTACGTAACTTTCAGAGGTGCACTTTACATGGAGAAACCCCAATGTTTTGGTTTTATTTTAATAGGCTTCTCTCAGGCACGTTGTATAAGTTACTTCAATGTCAGGTACTAATCATGGAGTGTCAATCTGAGAGTTTAAATGTAAGTGCTTTCAAGGGTCAGACACGGTCTGATTGTAAAAATATTATTAAAAGGGGATAGGAAAATTGTGACATATAAAAATATTCTAGGATACAGGAATTCTATACTTCCAGAAATAAAGCAATAACAAAGAAAAAGAAATATTAACTACCCTAATTTGATCAATACACCTTGTAAACATTTGCTGAAATGTCACACTGCATCCCATAAGTACAATTACTATTTTTTTAAAAGGGGGCAAGTGATTGGTGTAGAGGTTAGGACATTGCTTGGGGCACCTGCATGCTATATTAGAGTATCTGGGTTTTAGTATCAGCTTCTCTCCCAATTTCAGCTTCCTGCTAATGCTCACCCTGGAAGGCAGCATTGGTAGCTGTCCCTGCCACTCACGTGGAAGCCATCAATTGCCTTCCCAGATTCTGGGCATTTGAAGAGTGAGCCAGTAGATGGGTGATTTCTCTCTCTCTCTCTTAAATAAAAAATAATTTTTAAAGTACTGTAATTTTAGCTGTTTTAAAGACTGTCCTTGCTCTACTAAGCACAGCTATCAATCCAATTGAGATTTCTGGACAAGATGAACTCTTTTGATAAATTGTCACATTTAAAAGGAAATGTCTAATTGGAAAGATATAATAAAAAGTACTTAATAAATAATTTGGTTATAAGCATGTACATTAGAAACTAGATTGAATCCACTTAGCTGGTAGTAAGCAGGAGAAATATTCCAATCATATTTATTTATTTATTTATTCATTCAATGGTCTTATAGATCCTAACTGATCTTTTGAACAGAATTGACAATTTGTTTAATTAAATTGATAGGCTACTTATGTCTTAATAATCCTACAGTTACCTAGATAAATCAATGCTTAAAGACAAACATTTTGCAATTTTTCACTCAGATTTTTTTTTCAATGCCAGGTAAATGTCAATCAACTTATGCGGAATTAACTGCATATTAATAAGCAAAACCTTTCTTGATACATAAATGCTTGACATACTCTTCTTTCTGAAGATTATTTTATATTTGTAATGGACAAGAGTATGGAAAAAACCTTTTGATCTCAAAAGACTAAACTTTTGTGAACTGAAATATTCTGTTTTACCTATGCATTTTAAAAAGCAGTGGACAAAATGCTTTATCAGATTATAAATTTTACATTTTTAAAAGTCAGTAAACTTGTGAATGAAATGAATTTTAGTGTACATTTGTTTATATATATACTTAGTATATATATTTATTATATATATGTATATTTAGTGTATAAACTTTTGATTTTCAGGTATTAAAATCAGTAGGAATATATATCATCTTGATACCAACTACAGCTGCTGATTTTAAGTGATCATTGACCAGAAGCCTGGTTTGAGAGATTCTATGTTTACAGACATGTATGCTCTTCTCTTCTGCAGAGGAATGGACTTTACAAGCCAAGGGATATCAAGTGAATAGCACTCCATAAACCAATATTCTTAATAGACTAATCTGATTGTCAATCAGCTCCTACACCTATCTGAAGAAACATTTGACATTTTGTCTATATTCATTTATCAAGAGTCTAAAAATAGATTTAATTTAATAACATTAGTGTTCAACTTGTCCAACGTTCAGCTCTTATTCCAGGGGGAACAATGCTTGTAGCAATGGTAAAATTAGGAAAGTTGTTTAATGTCGCATTAGTTAACATATGCAAGCTTACTTAACATGTGGATGGCAAATAAGTGTAATTACATTAAAACAAGGAGCTGTAGCACAGAAGCAATAAAAATAGACTAGGTTGTATTATTAATTCTTGTGTTAAGGGTTTTGAGCCATGTTGATTGGCCTGAATTTTTTGATTTTGTTATGGTACAAAGGGATTGTTTGAAGTAATTTGTCCCCGAGAGAGGCTCACAATCCCAAGCGGGTTTCAATTCAGCAAAGCAAATCTAATTTTGTTTGCTTTATGCAAACCAGAAGGGGCTGTGGTTCATTCTGTTTTCACTGGAGGGGAAAGGCACACTAATGGGACCTGCTGAAATGCATGCATTGCAAACATCATACCCCTGCATATATTAAATTTAGCTATGTGATGCACTGTGTTCATCATCTCATTGTGTACACAGATACGCTTTAGAACAAAGCCTTTTAATAGCGAGGGAACCTTACTACATTATGTCAATACTCTATTGTATTTATATTTAATGCCGTCATTGGAATACCTGCCCTTAGCTAGAGTATGTTCATATTTGTGATCATTTTGCATTTCAGCTGCTCCTCATGTGCAAGAGGATGGTAATTTAAGGCTATTATGCAGTACTTTAATACTAGCATCTGAAGATTAATTATATGTAGATTGATAAAGCATTCCAATTTTCCCAGTCTCCACCCCTTACATGTATACTTCTTGTATACCTGAGTTAAATTGAAGAGATGTTTACCACCTTATTGAAAGAATAGAACACATATCAGTCTGAAAACTCAGACTGGGAGACAAGTGGTGAATAATAATATCTGTACAACAGGTAATGCTAAAGATATTCTCCATCTCTGTAACAACTCGCCACCCTGCCAACTGCACCCTCCCGCACCGTGGTCTTCTTTCCACTTGCCAGACATAGCTAGATGCTTCCAGAAATATTTGATCAAATTGATCAAAATTAGAGGGTGTATGAGATGGGAAAAGAAACTTGTACATGATAGATGATAATGCAGTTATTGGCTAGGTGAATTTATTCACATAAAAATGGAATTATTTGTCAATTAAAATTGTATAATGACTGCATCTCCTGTCATGCCATCACTGCTTTCAGTGTGTTTTTGTTTTGAAAACAGTTCCAGTACTGCAAATAGACAGACACATCTCCAAACCCTTCAGTTCATCATTAGACATTTGGCGGCATGCCTACTTTGCTGTTAATTTTCCAAAACTACATTAATTTGCTGAATGACTTTTGTGAATCAGTTCACATAAAATTCAAGATGATACTTGTCATGTATCAAAGAGTGACTATTAAAAGCACAGGTTACTTGTAAAAATACACTGTGAATCAGTTTGAATTCTGCGTGTTAAGTTCAAACATGGGTTAGCATTAATGATTTTTTTTTTCTTTTCTAATGGAAGTTGCTTAATGAAACATTACAAGGATAATCTTCCTATTGGATTTTTCGGCTTCTGCTTATCTGTTTCTTCAATTTACTAGTGTATACGTTATTAATTTGACTTGATTCAGAACACAAGAGACATTTCAGGCAGTTGAAATTCAATGGTGTAGCCAAAAATAATTGTTTAATATTGTGACATAAGGGATTTGATCCTCAAGGTATACTGTATCTGACAGTTGTGCAATTTAAACATTGAAAGATATTACTCTGTGCACAGAACCAAATAGTAAAATCACATGGCTTTCTTAGAAGAATTTATTCACTCACATAAGAGGAAATTTGAGAGATGTTAAACTTAATGACATCCTTTAGTTTAAAATCACAAAATAGTTTAGTTGCCATTAGAAATGCTGCCTTATTTATATATGTACTTTCTTGGTTTACAAAATATGTTAACTCTAAAGGAAAATGCTGACTCAGTCCTGACATAAACATCATCTGATGAGCTTTGACCAGACATCACAGGTCAAATTATAATTTTTATTTGAATACACACACACATACATACATACTTCCTAATATATGTGTTATAGTGTACTATACTGTTTACATGCATATATATTATACCGACATGGTACTTCCAAAAATTCAAAGAAAATGTGATCAAAAGACAAGTTTATTTTGGTGTTTAAAATTGTGAAGCCTAGGCATAGTTTTTTCATAATATGCATTTTTCATGAACTTGTGAAGGATTCTCATATACATGGATTAACACAATTTCTGCATCAAAATAAACATCTTTGAATTATTATATTTCCATGAACTTTTTGGAGTATACTCTTTGTAATATACATGCATATAAAGAAATACATGTTGTATTATATATATATGTATATGTATGTTATTAGATATTTTGTGTGTGTATTACCCTGGTTATCTTATAAACATGTTTCTTTTTTTTTTTTTTTTTGACAGGCAGAGTGGACAGTGAGAGAGACAGAGAGAAAGGTCTTCCTTTCCCGTTGGTTCACCCTCCAATGGCCGCCGCGGCCGGCGCGCTGCGGCCGGCGCACCGCGCTGATCCGATGGCAGGAGCCAGGAGCCAGGTGCTTTTCCTGGTCTCCCCATGGGGTGCAGGGCCCAAGCACTTGGGCCATCCTCCACTGCACTCCTGGGCCACAGCAGAGAGCTGGCCTGAAGAGGGGCAACCGGGACAGAATCTGGCGCCCCGACCGGGACTAGAACCCCGTGTGCCGGCGCCGCTAGGCGGAGGATTAGCCTGGTGAGCCGCGGCGCCGGCCTATAAACATGTTTCTTATAACTACAACTTAATTGACATAATGCAGTGGTAGGGACTGCATTGAAGATAACGTATCAACCTTCAATGAGTTGAAACTTGCAACAAATATCATAAGAAATCAAGCCACTTTTAGCTTTAAGTCTAGAGAGGTCCATGTGGCACAAAAGGCCCTGTATGGTATAGAATATCTAATTCACTGCCACTTATGGACTCTTCTATTGTATTTTCCAACCTGCTCAGTTTTTCCTGGTCTACCTCATTAGACTGACAAGAACAGAGGAAGGAGGAGAAAAAAGGGGAAAATGAATGGCTGCAATCTCCCTGTTGTGTGGCACTGATGTTCAATCACTGCTAATTCAGACAAAATTTATACAACACTTAGTAAGCTTAGCAAGGTTTCCTAACAAAGCAACTCATCCAAATAATAAATGTCCTACTAGACTGATCTCTGATATTCAAAGGACAGTTGAAAAGTCACACTGGAGGAATTTGCTTTAATTCCTTAGTATACTTTTATGAAAGGCAGCATAACATGCAAACTATGCCCCAGTGTACTCTTAAGTCTCACACAGACATATGTCCTTAACCTTGAAATGCCAAAGGCAGTCCCTGCCCAATTCCTGTTTAGCTCAGCTTCCTAAGCTTGTATGGGAAGATAAGTCTGTTCTCAGAGAGCTTCCACTCAATAGTATGTTGATGAATTTTTAACAATGAGCTCTTAGGGGAAAGAAAAATAGTTAGTGATTCTGACTTGTGACAAGTGCCAGTTCTAGTCTACCAATGTGTCACTACTGAATGCCTAGTGCAGGACAAGCAGTAGCACACTATTCCACAATATATGCAACATATAGACACACCTCAAAATCACAGATTATAGTAAATGTAATCAAATAGGAAGTAATAAATTTGGACTACTACTTTCTTTTTAATATAACCTACTGAAATGTCAGTTTATAATTTTATTAATTTTTAATATCAGTTGTATATCACAACAGCTTGCAAAATCCTGAAAATTGAACAGCTGCTGTTATGAATTAGTGCAAGGCAATCCCACCACATCAGTTCCTCCTTCCCTTCTCAGCATACACACCACACAATTAGCTTCCTGGTTCATTAACATTGATCCAGAGTTATGCCTCATAAAATGTGAAAATATTTGTCCTGGCAAAAAGCAAAATAGTTTCTTATTGATCAATTGCTCCTAATATTGTTTTGTAGTACTGTCTCCATCTGGATTTTCAGTGACGCATTCTCTTTCTTTTCATTAAAGTCTCTATTTGGATCTTTGTTTTACTCAACTGCAAAGGGAGATATAGCCCCTTTCTGCATCTTTTGTCCAGTAATGGTGATTCTGCTCTGACACCTAAATAAGAAGAGAAAGAATGCTGCTACACAATGTTGTAGAGTGCTATGAGTGCTATGAAATTCTGCCGTCATGAGTCTGGGAAGACTGCCTGATCTGTATTTGGAACAATGCTATTTTGTTTAATTTGATATATGTGTGGGCTTTTTATTCAAATCTAGATGAACAGTTTGTAACAGTGGAGAGGAATAAAGGGCTTCTTATTACAGAAAGGTTGTTTATCGTTCACTACAAGACTTGGTATTCTGAGGAAAATCGGGAGAATTCTCCTTCTGGGGGCTGTGTGCTAGTATCCCAACCTCCATACAAAAGAGATAAAGCAAAAGTTGAAGGGAAGATCCTTGGAGGCTGATTCAGGGTCGTGTTTTAGGTATCTTTAAGTGAAGATGTTTCTTGGCCTTTAAAAATATTCAGCTACCCATTCCATCACTCATTTTTGCAGCTAATTGGACATTTTAAAACATGAATTCTCACTGCTTTGAAAGATTCAATGCCAACATCAATTAACACTTTCTCGAGGAAGAGTATATGGAAGAAGAGCTAAAGAAATCTTACCAGTGTAAGCACAACTGAACTTTGCTATCCCTAGCAATATTTTTATTCAACATGGCTCTAAAATGCTTACTTTCCACTGTAATTGCAACTCTTTCTCTTCTTTATTTTCTTGATCTCAACCCAACCAATGGCCATTCAAACTCAGGTCAACTCTTACTCATTCATAATTGATTTCAAGTTCTACAGATTATCATAAAATTAACCCTCACCCTAAAGTATCAACATAGCTTATAGAAATGAAATACTACATTTTCCACATTCTCTAACCATGAAATGAAAACTCCAATTATACACAAAGAATATAATGGTTTGACAAATGTTGTCACTAGCTATATACTATTTGGCATATAGTATATACTATGTATATGCTATTAGTATATATATACTATGACACACACCTAAATATTTAAAAATATCTTGTTTATTCAATTATTTAAGCAGACACTAATAGAAGTAGAATCAAAGCCAAACTCCTCCCTAACTTTTAACTGGTGGTCCATTAAACCTGGATTGCCATCTAGCTTGTATAAGTATCACATTCTTGCATGTCTTTCACTTTATGTGCTTCTCTTCTCACAGCTCTACCCAACCATTCTGCAATGCTGATGTTTGTTAGCTGAAAGCTGTACACAACACTAGGTTCATTGGTCCTCTAGACCTCCAGGAACCACTACCACACTGAATTTTATGTCCTAGTCCTCCATGAGCTTACTCTCACATCCATTAAGCAGGTGCCATAGATGCTTATGTCGGACATGCCAATGTCTGATACTATGTGATGCAGTCCAATATATGCTTCAACATCAGAGAATCACTTCCTCTAGGGTCACAGGTCATCAGAGTAACTCACCTCGAATGCCGGGGTGGAGAAAAGTCATTTAAATTGCATTTTAAATGATGGCTAGGGCTTACACATACAAATAAGCACAGGATATTTAGTATAACTTGGCAGAAGTTGTGATTGAACAGATCAGATTCAGGTAGTCTTCCAAACTACAATCTTAAATTATGTAAACTCTAGAATAACAAGCGACATAACATACGCAATGACCTTGATGTCTTTCTTCCTGGGGTGTAGACTTGGAAAGCAGTTCGTGAGAAAGCTTTGTGGCAGGAAGAGTATTTGAGGACAGGCAGATATAATGGAAAAAAATAACAGGAGGAAATGCCTGCGAAGACCATGAGTAAAGTGGAATGTGCCATCATCTAGGAAAAGGAACAGATTACCCGGGCAGAAGCAGAGGGATTGTTTGTCATAATAAATAATGAGATGTCATTTATTGAGCAAATATTCTCAGATATGTAGGCATGATGGTGAATGCTATGCATGCCTTATTACTATCTTCAAAAAACCTGGCAGTCAGATGTTTAAGAGGAAACAGAGCCTCCAAGGATTATGGTACATACCTTAAGTCAAGCTGTTAGGATTGGCAGAGTCAGAGAATGGAGAGATTTAAATAGAATATGAGGAGTTTGAATTTAGGGGTATAAAGGAGATACAAAGGAAACGGCTTCCAAGATGCCATGATATAGAAGAAAGAGTCCCAGTGTCCTTGTTAGGAACCCTGAGTTGGTCTGGGTTAGGGTTAAAAATGTCTATCTACATACTGGCTGTGGATTTCAAAAGGAGGACTGAACCTAAGAGGAGCTTCAAAAGGCACTAAAATTACTTGACAACAGGATTGCAGGATTATCAATCAGTCAAACAAAGAAGATAGGAAAAAAAGTGTTTTTCATGTGAACATGATGTCAAATGTGTTTATCCTAACTAGACCATGCTTCATAAGTCTTGTATGTTAGTAAATATAATGAATTTTACCATTCTCTAGTAAAACATCATTTCTTTTCTAACATGCCTTCAGTTGTCGGGGGTCTATCAGCCCTTCCACCTTACTACTTGATTCTTTTATCTCAGGAACTTATATTAAATTGTAAATAGCACCAATAATTATTATCTAAAAAATGGAAAATGAACTGAATATATTAACTTGGCAGGAGCTCATGCTGTATGGCTTTGAAAGCCTGTGGAGTCTTCAGAGGCTCTTTGGCCAAGAGGAAATACATATGCCAGACAAACAGGACTCTGTTCCAAGCACAGCTTGCACAGGAGGCCTGACAAGAGCAGACAAAGGAACCTGGAAAGGAAAATGAGGAAGCAGTGGAGAACTTAGCGATACAGAGGTCAGGACAGATAGAACTTGGGGGATGTAGGGGGCCATTGATGTGATAGGTAGAGTTGTGGGATACTTGCAGCATCACAAATGAAATAAAGTTAAAAATGCTTCATCACTATGCTACATGTGACAATGCAGAAAAGGGGATGAATGAGTAAACTTAATCTGACCAGAGTTAACTGATGGTAAGAAAACAATCCAGTGTTAGCAGTGGTAGTGGTGTCTTTCATTTATGGATGACGTCTCCTTCACACAAAAACTCTCACCTAAATGTCTTACAAAGAACTTGAGTGCACCCTGGACAGTACTCACCCTCATAACATCTTTAGCGAATTAAGAAATGTTAAACAATTTCTTTCTATTGTGAATGTTATTGCTTATATTGCAAGGGATCCTGTACCTCTAGGTACCACCAGGAGGAGGTCATGTTCCCTTGCTTCTGTTCCAGAATCCCATTCTCCAAACTTGAGGTCATTCCTGCAGGAGACAGGTCCTTTAAGCTCTAATGATCAATGAGATGATGTTAGTAACATTATTTGGATTTATTGACCTCTATCCAGGCACAGAGTTCATGTTCTCTGCAGCTTTAATAATAATATGTAAGGATGTACAGAGTTAAAAGAGGATGTTCCAAGTAAAAAAGAGAAAATCTGAAGTAATTCTGAAATTACAGGAGCCAGAAATTTTGCAACATCTTTACCACTTTAGGATAACACTGAGAAATATTTTTTAAAAATATGGTAGACTCTACTATTTGCCCAGTAGCGCAGGGATCAGTGAAAAAAACTGATTAAAATGTTAACTCTTCTGATTGATTCAAGAAACACTCAGTCTACACAAATGAGTGTGAATTATTTGGCTAACCCAATCCATATATTGGAAAATGGAATTTGTTTTATAAGCACAGAAATGAAGGATTGCTATCATCACACATGCATTATCAACATCACTATAGGAATTATCACATAAACTCTTCTTCGTGGACATACGTTTCTTAGATCAACAACTTTCCCATTTAATCTTGAATTACTGTCCTTTTCTGAGATGAAGAGTGAAGCCATGTGCCAATTATAAGGAAAATTCCTCTTCAAATTTGCAGTGAAGGTGTAGGACCTATTCCACAGGAAACATGAGGTTCCCTGTTTCAATGTGCTTACTTTTTGCAATACCATTGTGCCAGTCTGCCAAAGGAGCACTGGTATAATTGTCAGTCAGGTCCCCCATAAATAAATCTCCCAAAACAATGAGACGTGCATGTAAACATTACCCTTGCTGAGCGTATTTATTGCATGTTGATGTTGATTGTTTAAAAAGGGTTTATGGTTCAATAAATTGAGCACCTGAGCTGAGCGCTTGTAGGATGAAATTGAGAGTCGGGCAGATCAATGTAGACTCACTTCTACTTTTCGATCTGTTTAATAGATTTTTAAAACGACACTTAGAGCCCCGCAGAGGCGGCCGCCCTTCACGTCCTCCCAGCACATCCTCCCTCAGACACTCTTCGTTTCAGCACTCCCAGGCTCGCTGTACTTGGAAAAGCGAATGATCCTGCGAGCAGAAATTCGTGGAGCGCGCTCTTGGCCTCTGCTCTCTGCTGAACCGGGCTCATTTATTCAGCCGGTATTGCGAGTTGGGGGCCACGACAGTACATCTGACCCCTTTGGGGTAAAATTTGATCTGGCATTTCATTTCAAGGGCTCAGGCACCGGTCTGTCAAATCTTCATTTTGCGGGTGCCCACTAGAACTGCTGACGCTTGTCTCTAACTCCCTCGGCTTTCATCTTTCACTGGCAATAAACATGTCACCCTGCTGAGGTGAAACACAATCTGGAATTAAATTTACTGCATATAAAATATAGTGCCCTCTTTATTGGTTCAAATACTTGTCACTCATAATTTATTTGCCCGTGGATGGCCTTCATGCAGTGGGAAGAATGCCGGCAACTGGGAGGGGGCTTGGGTGCTCATTTTTGCTGGGGTCTGTTTCACTTTTCATTCTTTCCCATCCTTGGTCCTAAAATCCCACTTTCCCTCTTGGGCAAATCTGTTTTCCATGAAGCACCTCAAATAAAACTGGAGTCCTTTGCCAAAGTGTGGCAGGCATGTCGCTGAAACCATCAGCTACAGGCTTCTTGGCTGAGCAGCTGCGTGTTTGCTAGCAAGTGGCAAGAACAGGGCACCTGGTAATGCCCTCCAGTGAGCAGATCCCAAATACAATCGTGGGGAAGGAGGCAGGGAGGGGGAGTTTAGCTCTCTCAGTTTCAATCTCCCACTTGCCATGCCTTCCCTTCTGGCACTCAACTTTTTCATGATTTATTCCAAATACTGTCGATCAGCTTTAACTAATACAGTTCTTGTATGAAGCACCTCTCTAATCTCTTCAAACACAGATGTGGAAGCACGGCTTAGAGCATGGAGGCCAACAAAAGCCCTCTGCCTGTACCAGTGATTAGCTTTGATTGACACAGAGCCATTCTGCTCTCCTAGGCATCCTCTCATACCCAGAAATGATTGTTTGAAAATGAGACACACAGGGTACGGTGGGCACCAGCTCTAGTAAAATTGCAGTGCAACCGTAGTAGCAGATAACTCACAAACTAGACACTAGATACCTGACGTTGGATCCCCTGCCACCACCATTACCACCTTTTTTTTTATCTCTGTAGGTTTGTCTTTTTATGGAAAGGATTTTAATGAATATTAATTTCTCATTTAAATTTGTTGAAACACATACAGATGCATAGTTCATCTTAGCCTCTGTTTTCAACGCCACATGATCCCAGATAAAAAACGTGTAACAACAGAAATCCTGAGACTCATACTTTTTTTCAAATTTCTTTTAAATGCAAGTTCAAAGTTTGAATTTAAGTCTCAAACAGTTGGGAATCACCAAAACTGAGTAAACATCATTGATACAAATCCCGATTCCCATAGATCATTGGAATGATGTGTCTGTGTCAGTGGCGGGTACTGTATTTCTGCTTTTATTTATTCTACTATCTTATCTCATTTGGGGTTGTAAAATCTGCAAAACTTTCCAACTTGCCCTGGTTGGTTGAGGCTGCCTCCTGAAGTGACAAAGGGGACAGACAGAAGCGTTCTAGATTCGCCAGATAATTCTCAGTTGCTGCAAGGGTAGCCTTCAAGGTTTGTACAAAGTCTCCAGAGTTCTTCCAGATTTCTTTCTATCCCCAATGCTTAGCTGTAAAGTTTCCCAGAGTTGGAAGGTGTCATTCCTGTCTTCCCACCCCCAGAAAGCAGTCATATTATGACTAACCATGAATGTGAGATGTCTCTCTCTGCCTGCCTTTTCCAAACAGCAGTATAAGTGAAGAGAGAGACTCAGAATAAGAATTCTTGCTCCAACCAGCTATGAAATGTCTAATTTTATTTGCATCTGCACACATATGCAGTTAGATGTTTTATTCATTATTTACACACTTATTTCCAAAAGAAACTTCGAAAAGCAAAAGAAAAAAATTATACTTTCCTTTGGAATTCTTTTTATGATTTCAAAATAGTCTGTATGGTTTAATACCGACTTTCCCAATGCTTTCCAAAATATTTTAAATAAATTTTATATGTAGAAGCAGAATAACCAGAGAGAAAATATAAATAGTTTTGGGAAGTATCGCACCTCCTAAACAATTTTAGGAAGACAGAAGCGGAGTGGAAGAATTATTCATATCAACTCCTCTTTTCTTAAGGGTGGGGAAATTGAGGCCCAGATATTTTTAGTGACTTGTCCAAGATTGTCCAGTTAGTGAACAGAAGAGAAAACAATAAAATCCAATTCCTGTCCAAACTTATCCTCAGTATCTACTAGAGTTACTGGCATGTAATAAGATGTCTGTAAATATTTGTTGAATGAGTGAATGCAAACCAAGGTCTTCAGAGCTTAGAAGCTGAGAGTTATCACAGAATTGCCTCACCTGGGCATATTTGCCAGATATGCTGGAGCAATCTGTGTATACATTTATCCAGAACTACTTGTATTAGACCTAGGGAAAAGCAAGAGAAAATAATTTGTTTTCAGGGCTGGCGCTGTGGCATAAGGGGTAAAGCCACCCTCATTGTCACCAGTATCCTATATGGGCATTCCTCTGAATCCTGGCAGCTCCACTTCCCATCCAGCTCTCTGCTAATATGCCTGCGAATGCAGCAGAGGATGGACTAAGTGCCTGGGTCCCTGCAACCACATGGCAGACCAAGAAGAAGATCCTGGCTCCTGGCTTCAAACCAGCCCAGCTCTAGCCATTGTGACCATTTGCAGAGAGAACCAGCATATGGAAGAAATTCTCTCTCTCTCTCTCTAATTCTGCTTTCCAAATAAATAAATAAATCTTTAAAAAGATTTGTTTTCTATTTATAAGACCTCAGAAAGTATTTCTTTTATATTACTTTAATGTTCTTTAATGTTACCCCAGAATGAGTTATACCATTTTTCTTAAACTAAGAACTTTTTTTAAGTGGAAAGCAAAATAGCAAGGTTTATTAGGGTAGGGACATCTGTTAGAATCGATGGGCACCTCTCCAGACAGAACCTGAGAGAGAGTGCCCAGTCACTCAGACTGGGGGAGAGCGAGGTTACATGATTGAGTGGAGAGAATACACCTGGGTAGGCCAGGTGGGTGGCTCAGCAGAGAGGCAGAGAGCTGAGTGCACAGTCCGGTTGAGGCTGGGGTTTTTAAGTGGATAGGTCTTACCTTCTGGCCTCTTCTCCTCCTGGAACAAAGGACTTTTGGATGTAAATATGAAAAACTCCTTTCTGGGTTTCCCCCCTGAAGCTATCTGACAGGAGGAAACCTGGCTGGCAGTCACCCCAGTTAGAGGAAGGATGGTCATCAGGTAGAAGGGGCAGGATGCTTAAAGTGCAGATACTGGGCTGCACCTGGAAGGTTATTGGGTTAACTTTGAGATGCAGATGCTGGACCTGGATGTCAATGCCTTAGGCCTTTGTCACACACATAAGCTCATTTCTGACTTCCTACCTAATATCCCCCCCTCAAGAGAAATACCCATAATTATTTTGGGGATAAATGGATGGAGTTCTATCTTCTGTAGCTACATCAATGCTGACATATGGGCTTGAGGGGGATATGGGTATTTCCTCTTGCTATCTATCCTATGGTATACAACAGTGGCCTTGGAAAGACTGTCCTGCTTGGTCCAGAGGGCGTTCAGGTCATCCAATGGAATGGGCTGGAAGCCTTGTCTGACAACCATTTGGAGTTCCACAGCTTTTATTCTGTTAGAGACAAAATGAACAAAGGCATTAAAAACACATGGTCCAAAGAGAAGCAGGAAGATTACAGAAGTTATAGGGCCAAAGAGAGGAAATACCCAGGATTTCCATGACCAGATGTTCAGGCCAGAAATCCTAGCCCTGCTTAGCCTGGTCCTGGAGCTGTTTGGCTTTGTCTAGGAAAGTACGAATTTGGGTTTGTACTTGTCCAGTCTGATTGACCCAGAAAAAATATTCTTCCTGGAACATGGCACAGATACCTCCCTGATCAGCAGTTAACATGTCCAATACTTCTTTCTTTCATAACCTTTTGTGACTTCCACACACTCTCTTCAATGTACTTGAAACATTCCATCATTTCCATTCCAGTCTAGAGTAAATGAGCCATCAGGATGAAGTCATTCTTACAAGCCATGTCCTTTCTTTATTCAAAAGAACTCTTTCTTTCTTAACCTTCCTTACCAAGAACACTCTTTCCTTCTTAACCTTTCTTACCAAGTGCACATTTCTATACTTGTGATGTTTTCCATAGAGTCTGGTTGGCTCTTTCTACCTTACTGGAAGACTGAGATCTCCATGCAGAGTGAAGGTGCCGGGTTATTCCTAGGGCCTTACAAATCCCTTGTGTATTCTAGGAGATGAAGGAAGGTCCATTATTACTTTGTAAAGATTTTGGGAGACCAAAGCGTGGAACAACTTCCTTCAGGAGAATTTTGGCTACTTCCTGAGCTCTTTCAGTTCTGGTTGGAAAGGTTTCTACCCATCCAGTAAAGGTGTCTATAAGTAAAAGCAGGTACCTATAGCCTTGACAGAGTGGCATCTGTGTAAAATCTATTTGCCAACTTTCCCCGAGGTAAGTTCCCTTTCGCTGCATAGGTTTAATTAAAGGTGGAGGTCAAGACCCCTGGGAGTTATTTTCTCTTGTCCTTACCTAGTTCTAGAGCTCTGGTTAAGGTGATCAGTTCTGCTAACTGAGAAGAAGTTCCTGGGGGCAGAGCACAAGCTTCAATAACATGCCATGCCGTAACTATTGCATACCCTTGAGAAGTGGGTTCCGTCTCTGACAAAGCTGCTTCTGTCTGAACAAAACTTCATCTGCGTTAGTCAGGGGGGACTGTTTTTTGGGTCCCTTCTGCTGGCATAGATCAAGTCTATAGTTTCAGTACAGAAGTGGAGGGGACCACTTTCCCCTGGAACTCCCATGGATTTAAAGTGGAGCAATGAACTTTCAAAGTCTGAAGACTGACTTATTTCAAAAAATTCAATGGACATCCAGTGTTCACTCTGTGTTTGACAAAGTACTCTTGCTTCCACATTCAGTATCCCACAACAAGCCTATGGCATTGTCACTTCCTTTATAGATGGAGAAAATGAGCCTCAGAGAGAACAAAGTGACATACCAGAATTCACAGAAAGCCTAATTTTGAGCCAGGGTTGCTGACTCAAACTGTAAGGGTTTGTGAATGGCACAACACTGCTGAAAAGGAATGCTACATCCATCTTAAAGAACTAGCAATGGGAACCAGTATTATGGTGCAGTGGATTAAATCTCCACCCACAACATACAGCACCTGTTCCAGCTTTGGATGCTATCCTAATCCAGCTCCCGGCTAATGTACCTGGGAATGCAGAATAAGATGATTGAAGCATGTTGGCCTCTGCCACTCATGTTGGACACTCAGCTGAAGTTCCTGACTCCAGGCTGTGACCTGGCCCAGTCTATTGTAGCAGATTAAAGAATGAATCAGCAAATAAAAAATTCCCCCTCTCTCTGTCTCTTTTTCTGTGACACTATATTTCAAGTAAATTAATTAATTGTTCTTTTTTATTAAAAACTAGGAATGGAGGTAGACATTGTTGAACAACAGTTAAGAAGCCACTTGAAGGGAAAAACATTTCACTTGAGATACACACATTCCATACTGGAGAGCCTGGTTAATGTCCATGCTATTCCACTACCAATCCAGCTTCCTGTTAATGTATACCTTTTGAGGTAGCAGATGACGGTTCAAGTACTTTAGTATCTGTCACCCATGAGAGATCCCAATTAAACTCTGGGCTCCTGGCATCCTGGCTGTTAGTGGGCATTTGGGAAGTGAACTAATGGAAGATTTCTCTCTGTTTGTCTCCATCTCTTTCAAATAAAATGACAATAAATAAACAGAATCTTCTTTTAAAAAGTATAAATGTGAGAACTAATTATATCAGATAGGAAACTCCTTTGTTCATTTTCCAACTATCCAATTGATATATTAACACTTTGTTACCTTTCTTTGTTTTATCTAACCATTTGCCTATTTAATCATTTGCCAATGGTGCTTGTACATTATTATTTTCTAATGCACTTGGACATTCTTGAGAGCAAAAATAAATACAAAAATAAATAAAAATTCATGCTACTGTGTGTATTTCCATATATAAAATTTTGCTAGATATTTTTGCATGTCTGATAATCACTATATGTTATGTGAGATCAATAAAATAATCAGTTTTCTAAACCACTTGTAGTAATAATTTTAAGGTGATAGAGAGAAATTTTGCTTTTATTTTGTAGTAACTGTGTTGTTCTCTCTTTGCTTTTTTGTTTTTATTTACAGTTTTATTGAAATTAAAATCTAGCATGTAAGCACCAATAAAATCAAGTGTGAAAATACAAATACTCTTTGAGGTTTTGTTGTGTGGTAATATCTGAGCATATTATTCCCAGTAGCCCATAATGAGAACTGTCCTATATGAACAAATCCAAACTTTCACTTCAAGCATAAAATATATTATGTTGTAAAAATCTTTTAAATGTATTCTTTAAAATGTCTGTTAATTTTCTTACTACATATAAAATACATTCATAACCCTTAAACTTTATAATACTTCAGATCAGAACAGGAACTAGAAGTTTCAGAATGGCTAGCATATGTGCATTAGAAAATGAATTTGTGTGGCAAGCAAAAGGAGAGAGAAAAAAAATAAACAGATGGCAGAATTTGAAGAGGCTACCATGATAGAGAGAGGACCAACTACATGAGTGGAAATTAAGGGAGGAGAATGTTCAAGGGGGAAAGAGTTGTCAGGGGAGGTAAATTCAACAGTGAGGACTGATATTCCTTTCACTTTTCAATAGTGAAGCCTCTCAGAGTCACAAAGGGGATGTACTTCAGATCAAATTAGTTAAGGCGAGAATAGAAACCAAAGGAATAGAATAAATGTAGATAGTCACTTAGTTGTATATTATATAGTACAGTATATTAAATACTGTATTATGTGTGATGATGGGACATAGGATAAACGATATGATTAGTAGTAATTTTCAAATGTTTATTTTCTTATTTCCATCTTCTTAAAAGGCAGAGTGACAGAGGGAGAGGGAAAGGGAGAGGGAGAGGGAGAGGGAGAGGGAGAGGGAGAGAACGAGAGAGAGAAAGAGATCTTCCATTCACTGATTCACTCCTCAATTGCTGACAACAGCCCAAGTTGATCCAGGCCAAGGCCAGGAGCCCAGAACCCCTTCTGTGTCTCCTACTTGGGTGGCAGGGATCCAAACATTTAGATCATCACCTTCTGCTGCCAAGGATGTGCACTGTAAGAAGCTGGATTGCAAATAGTGGAGTCCAAACCAGTTCTCTGATATGGGATAAGGGTGTCCTAAGTAGCAGTTCAACCTGTTGTGCACAAAATATTATCATCTTGAATATACATTCTTAAAGGTTTATTCATTTGTGCAAAATGCAGAATGAAAGAGTGGAAGAGAGACAGAGAACACTTCCATCCACTGTTTCACCACTCAAATATCTCAAATGGCTAGGCCAAAACCAGAAACCAGGAACTTGATTCAGATCTCCCATGTGGGTGGCAGGGATCGAAATACTTGGGGCATAATCTCCTGCTTTGCCAGACTCGTTAACAGGGAGATGGATTGGAAGAGAAGCAGCCAGAACAGAAAACAGTGCTCTGATAAGGGATACTGGCATGACAAGTGGTGGCTTAGCCTGCTGCAACACAATGCCAGACCCAAAAACTATATTTACAACTTAATACCTTATCCCTTTTAGTATTTTTTTTGTTCTACTTAGTACTATTGGTTGAACTCAAAATTAACACACAATGATTCTTAGCTGTTTAAATTTAGCTGAAAAGTGATCTCTGTTAAATATAAGAGAGGGAATAAGAGAGGGAGTAGATGTACAATTTGGGACGTGCTCAATCGGACTTGCCCCAAATGGTGAAGATAGAAATGTGCAAAGGGATTCCAATTGAATCCCATCAAGGTAGCATGTACCAATAACATCTCACTAGTCAAAGTGATCAATTTCAGTTCACAATTGATCATAATGATAGGACTAAGAGCCAAAGGGATCACATAAACAAGACTAATGTCTGCTAATATTAACTGATAGAATCAAAAAGGGAGAGAATGATCCAACATGGGAAGCAGAATACACAGCAGACTCATAGAATGGTAAATGTCCTAAACAGCACTCTGGCCTCAGAATCAGCCCTTAAGGCATTCGGATCTGACTGAAGAGCCCATGAGAGTATTTTAGGCATTGGAAAGCCAAGACACTCTGGCAAAAAAAAAAAAAAACAAACACCTAAATGAAAGATCTCTGTGAGTGAGATTCCAGTGGAAAGAATGAGCCATCAAAGAAGGAGGTACCTTTCTCTGAAGGGAGGAGAGAACTTCCACTTTGACTATGACCTTGTCTAAATAAGATCGATGTCCGTGAACTCAAAAGGATTCCATAGCCTTGGCAGCTCATGACAAGAGCCTAGGGAGATTACTGACACCATAAATAAGAGTTTCAATTTGCTAAGTCAACAACAGGAGTCACTGCGCACTTACTCCCCATGTAGGATCTCTGTCCTTAATGTGTTGTTCAATGTGAATTAATGCTATAACTAGTACTCAAACAGTATTTTACACTTCATGTTCTGTGTGGGTGCAAACTGTTGAAATTTTTACTTAATATATACTAAGTTGATCTTCTGTATATAAAGATAGATAATTGAAAATGAATCTTGATGTGAATAGAATGGGAGGGGGAGCGGGAGTTGGGAGGGTTGTGGGTGGGAGGGAAGTTATGGGGGGGAAAAGCCATTGTAATCCATAAGCTGTACTTTGGAAATTTATATTTACTAAATAAAAGTTTAAAAAAAGAAGTTCATGGAAAATGCCTATTATGTAAAAAAAAAATCTTCTGTAAATAGTAAAACAACATATGTTAATTGTAAAACATGTGGGACTATGTGGAAGTAAGAATAGACTGAATATAATCCAAAATCCCATGACTCAAAGATTGCTACAGTGAAGATTTGGTCCCTTTTCTTTCAGACTTTGTTCACAGTTATTTTATGAATTTGATGAGTTCATTCTCTATGTATTCACCTGTATTCCTTTCCACCTATCACTGCTTTCTGCATGTTTAAGTAACTGCTTTGGAAGAGTGCATTTAGTGTATATTTTCAGCCTTAGAGCAAAAGTCATCTGGTGAGGGATCACTATACAACTAAAAGCGATAAACTACTGGATGAATGTCCTGTGGGTAAAGGAAGGAAATTGGTCAGGCTTATAGAAAGGAGAAATAAGAAAGGTAGGAACATAGATGAATTGTGAAAGACAGAAATGAAAGGTTGAATGAATTTGTTTGCTTTTCAGTTGGTTAAAAGTGGAATTCCCAACGTTTACCTAAGGCTCATGATTATGAACAACCAAACACATTGTCAACTTGAACACAGGACCAAGTGAAGCTTGAAACAAAGAAATTGTAATGTCAGCAATTTGCATGACAGTGACATTCTCACCATCTGTCAACAAGTGAATGAATAAATAAATAATTGAATGAGGTTATTTTAAACCCTAAAGTAATAATAAAACAGAGGTAGGTGAAGATTATATAAAGAAGGCAATTGAAAATATGAAATGAGAGTTCAGAAGGGTGATATTCTTGGGAGAAGAGACAGGTATGTGCTTTTTATTCTCTTTTTATTTTTATTATTTTTATGTGCATTTTATTTTATCACTAATAATTGTACATATTTATGGGCAACCATGTGATATTTCAATATGTATAAACCATACATACTGGTCAAAACAGGATAATCAACATTTTCCATTCTTTGACTTTAGTGTGTGCTTGGAGGTTTGATGGGTCTTTCTCTTGTTATCCATATAATATATACTAGGCTATTGTGAGCTACAGTCTCTCCACTAGGCTATGTAACACTAGGAACTTATTCCCTCAGTCAAATTGATTGAGCATCTGTTATCCAAATTCCCTGTCTTTTAATAAGTACATAGAGTAAATGAATAAGTGAGGAGACGAGCATTTTGTTCTGTTATTTTTGCTCTTACAACGAGCTGCTTTTAAATGAGTAAAGCTCTCCATACTTTTTCAATAGGGTTCAATGACTTCTCTCCTACCTATGTGTCAAATAAGTTTTCATTATAACTTTATTGTAACATCTTAAATCCAAATCTGAAGTTGACCACAGGGAAAGTTCTTAATTGGAACCTAAAATTAGTTATATTTTTGGATTTTCCCAAAAAGATTATCTATTTCACCTCTTAATGTTTTGTAGCAGGTGTTTCAGAAAAGAGCTTTTTTTCTTGTATATTCTGTATAGCAATGAAAAAAATAATTATTTATACAACTTCCAAGCTAAAATAATTTACTATTTTAGTTAGTTGTAGTCTAGCTTAAATGAGGATTGAGGTTTGAAAAAAGTACTTTCCCTCAAAGCTTTTCTGTTTAATTTGAGCACCACTCCATCATAATCTCTTATCCTTTCCCATTAGCCTGTTCCTTCTTATGCATGTATTGAAACTCCCTATCAGTCCTTGTCAGGAACAACTTTCTATTTTTCCCTGTCTTTCTCTCTTTTTTCTTAAGGAACATTCTATCAGCCTGTTAAGTTTTCAGGTTGAGGCTGCTTAATACAGATACAGTATGCCTGATTCTAAGAGCAGGTGCCAGCTTTAAAGGTAAGTCTTTTTCAGTGGCTAATCGTAGTGTTTAGTAAAAGATGATGCGTCTTAACAGGAATTGATAAAGCTAAGATTCCAAATTTGGAGCAGAATTATGGGCTTTCCATGATTTAAGTTTACCAGCATCCCGAGGGAGAGTTGGGATGATGACAAACATCTTCAGTGTATTTGCAACCAATATACAGTAGATGGTACTGGCTAAACAGTTTCTGTTAAGAACATTTGCATTTGCATCTATAATGAAGAAAACTAAAAGTGTACTCCGTATAGATTCTTCAAATGACAGACCATAATCTTCATTTTGCAGTCTTTGTATTATCTGTTGTCAAGCTTTTCTGAGAGACTTCTAGTAGGGTCTTGGCAAGATGCCATGGGCAAGCACTTCCACCGCAGCTGATTCATAAATGCCTTTGGGTTGCATTACAAATCCAGTAACCCCTGAGGTTTGGGGGAAGGTCTGCCAAGGTTCAGCTGGGATTGCCTATTAGCCCATTGAACTCCCCTGAGCCCTGGAGACTCGAGAGTGGGTTTCATTCAAGAAACATGGTGAGAGGAGATTTGATGTCATTGTTTATGCTGGGCAGGTAGGTCGTATACACTTCATCCTAGCAAGGATAATTCAAAGAGAGAACTATCATAGGCATTTCTTTATTCCGGTTTCTGTAGAATAAAGTTACAACTTTTAATTAAAGTCATACAGACAATGATTAAAAGAAGCAAAATTTTTTATGATGTGATCTTTTTTCCTTCAGCATATGTGAAAAAGTCCATGATATACATGAAATGAGTACCATATTTTCTTTCTTACATTATGACTGCTTCTGCGTGTGTGTGTGTGTGTGTGTGTGTGTATGTTTATAAAGATCACACGTGAAAAGGCAACGCCTATTTTGTTCACCATTGGGTCCCTAGAAACCAGAAAAGACAGTTACATAAAAAATAAAGAGTTGTGACATGAATGTTTGTGTTTGTGATTACCTAAAACCAGAAATAGATTTAAGGAGCAGGCCTCTGGGCAGATGCTTAGGTTGAAAATCTATGGGGATACTCACATATCACTGAGATGACATGAGTCAAATTCAGATAAGAAGTTCTCTCAGGGACAGGATTCAATATGGTAAAAAATAAGATACCCCTTCCAAAGAGGCAGGATCAAAGAACAGCAGAAGTTGATCAAGGATGTGGATTTGGTTGTTTGAAAGCAACCTTATGAATTCATAAATATACTGGACAAATGCAGAATTACTCTGGAAAATAGTGGAGACCTTTTCCACTATTCTGCTATATTACTGTATCTACACAAATTTCACTCTTCCTGAAAATGAGAAAAGGAGCATATGTGGAGCAGTAGCAACTACTCAAACTTTTGTGCTTACTATGAAAAGAAGAAAGTGTTAGTTCTGGTCTCCCACATGGAGCATAGAATTCTATCCTAATAGTTCTGTTTCTCAAACAAGATCAAACATATTTCTATTTTCCTTTCTATTTGGCAGGTGGCACACCTCTCAGTGCATCAGGAGGAGGGACAACCAAGTTTGGTTGAACTATGTCCTAAAGCACCATATGACTTGGTTCCAATCTTTATCAACCACAGTCTTGGGCCAGTCTTGCCCACCATAAGACTTTCCCAAGAAATCAACAGAGACATTCCAGGGACTTAATCGGGGTCCCTGATAATGGTTCACCAACTGGATACAACTGAAGATCTAGCCACTGCCATGTGATACAGCGAAAACTGCATTCTACTGCTATTCTAGAGTCAATACCATCAGAATCAACAGGAGGAGACATCTACCTGCTAAAATCAGTCTGTAAAGACTGGAAAAAGATTATTTCAAGTGCATGCACAAACATGCACACCAATTCAAGGCAACACAGATTTTGAAGAATCAAGCAAACTTGTCATCAACACAGGGATCTAAAATATTCCAGTAACTTACCCTAAAATAAATGGAAATTGACTAACAAATAGCTCAAATTAATCTTAAAAGAAACTCAGTGATGGAAGAACATAGATCAACAACTAAGCAAGAACATACAAATGATGACAGAATGGGAAGCATAAGAAATAAATACTAAAAAAAGAACGAGACAAAAATTCTAGACTTGAAGACTACATTGAAGAACCTAAAAAAATCAATAGGCAGTTTCAACAATCAGGAAGGATTACATTATATTTTCTTGTAAATAGAAAAATCTAAATGCTTCACACTCCCCCAAAAAACTGTTAAAATAATGAACAAATTCTTTAAGTTGCAAAACACAAATGTACAAACAATAATTTTATTTATACTAATGAGGAAGTATTCAAAAAAGAAATTAAGAAAATAATTCCATTTATAGTAGCATCAAAAACAATAAAATGCTTAGAAAATAACGCAATTAATGAGAGCAAAAAAATCTGTAAACTGAAAACTCTAAAACATTGATGAAGATAGTTGAAGAGCATACAAATAAGTGGAGGGCTAACCCATGTTCATGGATTGAAAACAATAATATTGTTAAAACATCCACACAACCAAAGGTATCTACAGATTCAATGCAGAACTTATCAAAAACATGTTATTTTTCATAGAAATAGAAGGAAATATTTCAGAAATTCATATAACCTACAAGATATTCTGAATAACCAAAGCAATATTGAATTTAAGAAAGCGAGAAGTATCACATTTTTCATATTTTCAGACAATATTACAGAGCAATAGCAATGAAAACAGTACAGTGTTGGCATAAAAACAGACACATAGACCAAATGAACTGAAGAGAAAGCCCAGATAAGATCTCTCACATATTCAGTCAGCTAATCTTTATCAAGAGCAAAAAGAATACATATTGGAGAGAAGATAATTTCTTCAAAAAATTTGTGGCAAAATTGTATATTTATATGCCAAAAAATGAAATTAAGCACTTTTCTTATACCATGCCCTAGAATTTCCTCAAAATTCATTCATGACTTAAATAAGAGACCTAAAACTGAAAAAAAATTCATAGAAGAAAACATTGGTCTTTAAAATGATTTTTTGTATATAATACAAAAGCAAAGGCAGCAAAAGCCAAAATAAATAAGTAGGACTACATCAACCTAAGAACTTTTTGCATAGCAAAGGAAACAATCAATAAAATTAGAAGGTGGTCAATAAAATGAAAGAATACCATATTTCTGATATAAGAAACTCACTCAATAACAAAAAAAGTAATTTTATATTTAAAAATAGCCAAAGTTTAAAAATGAGCAAAGGGCCAGAATAGACCTTTTTCCAGTGAAGATATAAAAATTATCAACAGGGAGAGGAATTTGGTACAATGATTAAAACACAGTTTGAGATGTCCACACCCTATTTTGGAGAGACTGCATTAACTCCCAGCTTCTCTGCCAATTCCAGCTTCCTGCTGGAATTCTGAGAAGCAGCTGGTGACGACTCAATTTGGATCCCTACCACACATGTAGGAGACTTGGATTAAAATCCAGGTTTCTGGTCATTTGGACAGTGAACCAGCAGATAAAATATCTCTTCCTCTGCTCCCTCTCTCTTTACCTCCCATCAATAAATAAATGAAATATTTTATTATAAATATTAATCAGTAAAATGCAGATTTAAATCACAATGAAAAGTATTATTTCACATCACTTAAGGTGGCTATTATTAAAAAGAGGCAAAGAGTGTTCGTGAAGGTATGGAAAAAAGAAACATTTGTATACTGTTGGTGAAAATATAAATTGATACAGCCTTATGGAAAACAAAATGGAAGTTGCAGGTGTATGTCCAAAGGAAATGAAATCAGTATCCTAATGAGACATATCTATTGTACCAAAATAAACTTACCTTCAATCCTGTTTCATTTTTTTTAACAGACAAAGTTAGACAGTGAGAGAGAGAGACAGAGAGAAAGGTCTTCCTACCATTGGTTCACCCCTCAAATGGCTGCTACGGCCGGCACGCTGTGCCGATCCGAATCCAGGAGCCAGGTGCTTCCTCCTGGTCTCCCATGCAGGTGCAGGGCCCAAGCACTTTGGCCATCCTCCACTGCACTCCCGGGCCACAGCAGAGAGCTGGAGTGGAAGAGGAGCGACCGGGACAGAATCCGGCGCCCCAACGGGGACTAGAACCTGGGGTCCCGGCGCCACAGGCGGAAGATTAGCCTAGTGAGCTGCGGCGCCAGCCCAATCCTGTTTCATTAACATATATACACACATATATAATGTACATGTATTTAGAGTGGAACATAGTTGAACACAGCGGTTGGAATGAGGAGGAGGTGGGGATATGCTAATCAAAGGATAAAAATTTCAGTTATAAGATTAGTAAGTTCTGGAATTCTAGTGTATAGCATTTTATTTAACAGCATTATTTTATTTACTAGTATTACTACAGTATTTTATTTTATTTACCAGTGTACAGTGACTTTATTTAAAAACACTATATTGTATACCTGAAATTTGCTGAGAGATCTTAGGTGTTCCCACCACACACACACACACACACACACACACATTTGCAGTGGTAACTAAAGTGATAGATGTATTAATAGATCGATTGTGGTAATAACTTCATAATGTATAAATATATCAATCATCATGATGTGCTTGTTATATGCATAAATATACAATTTTTGTCAATTATGCCTTCAATAAAGCTGGGGCAAAAATAGCATAGTGCCTGGCTTCTATTAAGTGCTTAGTAATAGGCAGTTGAGAGTAATGAGAAGGAAGAAAAACAGAATGAAGAAGGTGAGATGTAACTCTAATATAATTAATTTGCACTTACAAGATTCACAAGTGACACAGGCAACATTACAGACACTTTAAGATGAATCTGGATATGTGTTTGGTGAAATGAGCATGTCACATTTTGGTTATCTTTTGGCAAAGCTATGTAAGATGATGAGAAGCTACACTTTAGGCAGAAAGCCATAAGGCTACTATTGTAACCCTAGCAAGGGCCACATCACCCAACCTCTCTGGGCCCTCTGGAAAGCACAGCATCTAGAGAAATTATTTTTAAAGCATCACTGCTGTTTTTTGCTGCCTTAAAATGCTTTTATTTTATTTTATTTTTATCTTAGCTGTAGGGGAGAATAGATATATAAAACACAGAACATGGATTGATTTTAAAAATCATTGCTCTATAACAGTGTAGTATTCTTTTTTGAATAGAATTGGAGGACATTGATCAGATTTTACAATTTCATTAAAAACATGCCATCAGTGTCTACAAAAACGAAAAAGAAATAAATCTTTAAAAGAGATGATTGCTTAATTAATCATAAGATAAAGAGAGATTGATGCTAAGAGCTGTTTTACAGATTAAGAAAAGTAGAGCCAGAACTGGCTGGCTCCAGAACTGGAGTTATTTACTTTTAAGTGAAGCATTTACCCAATAAGCTAATTCTCCCTTTTGGAGAGATTTTGTTGAATCTCGGTGAACAGGGTTCAATTTCCTATGACTATTAGTAAGGCTAGTTACTACTATGTAAAGTCCCACATTTCAGTGTTCTTTATTCTCCTCTTGGATGAAATTATTCTTTAAATTTGTGTAGTCCCCAAGGGGTTTGGTCTGCTCATCTTCTGTGTGCTAAATTGGCATAAAGATCTTCTCTTCTTTTTGCAAATGAAGAAACCTGAGGCCCAAACAAATCTAATATATACTTTACCCAAATCATGCATTGATTTTGACTAGTAAGGGGGAAGCTATTCTGATCCATGAGCTCTGTGGTCCTTAACCTGGAATCTATAGAGCCCTGGAAAGTAAATGCATGGGATTTTTATAACTTAAGCCTCCAAATTAAAGAAATATTAAGTGGTTGTGTATATGGACACTTAGGGGGAAGAGCCAGAGCTTTTGTCAAATCTTCCAACAGCGTATGGTATCCAAAACATTAAGAACCAAAAGCAAATGCTCCCAGGGCTGGTCTATTTAAGTAGGGTATCTAATCTAAAGGAAATCACTAAATTTATATGGCCACAAGCCAGAAATATTTTCAGGGGTTGTGATAGCAGTATCAACAGAAGAGGCAGGTTTTACACATGGATCCTGCAGGCCAGTGTTTTGGCTATTGTTAGTAAGATATGGTTCAAGCTATTTCTTCCTTATAACAAGATCTAGAGCAATTAGATCACCAAAATTAGTATTTCTGTCAGAAAACATACACATTTTGAATTCCATGGCTTAGCACCACTTATGTTAATTTAATGAATAATTTAAACAAACATTTATGGATATCACCATATGAATCATGCTATCAGACATAAAAGGCAATGTAAGATACACTCCTTTATTTTCCATGTTGTACAGTTTGGTTATAGACCAGCACATTACAGGTTAAATAATAGTCTCTATTCTATATAAAAATATAAAAAATATTACATGCATAATATTACACAATTAATTGATAAATGAGTTGAGTTCTGAAAAATTTATAAGGCAGAAAGAAACAGAGGATTTAAATTAATTCAGGGACCAAAGCATAAAAACCTCTCAATGGGAATTAGGAAAATGAGCATCCCATGGAAAAAGAAAAGCAATTGCAAATAGCCCTGACTTTTGCAGAGTGCAATGGGAAGCCATTTGACGTACATTCTAACAATCACAATGACTGCTTTCAGAATAGACTAAAAGAAGATAAGAATGTGTGCAGAAGAACATATGGAAGGCTGAGCAAACTAGCAAAAGAGGATGGTGGCTTTAGCCATGTTTGTTGGATATTAGATATGTTTTTGAAGATATAGTTGGAAGGATGTACTTACAACCATTGATATGACATTGATAAGAGAAAGAAAAGTGTCAAGTACAACTCCAAGGTTTTGTTTTAGCAAAAAAATTAAAATAGGGAGTTGCTATATATTGTCCTGGGAGAAACTAAAAGGAATAAGTTTTATGGTGAATATCAGGAGTTGTTTTAAAACATGTTAAATCTGAGCTGTGTATTTGATATCTAGTTGATAAATGAATATATGAATCCAGACGTGAAAGACAAAGTCCAGATAGGAGATGCCATTTTGAGAACTATCAATGTAGGGATAAGGCTGGATAAAAACTCCCTAGGGATAAAGGAGTAAATGAAATAAGGAAGGGAAAACAAAAGAGGGGGAGGAAAGGGAAGGGGAGGGAAGGAAGGGATCCAACCGCAAACATTTAAATATGATTAGAACTCAAAATGTGTACAAGGCATGTTAAAAGGTGAAATAGAGCTAAGTATAAACTGGATCATGAGGGCCTCTCATGCTACATTTATAAACAATATGAGGGTATACCCTGTGGACAATGGGAAGTCACTGCAGAGTTATAAAGGAGAAAGCAACACAATCAGGTATGCCTTTTTAAAAAATAATGTAAGGAATGATTATGGGGGGGGCGGTCCTGATAGATGGGAATGAAGAAGAAAGTTATTATGGCAATAGTTACAAGGGAGATTATGAGGATGTGGTATGTGTCACTAGAAAAGTGGATAGGCAGATTTAAGTAAAGTTTATAAGATGAATAAACAGAACTTACCAGCCATTTGGATAGGAAGAGTGAGGGTTAAAGAGGAAGAAGGTAACTCACACATTTCTTTCTTGAATAACTTATTGGAGAATACAATGATAACTAGAATGAAAATAAGAGACAGAGTGGAAAGCAAGGCTGTGGGAGGGAAGGGGAGAGATAATTTAAACAAGTTGAATTCTGAATGTCCTTGAGATATCTCAATGATGATGTCCAGTAACCTGCAATATGTGAGCCTCTGAAATTGTGAACAAAGTTTCCAAAGATGAACATCGTTCACCATCAAACGGGAAGTAATTTGAGTGGAAGAGAGCTACAGAGAAAACACCAGGAAAGCCCAGCATTTTTTAAAGATTTATTTATTTATTTGAAAGCCAATTACAGGGAGAGAGAGAGAGAGAGAGAGAGAGAGAGAGAGAGAGAGAGATCTTCCATCTGCTGGTTCACTATAAATGGCCACAATAAATGGAGATGGGCCAGGCCTAAACCAGGAGCCAGAAGCTTCATCCAGTTCTCCTATGTTGGTGGCAGGGGCCCAAGAACTTGGGCCTTTGTCCACTGTTTTTTCTAGACCATTAGCAGGGAGCTGGATTAGAAGTGGAGCAGCCAGGCCACAAACTGGCATCCTTTGGAATGCTGGTGCTGCAGGCAGTGTCTCTATCTGCTATGCCACAGCACTTGCCCCATTTTTTAAAATAAATATCTTTTAATTTCATCTATCCATGAATTTTAAAATTTATTGTAAATGCAGGGAGACAAAGAGAGAGAAATGAGAAAGAGCTCCCATCCACTGGTTCACTCACAAATGCTCACAAAGACCAGTGCTGAGCTGCGACTGCATCTGAGAGCCAAGAAATCCATTCAGGCCACCTATGGAGGTAGTAGGAACCTAATGACTTGAACCATTGCCTCTGCTTCCCAGGATCTTCACTGGCAAGAAGCTGGAATCAGGAACAGAGATGAATATTAAATTCAAGCATTCTCTTATGAAACAGAAGCATCTTAACTGATGTCTCAGCTGCTAAGCCAAATGCCCACCCAAACATGTGCACTGGGAGGTGCCTAAAGGAAAAGAAGCCAGCAAGTGAACGTGAAGGGCAGGCAAGTGAGGCTTGGTGTAACGGGATTTACAGGAAAAGAAATAGTGAGCCACAGTGTCAAGTTATTCATAAAGACAGAAGGGCTGAGCCTGTATAGTTTCTATTCAACTTGGCTCCTAAGAAGACTCAGCTATGCCAAGGAAGGTGGGGGCATAGAATAAAGATAAGATTTTGGAAAAACAAAGACACAAAGGAGTTTAGGAAGAAAGGACACACCAGAATACTAGGAAAGAAAAGGAAGATAGAGTGAGGTAGCAGGTGAAAGAGAAGGAAACATGTGCTCCTTTGCTGCATTTATACAGCCTAGCCTCTGTCTAAACATGGATGTGGTGTTCAGTTTGAGTTTTCACTCCCACATAGACCAGTCCAGGATCTATTCCAGGGCTTGCAAAGTTCACTCCCAGTCCTGTGAGTCAGTTCACTCTCAGTTATATGCTGCTGCAACCAAGGGACAAAAAAGGCAAGAGAAATATATAGCAATAGTTTTCAAATATACGTGAGAACATTCTTTGATTTGACTAAAACTCTACCCACCAGCAAATTTTTATCCAGCATCTCTATGTGCTAACTTTTGTGTTGAACTCTGTTTTACAAATTAGCTGTAAGATGTTTTTGCTAAAGGGGATCGAGTCCTAAAAATATCATTGCATTTCTATTTCTGACACCTATTGTTTTCTTTTCTTTTATAATTTCAGTGAGTACCCAGGAACATGAAAAGACGTACAGGCATACTTCAAGAAGTTCATGGAAAAGATGGAATTAAAAGATAAGCTTATTTTGGTGCAAAAATGTTTTCAAATCAATGCATGTTTTTTCCATAATATATATTTGCAATGAACTTCTTGAAGATCCCTTGTGTGCAGGTATTCCAAAAATTTTGGGACCAAAATAATCTAATTTTCTATGAACTATTTGAAGTATCCTTATAATAGGAAAACCGTGTGCAGTATACCTGCATGAGTCCATTCAACACAGCTCTTTCCAGGACTCATCGTGGCTGTTCAATAATTAAATCTTCTGCTACCAGAACCAATATTCATCCAACATGATCATTCTCACACCTGTAGCTAGTGTTGAGTTCCCATTTTGTGGTGTAAAATATTTTAGTGTCCAATTTTTGTGCATTCAGCAGATAAAGACAGAGCACTCTTAGCCATATTTTATCACATGCAAACATGTCGTGGGAACTTCGAGGAAGTCATTCACCTTTTTGAGAATTTGCTTTCTTCCTCCAGTCTCAACACTTAATGTTTTTCTTCAACTTGGCTGTATTTATCAATTCTTGATTACTATTTACTTCAAAATTGTAAATTATTAGGTGTGAACTTTTATCAGTCTATGAACTGATGGGAAAAACAAAAGCTTCCTGGAAAGCTTTTATTTGTGGCAAATCTTTCCTTTCAGAAATTATGTTAAAGCAGTAGCAGTTCTTTATTAGTAAAAACAAAATCTGGTATCACATGGAATATTCAGACACAACTGTAAGAATGTTTTAACCTCAGGACTTTCAAAAGATTTAAGAGATGCTTTAAAGTGGAAATAATAAAGGCATTGATGCATTGATTCTGTAAATTAGACCAATCACAGTTAGCATTGTTTTGGCACAGAAAACTGTGTAGCTTCCTCTATCAACTAGCGTGAAAAATGAAGAAAAGGTACACAAAAGGCACAGAGTTGCTCCAGGCCATGCTGATCATTTACTATAGCCATTCCTGGGAGCCTTCAAGTTGTTTTCATAAGAGATAGTTTTGAACTCTTATTTTTAGCAATAGCTGCCAAATTCTGCAGGTCCTATAATGTTCTGCTCTCTAATTAGTTTGGAAGCTTGTAATTGTTTAAGTTTAAGCCAGCCTATGAAAGCTGCCAAATCATTTGAGCAGAATTTAGCAGAAAAGTTGAAGGAATGGCTACATATTATTACTTGCTCATTTATTTAATTTTGTCTTTTGATCAAATCATAACTTTGCTACTAAAAAAAAATCCCAACACAGAAGGGACTCTTTTGAAAACCACTAGAAGCTGGCTTTGCTTCTTTGGGGACAGCGATTTCATGTCTGAGTGGTCCTGTTGATGTTTAGAAATTGAGCACAGACTCCCTGGCATGGCCCTGGGAGGTCAGCATACTTTGGATAAAATCTGCAAGGTCAGTGATGAAAAAAATGCATCATAAGAGAGCTATTATAATATGTTATTAATGGGATTTGGCATGTGAGCAGCTCTACTTATTGTTTGGAGGCATTTTTTGTACGTGTTTAACAAAAATCTGGAAAAGAAAGAAATATGTGTGCACCAGAACAGTTAGCACTGTGTTCAGAATTTGTCATTGTGCTCCAGAGTTTATTAGGTAATAAGATCCTACGCACGTTTCCACTTGCAATATGAAAAATGTCGTGACTGATCACGTTTCATTAATTGTCTCTGTGCATTCTCTGTGTAATGTGGCTGTTTGACTGTTGTTTCCCTTGCTCTAATCAGTTGTTTTTACTATGAGTACAAAGAGAGAGGAAGTTTTCAAGACTACCGCAGAATCATAGAGGAAGTGGTTCATATTGACTACAGCCACCACTTCCTACAGAAATCATGATGATGTTTTATTGCAGAAAGTATTTTTTTGCCAGCTCTGTTAGCATGCATGTATTTAAAAACTTTACATGATTTTAGAGTGAAAGTGTTCAATTTTAATAACATCAGTACCACTTCTACTTTTCTCCACAGCATTCACTGTTCACATGGGAGCTTCTGGGAAAGCGTGGCACTATGTTGCTGAGGTTTGAATTTACGCTAGAGTGAGGACAATTAGCGTTGGTGAAGTTGTTCTGATCCTTTCAATGAAAAGCATCAGCTATGAATCTGGGAAAAGTATTTTCCTACAAGGTTCATGTAGAGTTTGATCTTCCCTCCTTCCTGTTGTAAAGTAAGGACAAATATGTACAAACTTTGGCATTGTATTCATTGATTATGTCATGATCTTAGCTTTCAAGATATGCTCTACCAGCCAGAAGCAAAGAAAGACCTTATTACATAAAATATGTTATTTATTTATATATGTAAACAACATATTTCATGTGTTATATACATATATATACACAATTTTGACCACATAATGATAGTTGCCACCCTTCCTCCCCCTTCCTTCCTTTCTTTTTTTCTTTTAATTTTCAGAATAACAGACTTTCAATTTGCTTCATAATCATGGGCATAATCCTCCACTAAATGAGGAATTTAGCAAGTAGAGAACAGAAAGACCACTGCCTCACAGGAGTATAGACAAGTGCTATATACAATAATCAAATCTCAAGATGTCAATTTTATTGGTATACATTATTTTTTGTACTGTATATAATAGCTACAAATTATATTACCACTAGTCAAAGAAAACAAATGATATCTGTGTTTTGGGGCCTGGTTTATTTCACTAAGTATAATGGTCTCCAGTTGCATCCATTTAGTTGCAAATACAGGATTTCATTATTTTTTAGGGTTTTAGTATTTTGTCATTTATATATACTGCATTTTCTTTATCCACTCAAAATTTGATATGGACTTAGAGTTATTTCATTGTCTAAAAGATTTCCTTGGAAGGAAAAGACTTTTCATTTCATCTCATTTCCCCACAATCTCCTTATGCACCATTCTCAGTAATTTCTTCTCTACCTAAGGACTTAGCATGTCTTCTTTCCCTCACCCCCAGCCCTAGCTCACATAACCACAAGTCAATTTCTGCAGCTCTTCTGTGACTCCAGCTTATCTCCACCTTCCTGGTAACAGAGAACTCAAATCCTATAGATACTCTAGGGTGGCCTAGTACAGTTGAGTGGATGTACTTGCTGCTCAATTCCACTGCATGGTTTCCATGATTCCTTCAAAGGTCACCTCAGTGCTAAAGGACCTCATTACATGGACCCCCAATCAGAAAGGCCATAATCGGCTCAGGAGGGAGACTAATTCCATGTTTCCAATTTACATTATGACTTTTAAGGCCGCTTAGTCTCTCTGTGCCTCAGTTCCATCAAGATTATACTTTCCCCCAGCCTTCTCAGCTCCACTCAGCTACTCATCCTCCATCAAAATCACGTACAAAGAACCAAGTGGGAAATGATCACAGCTCTGTTTCCAGCTGGAATTGCTGAGTGCACAATCAATGAGCCTCTTCGCTCCCTAAAATGCCCTTTGCCCCAGACGCTTTGCCTCTATGTCATTAAACACATGACAAAGTCTCCAGCCGGCACGCTGGCCACATCCCCCATTGCCACAATTCAGGCCACTCCAGACAAAAGCAGATAATGCTGAATAAGATAATACACACCCAAAGTGCTTTGAAATCCCCAAGACAGATGCTTTTTGAATACCAGACATTATTATTATCTACTCTACTGCTCCCCATCACGACAAAGTCTGGCCAGGTTGAACATCTGCAGCTTTAGTGTACGCTCACGAATGTATTTTTACTTTTTCAAGCTGTTTCCCATTAACTTCTTGCTAATATTTCTGGTTATTCTGGGCCTCTTTATTTAAACACTTAGTTAATATTGGCACTTGTCATCCTTCTGTCTTTGCAGATGTCACTTAGCTTTCTTTACAAATTAGCAACACAATTAAGCAACACTGAATACCCTTTTTTGCTCTTCTGTGTATCACCTCATTTTTAGTTTTTAGATATGTTAGAATTCACACCATCACTTAAAAGTCAACTTAATAAAGTATTATGTAACCCTCAAGACTGTCCAAGTTAATATGAGTTAGACTGAAGGACAGAGTTTATGGGTCTCTCCAATGCTTTGCTAAAATCTAGTTGTAGTATTTTCATTAGGCTTGTAATCGGGTATTCTTTTGCTCTCTTCAGATGTAGACCTTGTAAAATGTTTTATCTTTAGGATGGAAATGCCGCTTTTCATTCAGGTTATTTTCACAGTTGAATTTTGCTAATGAATTTTACTAAAGGTTAAAGAAAGTGATCTCAAAAGCAATGGGAAAAATACCTTTTATAAACAAGAATATGAATGTTTGTCAAAAATGATTTGATACATTTTTAACCAATGTCCCATACACCAGCAGTCATTTGGAAGGCTTTTGTTTGGGGGCAATTAAAACCGGGCTCCAGTTATTGTGTTTAATCTTTGTTTCACTATGAGTCAAAGACAGGTTATAAAAATAGGATCTGAAGCAGCACGATAGTCCCACTGTCATGCCTGATCCGTCCTGTTCAGGAATAGCAGTCTCCTGATTTCCTAGTTAGCTTATATTCATCTCTCCTCTCTTGGAGCAATTTTCCCTTGCGCCCAACAATACTCCAAGGATCAGTGAGTTGATATTACTAAATAGTCGGGAGACCTGCAATGAGATTCATTGTATGAAACTCTATAATCACTTTGCAACATCTAAACCTTTTCTTCCAGGACTCCCTTCCAAAGAGTCACCATCCTAAGAGCTATTTATTCCATTATTCAAATTCTTCCTCATAGTCAAATGCCTTAAGATTCAATAGACTAATATTTTGGTCACCTACAATAGAAATCTGTGTTTCCCATATGTTGCAGAACCAGATGGTTTGAGTTGGTCTTTTATTTGTCAGGCTCAACATAAAACACTGCTCTCTCTCACACAGGGTTTTAACAAAGGCCATCCAGTTTACCACCACTCCCAGCCCCCCACCACGGCTGGATTTGACAACAGGCTGAACCAAGAGATGAGCAACTTCTCAGCTGCTGGCCTCCGAAGGCACTCTCAGCAAGGCCAGCCCCCACTTCTGTTCCTGCTGGCTTTTTATGCAAGCCCTTGATTGAGAACCAGTCCAGCTGGGCAGCCCGTTAACTCCTTTAACCCATTCCTACCCTGCCCACCTCTATCAGGCCTGCCTGTATTTCTGATCAAAGCCACCATTTTAATGAACCTGCAGTGAATACCTACACCTGCACCCCTCTTTTGCATCCTTGGGGCACAATCCTGACAAAAACAGAATTGAAAGAAGCAAATAGCTGTTGTGCACCTAACCATGTGGTTAAGTCTTAGGGTATACCCTTTTAATAGACATGACATCATTTAAGGCTCGGAACAACACAAGAGGAGGTATGATCATTCTCATTACATGGAAAAGTAAACTGAGGCTCAGAGACATGGAATAACTCAGCACACATCTAGAAGGTGGTGAAACAGAACTGATTGCAACGCATATACACCTGACTCCAATTTCATGCACAAAGCTGCACTTAGACAATGACAGAAATTCACATACACAAAGACAGACACACACAAGAGAAACAATAAGTTCCAAGTCCTCTTGAATCTTGTATTATTTGTCTGTCATTCCAAATTTCTGGGTTTAGTAGAGAAGTTGAATATCTCTTGGAACTCAACATTAAGCGGAGAGAGCAGCAGCCAAGCAGGTTAGAGGAGTAAAGAGACCAAAGAACACAGATCATAAGAAGTCACTTTAAGGACAATGTAAAGATGGTTACTTTCACTATGAGAAAGATGAGAAGCTTTGGTGGATTTGAACAGAGAAGTGCCCTGATCTGATACAAAGTTAATCAGGATCATTCTGCCACTAAACCAAGAACAGGCTGAAATGGGTCACATCCAGCCAGTTACCAAGGCTGTCATCATGCAAAGTAAGAGAAGAGGCCAGTGATGCAATGGCAGCAGCCTGGACTAGACTGTAGAGGTGACAATAGGTAGTTAGATTTGAAATATGTTCTAAAATGGAAAAGGCAAAAATATCCATCCTGCTTAGATTCTGCGTTGTACTATTTATTGAGACCTCATGTGTCTTCCCCAGCTAAGAGTGTCTTAAGGAAGAGAATCTTGTCTTGCAGTTGCTCTTTCCTGTAATTCAGTGTTGGGTATGATGTGAGGTACAAAGACCTCTTGACAGATAGATGAGCAATCCATCCTTTCTCCTATGTTCTCTCTTCTTTCATCTACAAGGTGTGCCTTGATTTCAAAGCATTACTAATGCTTTGTTGTAAAGGTTAAATTTATCATTATTGGCAAAAATATGTATAAAATTTAAGAAGACCTACTGAGCACTCTAAAAATTTTCTTAATTTTAAACTGAATTATTTCTCCTGGTAATGTTCTTCTATTAAATTCTATTATTCTGTTTAGTACCTATCATATACCAGATCCTAACAGATGCTAGGAATTTAAGAATGAAATTATCAGGGTGTCAGATTCCAAGGGTTAACAGGGAAATCAAAAGGGAAATATGTCTTTCAAATACAAAGTGATAAATTGTGTGAAAATATAGGAATGTATAAATTGTCAGGGAAATTACAGAAGATGGAAAAACACTCTCTAGGATAGGGCAGCACACTTTTTTCAGGTCTATCTCCCTGCAACAATATTTTTAATAACATAATTTCCTGCATACTTGTGGCAGATACTGTCATATCAATGCATTTTGAGGATGTACACAATCCAAAACTTTGAGGAAGATGGAGAACCAACTAAATGACTATAAGTTTAAAGTGGGAGAATACATTGGAAAATAACTTATGGGGCAAGTGTTTGGTGAAGCAGGTAAGGTGCCCACATTCCACATCAGAGTGCCTCGGTTTAAGTCCAAACTCTGCCCTCAAATCCAGCTTCCTGCTACTGTGCACCATGAGAGGCAACAGATATGGTAGTAGTAGTTGGGTCCTTGCTGCTCATGTGGGAGACCTGAATTGGGTTCCTGGCTCCTGGCTTCAGCCTGGTCTAGCTCTGGCCATTACAAGCATGTGGAGAGTAAACCAGATAATAGGAATTAATTCTCTCTCTGTCTCATACCCTCATCCCTCTCCCCCCTTCTCTCTCTCAAATAAGTTTTTTAAAAAAGAAAAAAAATATGTCCAACACTGAACAATGTTTATAAGGAATCTATGACACAGAGAAGTTAAGTGACTTTCCCAAGAACACATAATTGAATGGGTAAGGCTTTGAAGTTAGAAGCCAGATTTCAAACTCCTCAATATCTTTACTTGTACTATGGATAGGTCATCAAGTATAATTTATTTTTTATTCATTACTTGGTTCATTTGAATTTATTCTTGATTTTGCTGTATTTTATTGTGGTAAGAACACTTGACATGAGATATACCCTCTTTAAAAGTTTTACATGTGCAATATGTTATCATTAACTAGAAGTACAATGCTGCGTAGCAGATATCTGCTTAACTGAAACTTCATGCCCACTGAGTAGTAACTACTCATTTCCCTCTCCTTCTAGCCCCTCAAAACCGCTATCCCAATGCTGCATTCTAGATCATTTAGGTCTATCATATAAAGGGAATCATGCAATATTTTCCTTATTTTCCTTCCTTATTTTGCTTAGAATAATGTCCTTAGGGCTCATCTGTACTTTCACATAATACAGAATAGCCTCTATTTTAAGAATAAATGGAATTCAATGGAATTAAACTGTATATATATATATATATATATATATACATGTATATATATATATATATACTTTTTCTTTATCTTTCAACTGTCAATGGATATTTTGATTGTTTCCACATTTTAGCTATTATGAATAGTGCTTCAATGAATGTAAGAATGCTAATATCTCTTCAAGATCCTGTTCCCATTCTTTTGGATAAATACCCAGAACTAGGATTGCTGACTCACACGACTGTTCTGTCTTTGATTTTTTTCAGAGGCACCCTCATACTGTTTTCCACAGCAGCGGCACCAGTTTCCATTACCAAGAATGTAAATCAGTATTGTTTTCACATCCTTTCCCACACTTGCTGTCTTATGTTTTATTCCTAAAAGTCATCCTGAAAGGTGTGAAATACTATTTTGTTTTGGTTTTCACTTTAAACCTATGGGTAATATATAAGGATCAAAGTTTAAGTTTTTATAGTCTATATATTCATGCACTTGCATTTCCTTGATGATTAGAGATACTGATCTTTTTTCCCAAATATTTGCTGGTTATATGTATGGCTTCTTTGGAGAAATGTCAATTTAAGTCCTTATTCTGTATTTAAAAGGGTTATTGGGGGGCCGGCACTGTGGCACAGAAGGTTAACACCCTGGCCTGAAGCGCTGGCATCCCATATGGGCATCTGTTCTAGTCCCGGCTGCTCTACTTTCTGTCCAGCTCTCTGCTATGGCCTGGGAAAGCAGTAGAAGATGGCCCAAGTCCTTGGGCCCCTGCACCCACATGGGAGACCTGGAAGAAGCTCCTGGTTCCTGGCTTCAAATCAGCGCAGCTCTGGCTGTTTTGGCCAATTGGGAAGTGAACCATCAGATGGAAGATCTCTCTGCTTCTCTTCTCTCTGTGTAACTCTGACTTTCTAATAAATAAATAAATCTTTAAAAAATTTTAAAAAGGGCTATTAGTTTTGATTTTGCTATCAAGTTGTGTAACTTACTTATATACCTTGGAGGTTAATCTATATATTGGTATATGGTTTGCACATATTTTGTCCATGCTATAGGAGACTTTTCAGTCTATTATTTTCTTTTCTGTGCAGAGAGTTTTAGTTTGATATCGTCTCACTCGTTTATTTTTCTTTTAATTTTGTATGTCTATTTCATTTGTTTAGTCTACAAACATGTGTTAATAACTCCTGTGCAATTGGTAGTTCTCTAGGTATGTTAATTTTTAAGCAACTAACTCTCAGCTCCAAATTGACCTTTCCATACTCTCTTCTGTGCCATGATGTCTTTCCATGTTAAATTGTCTCTTATTAAATTCAAAGTGGTATAAGTTCTACTTTCTTGACTGTCAGGCCCTGGAGGAATCTGTATCCAGTAATTCTCCAGCAACTAAAAACATGAATATAGAAGAGAAGATCCACTTCTATCACAGAGCTCACAGTCTCCTCTGGGAGACAGATGCTAATCAGTGTTTTACAAAATGACAATAGAATCACAGTGATAGTTACATTAGAAAAGATACATCAGTAATGAATCAGGTAGGGCTTCTGAGAAGAGATGGCATCCAAGAAGAGACTTTTTCAAGGTTTTTTTTTAAAGATTTATTTATTTATTTATTTATTTTAACTTTTATTTAATGAATATAAATTTCCAAAGTACAGCTTATGGATTACAATGGCTTCCCCCCCATAATGTCCCTCCCACCCACAACTCTCCCCTTTCCCACTCCCTCTCCCCTTCCATTCACATCAAGATTCATTTTCGATTCTCTTTATATACAGAAGATCAGTTTAGCATACATTAAGTAAAGATTTCAACAGTTTGCTCCCACACAGAAACATAAAGTGAAAAATACTGTTTGAGTACTCTTTATAACATTAAATCTCAATGTACAGCACACTAAGGACAAAGATCCTACATAAGGAGTAAGTGCACAGTGGCCTGTTGTTGAATTAACAAATTGACACTCTTGTTTATGGCATCAGTAATCACCCTAGGCTCTTGTCATGAGCTGCCAAGGCTATGGAAGCCCCCTGAGTTCACCAACTCTGATCATATTTAGACAAGGCCATGGTCAAAGTGGAAGTTCTCTCCTCCCTTCAGAGAAAGGTACCTCCTTCTTTGATGACCCATTCTTTCCACTGGAATCTCACTCACAGAGATCTTTCATTTAGGTTTTTTTTTTCCCCAGAGTGTCTTGGCTTTCCATGCCTGAAATACTCTCATGGGCATTTCAGCCAGATCCGCATGCCTTAAGGGCTGATTCTGAGGCCAGAGTGCTGTTTAGGACATCTGCCATTCTATGGGTCTGCTGTGTATCTCACTTCCCATGTTGGATCATTCTCTCCCTTTTTGATTCTATCAGCTAGTATTTGCAGACACTGGTCTTGTTTATGTGATCCCTTTGTTTCTTAGTCCTATCATTATGATCAATTGTGAACAGAAATTGATCACTGGGACTAGTGAGATGGCATTGGTACATGCCACCTTGATGGGATTGAATTCAAATCCCCTGGTATGTTTCTAACTCTACCATTTGAGGTAAGTCAGCTTGAGCATGTCCCGAATTGCACATCTCTTCCCTCTCTTATTCCCACTCTTATATTTAACAGTGATCACTTTTCAGTTAAGTTTCAGCACTGAAGAAGAATTGTGTATTGATTACAGTATTCAACCAAAAGTATTAAGTAGACAAACAAAAAAAAAATACTAAGAGAGATAACATATTAAGTTGCTCATCAACAGTCAGGGTGAGGGCTGATCAAGATGTCCCAAGTCCCTGTGCCTCCACACCCACATGGGAAGAAACTTCTGGCTCCTGGCTTTGGATAGGCACAGCTTGGGCCACTCTGGCCAATTGGGGAGTGAACCAGCGGTTGGAAGACCTCTCTCTCCCTGCCTCTCCTTCTCCCTCTCTGTAGAACTGACATGCAAATAAATAAATAAATAAATAAATCTTTATTTATTTAAATAAAGAGAGAGAGAGGTCTTCCAACCACTGGTTCATTCCCCAATTGGCCAGAGTGGCCCAAGCTGTGCCTATCCAAAGCCAGGAGCCAGAAGTTTCTTCCCATGTGGGTGTGGAGGCACAGGGACTTGGGACATCTTCCATTGCTTTCCCAGGCTATAGCAGAGATCAGGATCGGAAGTGGAGTAGCTGGGACATGAACCAGTGCCCATATGGGATGCTGGCACTGCAGGCGGCAGCCTTACCTGCTATGCCACAGCACTGGGCCCAAGTGGTTTCTTAAGACAACACTCTGTGGAGGAAAAAAAGAACAGGAACACAGTGAATTGAAGGAGCTAAATCACATCCAGTGGGCCTACAGCCAGAAAACAAGTTGATTTCCTTTTATTTATTTTAGGTTATAGGAATTTGGACTTGGGTTTCATACATCCAATTTGAAGCAAACTTTTTAAGGTGGTGGAATGATCTTATGCTTCTGGATGCCTGAGCCTACCATAAAGAACCTACAAGCCAGCAATGCATGTTATCAAGTGTTTTGGTTTTTAGGATCTTAGCCTGATATGTAGTCCCCTTAGGGATTATGCTCCATCAATTCGGTATTCTATTCCAAAGAGAGTTTGATTGTGATTACATGTGTTGATTTTATTAAGATTAGATAGATTGGCTGTTTTAAAAAAATTTCCA